>NW_027069985.1:105267-481235 GCF_002906115.3 Quercus suber
CACCTTTTGTGGGTGGTGTATATGGAGGGTGGAAATTGAGAGTGTGAGACAATCATGATCCTTCTCCTTGTAAAGCTAGCCATTAAAGAATAAGCCATTGCCTAAATGTGTTGGTTTTCAGTTGTTTTAGTTTTGTTTTTTTCTTTGTGGTTTTATTAAGAAATAAGCACACTTGCACATAAAACATGTGCTTGTATCTGCCAATGTGCTGTGTACTGTGTATAGATTTGTACTGTGTTTAGATTTCAGCATCAAGCAAGATGACAATGTTGTGTAACCATATTTCCTGTTTTCTTATGGCTTTTCCTTAGAGACAAAAGAATATTTAAATCGAGTACATATTGAAATGGATAATCAAAGCATATATACTGCATTCAAACTATCTCTGAGATAGAAAGTTTACTCACCGTACACATATCAAGAACTTTTAAATACATAAATCAACCTCTATTAATTAATAGCATTGTAGTTTATATATATAACCAACAAATTATCTTTAACTTGTTCAGAATACGTTAAAGATATATTTTGACGTGCTTTCAATCCATCCAAGCTAGATTCACATCATTCCCGACAATTGAAATATATATATATATATATATATATATGATACGTACACTATTTTTGGAGAGGGAAAATATAAATATTTAGAGAGCAGGAAAATAGAATTTTGGTTGTTTCTAATGAAACACTTGATACGTAACAAGAAAAAAAGATAACAAATGGATAAAGTTCAGGTTTGATTGAGGAAATCCTGATTTCTGTGATTGATTGAGGAAATTCTGACATCTGAAAACCAATTAGGACTCAATTTGATTAAACTTATCTGATATCTTTATTCAATCATACTTGGTTGATTTTATACTAGTTGCTACAACTTAACAATCAAAAAATAAGGACTCACTATGTTGACAATCTAAAAACAAGAAACTGCCCACAATGTCAGCTACAATGACTCAACTACCCAGCCTATTAGGACTAACAATTGAAAACAAACTCTAACATTACAATAAATAAAAGATAATAAAAACAATAGCAAATACTAAATTCTAACATTAATAAAACAATAGCAAATCAATTAAATTACTAATGGCACCTATTATTTCTCACATCACTTAGTTGTTGGCTCCTACTATTTCTCAACATCCCAACTCTTCGAGAAATTATACAATCCTTTGGTGGACTATGTCACTTGTTCATCATTCTATTAAAAGATTCTCATTTGTTTAAAATTGTTGAGTTAGTAATCAGTTTCTGTTTAAATTTTTTTTTTTCTAAATCAGCAATTTTAAACAGGTGGGAGTCTTTTAGTGGAATTTTGGACTACGTCGCTTGTCCACCATGAGAACCTTATAATTTCTCTAACTCTTCCAGTGTTATTTGTATGGACACCAACTTCACAAACAAACATCCACTTCATAGAAAACCACACTCCTATAATTACTCTAATGGACCTATAATTTCAAATACATGTACTTATCAATATATTATCTTCTAATATCTTGTAAAAAAAAGTTTACACCATATTAGTTTTTTAATAACTTAATTAAAACTATTATTTTCTTTCAGAGACTAACTTAATAAAGTTACACTCTATATTCTTTCATCTTACTAAGATCATTTATAATAATTTTAAGGTAAATTATATTTTTGGTCATTGAATTTGGGGTAAGTTCGATTTTTTTGATCTTCAAATTTTAAAAATAGCTACTAAATGAATCATCTGCCTAATCCAACCTTTACGTGAGTCGAAAGGCAAAACTCCTCTTTTATTGGTTAATTACATCACTATTCTTGTATTAATTGTATAATATGGACGCAACATACAAGACGTGTTTATAATTGGTCACCTATTAATCTTGTGTCTTGTTCAGTACTCACCTATCACATAGATTTCTTATCTGAGAATAATATTTCATATTTAAGTTGTGTATAAATGCAAACAGTTTATTGTTGTGACTTCGTTAGTCGAATATTCATTTTTGAAAGATGATTTTTATCTAAATTATGATTGAAAAATGACACCCTTCATGATTGTATAAAAGCTAGTCAAAATCCTCTTTCAAAACGAAATATTTTGTTATAAAAATAATGGTGTCAAAGGATATAAACTTATATGTTACATTTAATACTAACTTTGGAAAATTTTCCATAATTTAAAGGACCGTTATTTTGTGCAATTTTAAGGGAGGCTTCTATTCTTTATCATTTTCATTTTCTTTTTATCCACGCTCATAGGAGCAGATAACTTTGAAGATAGCTCAAGGCTTGTTCAATGCAACAACTTAAGAATCACATCATTCAAGTTATGTAATTCGTCTGTACTCTAAGATCACACAACTAATTAACTACTGATCACATCCTAGCTTGAAACTTCAAGCATTGAAATTAAGTTGGGTGAAGAGGCCATGATATACGTCTGAGTTAAGAACTTAAGATTATCTTGTGGACTTCGTAATTAATGTTATCCTCCTGGTTATGGCTTTTCCTTTTCCCATAAACTATTTTCGTCCAAATATATGTCAGTGATGTTATAGATTTTAGTTTTATTATATAGGAGTAATTCTTATAAATTAATAATCACTAATTACAAAAAATTAATTCAAACATTGGTTTATTAGTTGTTGAAATGACTTTAATCACGTTATTCGTAACAAGGCCCCTGCTAGTGTTTTGAGGGGAAAAAAAAAAAAAAAAAAACCGCTTTAGCTACTCAGTTACATTTTACAAATGCCCTCTCTTGAGATCCATTTGGGCCTTCTCAAATTTTAGAATTTTTTAAAACCAAAAAAAGAAAAAGAAATGAGACATGGGCAATTGAACCCAAAATAATGCCCATTCATAAGCCCATAGCCGGAGTCCATTTAGCTTTCCAACCTCCACTCGCCGATCGGCGCCGTTCTCTCTAGATCAGTCATCCGAGTGCTCTTGTATCTCTCTCTGTGTTTATGTTTGAGATAGCATGTTAGTGTATATCAGTTTATGAGTTTTTGACTTTTAAGTCCATGAGATTTTGTATATGTTTTGTTGTATGGTCTACAATTTGCCATTTATGTTATAATATTATATTTGGTGTTAAGATTAGTTCCATTTGTTTTGCCAATAGAGAATTTTGACATCGTTTGTATGTGTTTTGGAATTTTATTTTATTTTTTTTGTGAGTGTGGAGAAAGTATGTGTTTTGGACTTGTGAACTTCCACTATCAATGTTTTACTACTTACTAAAAAAAAAGTTTTATTATTTACATTTAAATTTACATTTTTTAGTATTATTTATCTGAATATATATATATATATATTATTTTGATAATAGTAATATGTATTCTTATTAATCAAGTATTGAAATTAATTCAAATTCATTTTAATTGTTTGGTTTTATTATAAATAATTTTAGTACTCTATATATATATATATATAAAAGTAGGGTACAAATTTAATTGAGTTAAAATTAGTTTATGAATTTTTTTTCTTATAAATATATGAGTTTGTTTTATATATTATCTTTATTATCATGTTAAGGTATCAACTGATTTTTAGTGTAGGCGGATATTTACTTCTAAATTTCTTATTTGATGACAATAGACTTTTTCAATTGAATTAACTAAAACCTACTAAAGCATTTAATACTCAAGAGTTTTTTTTTTTTTTTTTTGACTCTATTTAGCTTGATCCTCCTTAGAAAAAAATTTTGATTCTGCAATTGGTTGTAATGTTAGTATTTTTCCAAAGAGCATATTAATGGACGCTTTTGAGGTAGTCGTTAAAGAGAAAAAAATTAATCCCATACACATTGGAGAGAAAAAAAAATGTAATGGTTAAATATTTTTTTTTATTGAATATGGTTCGACTGTATCTAAAAAAAATTGACATCGAAAATTTTACCTTAGCGTTTGCTTTCAGGCCACTTAGTTACCGCCACCGGACTAGATTCCAATATATAAAAAATAAATTTCCTACATTTCTTTAAATTAAGTAGTGGCTTAAAGGTGGCCACACGTTGCTATGGAGCTCTTGTAGCCACACGTTGGGTTCTGGAAACCATGATCCAGCTCATAATGTTCCCTGGATCATAAAATTGACCTAAGCAAAAGTAATAGACATATGAGAAGATAACATTGTTTAATGCACATGCCTAGGCTGAGGACGTTTTTACTCCCACATGCATGCCAATTAATATGCTATGCATGTTTCTTTCAGCCGCCATGGGAGATGGATTTATAGCTCGAGACATCACATTTGTGAACAGTGCGGGTCCAGCCAAGCAACAAGCTGTTGCACTACGTGTGGGATCAGATAAGTCAGTAATCTTCAGATGTTCCATTTTGGGCTACCAAGACAGTCTCTACGTTCACTCTAAACGCCAATTCTATAGAGAAAACGATATCTATGGCACAGTAGATTTCATATTTGGAAACTCTGCCGTGGTTCTCCAAAACTGTAACATATATGTGAGAAAACCTTTGTCCGGACAGAACAATTTGATTACAGCACAAGGTCGGTCCAGCCCAGATCAAAACACTGGCATTTCTATCCACAATTGTAAGATACAAGCAGCATCAGACTTTGCTGGTGAGAAATCTAAGTTTGCTACATATCTTGGAAGACCATGGAAGCAATATTCTAGGACAGTAATCATGCAGTCTTTTCTGGATGACTTAATACACCCATCAGGATGGTCTCCTTGGTCTGGAAGCTTTGCACTAAAATCACTTTATTATGGTGAATACAAGAACTCAGGGCCTGGTTCTTCCACTTCTAGTAGGGTCAAGTGGTCTGGTTACCATGCATCACTCACTTCCACTGAAGCTCAAACTTTCACTGTAGCTGGTTTTATTGCTGGACATCTTTGGTTGCCCTCCACTGGGGTATCTTTTGATTCTGGACTTCTTGGATGAACCATCTACTTATGAAAATTATTATTTCACATTCCCAATTTTCAAACTCTGTGCACACCACTCAGAGAGTGTGAACATCGGGTATTCATTTTCTACTAATGTCACTTTTGTGGGTGGTGTATATGGAGGGTGGAAATTGAGAGTGTGAGACAATCATGATCCTTCTCTTGTAAAGCTAGCCATTAAAGAATAAGCCATTGCCTAAATGTGTTGGTTTTCAGTTGTTTTAGTTTTGTTTTTTTCTTTGTGGTTTTATTAAGAAATAAGCACACTTGCACATAAAACATGTGCTTGTATCTGCCAATGTGCTGTGTACTGTGTATAGATTTGTACTGTGTTTAGATTTCAGCATCAAGCAAGATGACAATGTTGTGTAACCATATTTCCTGTTTTCTTATGGCTTTTCCTTAGAGACAAAAGAATATTTAAATCGAGTACATATTGAAATGGATAATCAAAGCATAATACTGCATTCAAACTATCTCTGAGATAGAAAGTTTACTCACCGTACACATATCAAGAACTTTTAAATACATAAATCAACCTCATTAATTAATAGCATTGTAGTTTATATATATAACCAACAAATTATCTTTAACTTGTTCAGAATACGTTAAAGATATATTTTGACGTGCTTTCAATCCATCCAAGCTATATTCACATCATTCCCGACGGGGGGGGGGGGGTGGGGTCGCTTTAAAGGCGTTTAATGATTAGTGGTATTTTCCTTTATGGTTCCCAGTCTGTCTCTATTTTGATTAATATATAAAAGCAATTAGAGTTAGATAACGATATTATGAAGAATCATATAAAATCATATATAACACTGTGTGTGGACTGTGGACTATTTGAAGCCTTACCCTTGAAACTCCATAGAGTTAGGTCGTCCCGTGGATAATTTCCACTTGGGCCAAAATTTTGGTTAGCTTCTCTAATCAATCTTTATCAATTGTCAAAAAAAAAAAAAAAAATTGAGGATGAGCAATAAGTGGAAGACCCTATCCGGACCTGATTAATTAATTAATTAATTAATTAATTATAATATCACTTCTGCTGTGAGTAAGCAACAGTAACACCTGATAAACATACATGATAATTTCTATCAAATATCAATTATTTTATTATAACTTGAAGAGATTAATTTAAGGGTAGTTTAATTTTTTCTTTTCTTTACTTGGTAAGCAATACTAGAGTAGAGGGAGAGAGACAAGAGTGGAAACTCATAGAAAGGAGAAAGGGATCGAAAGGAATAAAATAATGGAGTAGTCAGAATAAAGAAGAGAGAGCATGGTGAGGATTGAGAATGATGGGGAAGTGAGCGTGGATAAGTGGGATAGAGTCAATGATACTAATGTCTTTATCTCATTTCTTTATACAATATTAAAGGCAAGAAGAGGAAAAAAATTGAGTTTTTAGAGAAAAAAATTAGCAATTGGAAACTAACAAGTAACCGGGCTTTTGGTTAATTGATAGTAGAGATCAATACAGATTAATTTAGTTGTTATGCCAATTATACACGCACTTAGAATTCATAGTGAGTGCATGTCATATCTCACAGCTTACTTGACACTACATAGCATTATACTTTAAAAACTAATCTCAGCATAAAATTTTGTGACCCGTGATTAAGCTAGCTTGAGTCTATGGAAGGGTTCATATCTTAGTTCAATACTACTCCTAATTAAATGAGAGCAAAGGATGTTGAAATATTCATATATAAGTGGTGTAATTAATTAAGTCATGAAGTTTCACGTTAACTAATAATAACGAGAGTAATTAATTGGTTATATTACATAATTGATCGCAAATTTATTAACTTCAACTTCTAGGTTAAGTGGTGTTCTTAAATGAATTAACCTATGGAAGCTACCAATTATGAAAGAATGATCCGCTCAAATATCCTCAGCCATATGAGGTTGGAACTCTACATTAAGGTTGCTTTGATTTCACGGTTCTATAAGCTATAATCATTATTGTCTGTACTTTTGAAGCTTTAGGTATTTATCTAAAAGAAGAAAATGAAGACAAAAAAGATATATCAATATTTGCGTCATATATATGAATATGCCATATGATAAAAAACACTATTATATATAGAAGCAAGTTTATGCTTCATGCTCACCACTCCTTCCCTCTCTCTCTCACACAAACACATACACGACCATAATCACGTACACAATGCCAATATTCTCCTCCCATGCACAACCCATAGGTAATAATATATGCATAGCCTTACTATCTTTGCTCTTAGGCATGAAAATTCTATTGTTTTTGGGTTTAGCAAGTTCTCTTCCAACACCTTCACCATCCCATTTCTCCAAATTCTCAGACGCAGACATTTTTTCAGCTTGCAAGCGCACACCCCACAAAGCAGCTTGTGAATCCATGCTATCATCAACACTACTGAGTGCTCTTCCTGAGACCCCAGAAGAGCTCTTTGTCCTTTCGGTTAAGTTTAGCATGGACCGAGCTTACTTAGCTCGAGCCCTTGCCTATAACCTTACCCTTAATTATGAAAAATCTCGTAGCAACTACATAACTAGTGGAATGAATGACTGCCTCGAGTTGCTCGATGACACTCTAGACCAACTCACCAATGTTGTCAACAACAACACCAACCAGCAAACACAAACCACCACTGATGACATCCAAACATGGCTTAGTGCTGCTTGTACCAATCAAGAAACTTGTCTCGAGAGCATTGAAAATGATAAAATTGAGGTAGAGAAAGGTGTAATGGATTCTACAATCCAAAATTTGAGCCAACTCATTAGCAACACACTAACACTCTACATGTCTAGTAAAACTTCAATTATACGTGGTGGGAATCGAAGATTGTTGTATGATGATTTTCCATCTTGGGTGTCGGTATCAGAAAGAAAGCTTTTACATGCTTCTATGGGAGAGATAGAAGTTAGTGCTGTGGTGGCTAAGGATGGAAGTGGGACACACAAGACTATAGTTGAGGCACTTGAGGCTTCCATGGAAGGTGGGGGTAGGACTGTCATTCATGTACAAGCTGGTACTTATCATGAATACATTAAGATTCCAACCAAGCAAAAGAACGTCATGTTAGTTGGGGATGGAAAAGGCAAAACAGTAATTGTTGGTGATAGGAGCCATGGAGGAGGCTGGACAACTTTCCAATCTGCCACTGTTGGTAAGATTTCTCTCTCTTTTATTGGTTAATTACATCACTATTCTTGTATTAATTGTATAATATGGACGCAACATACAAGACGTGTTTATAATTGGTCACCTATTAATCTTGTGTCTTGTTCAGTACTCACCTATCACATAGATTTCTTATCTGAGAATAATATTTCATATTTAAGTTGTGTATAAATGCAAACAGTTTATTGTTGTGACTTCGTTAGTCGAATATTCATTTTTGAAAGATGATTTTTATCTAAATTATGATTGAAAAATGACACCCTTCATGATTGTATAAAAGCTAGTCAAAATCCTCTTTCAAAACGAAATATTTTGTTATAAAAATAATGGTGTCAAAGGATATAAACTTATATGTTACATTTAATACTAACTTTGGAAAATTTTCCATAATTTAAAGGACCGTTATTTTGTGCAATTTTAAGGGAGGCTTCTATTCTTTATCATTTTCATTTTCTTTTTATCCACGCTCATAGGAGCAGATAACTTTGAAGATAGCTCAAGGCTTGTTCAATGCAACAACTTAAGAATCACATCATTCAAGTTATGTAATTCGTCTGTACTCTAAGATCACACAACTAATTAACTACTGATCACATCCTAGCTTGAAACTTCAAGCATTGAAATTAAGTTGGGTGAAGAGGCCATGATATACGTCTGAGTTAAGAACTTAAGATTATCTTGTGGACTTCGTAATTAATGTTATCCTCCTGGTTATGGCTTTTCCTTTTCCCATAAACTATTTTCGTCCAAATATATGTCAGTGATGTTATAGATTTTAGTTTTATTATATAGGAGTAATTCTTATAAATTAATAATCACTAATTACAAAAAATTAATTCAAACATTGGTTTATTAGTTGTTGAAATGACTTTAATCACGTTATTCGTAACAAGGCCCCTGCTAGTGTTTTGAGGGGAAAAAAAAAAAAAAAAAAACCGCTTTAGCTACTCAGTTACATTTTACAAATGCCCTCTCTTGAGATCCATTTGGGCCTTCTCAAATTTTAGAATTTTTTAAAACCAAAAAAAGAAAAAGAAATGAGACATGGGCAATTGAACCCAAAATAATGCCCATTCATAAGCCCATAGCCGGAGTCCATTTAGCTTTCCAACCTCCACTCGCCGATCGGCGCCGTTCTCTCTAGATCAGTCATCCGAGTGCTCTTGTATCTCTCTCTGTGTTTATGTTTGAGATAGCATGTTAGTGTATATCAGTTTATGAGTTTTTGACTTTTAAGTCCATGAGATTTTGTATATGTTTTGTTGTATGGTCTACAATTTGCCATTTATGTTATAATATTATATTTGGTGTTAAGATTAGTTCCATTTGTTTTGCCAATAGAGAATTTTGACATCGTTTGTATGTGTTTTGGAATTTTATTTTATTTTATTTTTTTTGTGAGTGTGGAGAAAGTATGTGTTTTGGACTTGTGAACTTCCACTATCAATGTTTTACTACTTACTAAAAAAAAAGTTTTATTATTTACATTTAAATTTACATTTTTTAGTATTATTTATCTGATATATATATATATATATATTATTTTGATAATAGTAATATGTATTCTTATTAATCAAGTATTGAAATTAATTCAAATTCATTTTAATTGTTTGGTTTTATTATAAATAATTTTAGTACTCTATATATATATATATATATAAAAGTAGGGTACAAATTTAATTGAGTTAAAATTAGTTTATGAATTTTTTTTCTTATAAATATATGAGTTTGTTTTATATATTATCTTTATTATCATGTTAAGGTATCAACTGATTTTTAGTGTAGGCGGATATTTACTTCTAAATTTCTTATTTGATGACAATAGACTTTTTCAATTGAATTAACTAAAACCTACTAAAGCATTTAATACTCAAGAGTTTTTTTTTTTTTTTTTTTGACTCTATTTAGCTTGATCCTCCTTAGAACTTTTTCAATTGAATTAACTAAAACCTACTAAAGCATTTAATACTCAAGAGTTTTTTTTTTTTTTTTTTTGACTCTATTTAGCTTGATCCTCCTTAGAAAAAAATTTTGATTCTGCAATTGGTTGTAATGTTAGTATTTTTCCAAAGAGCATATTAATGGACGCTTTTGAGGTAGTCGTTAAAGAGAAAAAAATTAATCCCATACACATTGGAGAGAAAAAAAAATGTAATGGTTAAATATTTTTTTTTATTGAATATGGTTCGACTGTATCTAAAAAAAATTGACATCGAAAATTTTACCTTAGCGTTTGCTTTCAGGCCACTTAGTTACCGCCACCGGACTAGATTCCAATATATAAAAAATAAATTTCCTACATTTCTTTAAATTAAGTAGTGGCTTAAAGGTGGCCACACGTTGCTATGGAGCTCTTGTAGCCACACGTTGGGTTCTGGAAACCATGATCCAGCTCATAATGTTCCCTGGATCATAAAATTGACCTAAGCAAAAGTAATAGACATATGAGAAGATAACATTGTTTAATGCACATGCCTAGGCTGAGGACGTTTTTACTCCCACATGCATGCCAATTAATATGCTATGCATGTTTCTTTCAGCCGCCATGGGAGATGGATTTATAGCTCGAGACATCACATTTGTGAACAGTGCGGGTCCAGCCAAGCAACAAGCTGTTGCACTACGTGTGGGATCAGATAAGTCAGTAATCTTCAGATGTTCCATTTTGGGCTACCAAGACAGTCTCTACGTTCACTCTAAACGCCAATTCTATAGAGAAAACGATATCTATGGCACAGTAGATTTCATATTTGGAAACTCTGCCGTGGTTCTCCAAAACTGTAACATATATGTGAGAAAACCTTTGTCCGGACAGAACAATTTGATTACAGCACAAGGTCGGTCCAGCCCAGATCAAAACACTGGCATTTCTATCCACAATTGTAAGATACAAGCAGCATCAGACTTTGCTGGTGAGAAATCTAAGTTTGCTACATATCTTGGAAGACCATGGAAGCAATATTCTAGGACAGTAATCATGCAGTCTTTTCTGGATGACTTAATACACCCATCAGGATGGTCTCCTTGGTCTGGAAGCTTTGCACTAAAATCACTTTATTATGGTGAATACAAGAACTCAGGGCCTGGTTCTTCCACTTCTAGTAGGGTCAAGTGGTCTGGTTACCATGCATCACTCACTTCCACTGAAGCTCAAACTTTCACTGTAGCTGGTTTTATTGCTGGACATCTTTGGTTGCCCTCCACTGGGGTATCTTTTGATTCTGGACTTCTTGGATGAACCATCTACTTATGAAAATTATTATTTCACATTCCCAATTTTCAAACTCTGTGCACACCACTCAGAGAGTGTGAACATCGGGTATTCATTTTCTAGCTAATGTCCACCTTTTGTGGGTGGTGTATATGGAGGGTGGAAATTGAGAGTGTGAGACAATCATGATCCTTCTTCTTGTAAAGCTAGCCATTAAAGAATAAGCCATTGCCTAAATGTGTTGGTTTTCAGTTGTTTTAGTTTTGTTTTTTTCTTTGTGGTTTTATTAAGAAATAAGCACACTTGCACATAAAACATGTGCTTGTATCTGCCAATGTGCTGTGTACTGTGTATAGATTTGTACTGTGTTTAGATTTCAGCATCAAGCAAGATGACAATGTTGTGTAACCATATTTCCTGTTTTCTTATGGCTTTTCCTTAGAGACAAAAGAATATTTAAATCGAGTACATATTGAAATGGATAATCAAAGCATACATACTGCATTCAAACTATCTCTGAGATAGAAAGTTTACTCACCGTACACATATCAAGAACTTTTAAATACATAAATCAACCACAATTAATTAATAGCATTGTAGTTTATATATATAACCAACAAATTATCTTTAACTTGTTCAGAATACGTTAAAGATATATTTTGACGTGCTTTCAATCCATCCAAGCTAGATTCACATCATTCCCGACAATTGAAATATATATATATATATATATATATATGATACGTACACAATTTTTGGAGAGGGAAAATATAAATATTTAGAGAGCAGGAAAATAGAATTTTGGTTGTTTCTAATGAAACACTTGATACGTAATAAGAAAAAAAGATAACAAAGGGATAAAGTTCAGATTTAATTGAGGAAATCCTGATTTCTGTGATTGATTGAGGAAATTCTGACATCTGAAAACCAATTAGGACTCAATTTCTTTAAACTTATCTGATATCTTTATTCAATCATACTTGGTTGGTTTTATACTAGTTGCTACAACTTAACAATCAAAAAATAAGGACTCACTATGTTGACAATCTAAAAACAAGAAACTGCCCACAATGTGAGCTACAATGACTCAACTACCCAGCCTATTAGGACTAACAATTGAAAACAAACTCTAACATTACAATAAATAAAAGATAATAAAAACAATAGCAAATACTAAATTCTAACGTTAATAAAACAATAGCAAATCAATTGAATTACTAATGGCACCTATTATTTTTCACATCACTTAGTTGTTGGCTCCTACTATTTCTCAACATCCTAACTCTTCCAGAAATTATACAATCCTTTGGTAGACTACGTCACTTGTTCACCATTCCGTTAAAAGATTCTCATTTGTTTAAAATTGCTGAGTTAGTAATCAGTTTCTGTTTAAATTTTTTTTTCTAAATCAGCAATTTTAAACAGGTGAGAGTCTTTTAGTGGAATTGTGAACTGCATCACTTGTCCACCATGAGAACCTTATAATTTCTCTAACTCTTCCAGTGTTATCTATATGGACACCAACTACACAAACAAACATCCACTTCATAGAAAACCACACTCCTATAATTACTCTAATGGACCTATAATTTCAAATACATGTACTTATTAATATATTATCTTCTAATATCTTGTAAAAAAAAGTTTACACCGTATTAGTTTTTTAATAACTTAATTAAAACTAGTATTTTCTTTCATAGACTAACTTGATAAAGTTACACTCTATATTCTTTCATCTTACTAAGATCATTTATAATAATTTTAAGGTAAATTATATTTTTGGTCATTGAATTTGGGGTAAGTTCGATTTTTTTGATCTTCAAATTTTAAAAATAGCTACTAAATGAATCATCTGCCTAATCCAACCTTTACGTGAGTCGAAAGGCAAAACTCTTATTGATAAAGGTTGTGATGTTTGTTTCTTGACAAAGCCAAATGGGTAATCTCACGGTAGGAAAATCAAAGCCTTTACGTGAGTTAATAGGTCAAATTCGAAAAGTTTCATGTCACGTGTGCACCTATAGCCAATTCAGGACCACTCTCTCTTTATCTTTCTTTTTGTACATATTCCCTCACTTTTTCTCAATGTCTAAGACTCTTTAATTTGTGGGAAGCTTCAATCAAATTTATAATCAGTATAAACTTTAATGCGTAAACTTTAATTTGTTTTGGATTAGGTTAATATTTGTTACACTTAACCTTGAAAATTGTGTATTTAAAATATGGTTTTAATTATAATTTTGAAATCGTGTAACTATGTCCTGAAAACACGATTTTACATTTTAATTAAGTGGACACCAGACACTCTATGCTTAGTGTATGTAATAATTAACGCTCTTTGAATTAAGTGGACTTCAATTTTTTGTTTGTTAGAATGCTCAAGGTGAGTTTGGTTTTTGAGATTATAGGCCCATGATGGCCTAATAAGGCATATCCCTTTTTTTATTTTTATTTTTTTTGGTGTGTGTGTGTGTGTGTGTGTGTGTGTGTGGGTGGAGGAATAGGTATCTATCATAACACCGCGACATCAGGTTTAGCCCGTGAATGGTAGACCTTATTCTGTGCATAAGCCCGCAGCAAAAGGTGAAGTAATGTCCAAATGCAGACACCAACCCTGTGAATGGCAGTTATTGGTATCTTTGACTTTAAATCATTTCTGCATTTTCAATTTTGTATCATATATTTATTTACATTTTAAAGGGAGAGAAGATTCCTTGATGTCCGGCTTTATGTTTGTGAGGATGTGGAAAATCATATTTCTTAAAGTTTATTTATTTATTTATTTTTGTTGTTGTAATTTTAGCCTTTTTAAACTTTAACAATCATGTCAAATTAAATCATCATTCCATCCGTTACCATCTATCACATATATGAATATTGTTGGTTTAATAAATGACAATAGGCGGAAGGATCAACTTGATAAGAATTTGTTAAATTTAAGAATTAAAATGATAAAAATTAAAATTTAGCGATGGAAATGATAGTTCACCAAAACTTAAAGGGTGTAATCAAGGTTTTAACCTTAATTAGTGTGATAACAAGAAGTTTGATGGTCCCTAACTTTTAATTTGTCAAATTAGCTAGCTCTTATTAAATAGTTAAAAAAAAATTAAATATAAATTAAGTTTTACTTTTAAGCACTACAACTTTTATTTTCTTGATCATCAAGTACTACAACTTTTATTACAAAAAGACTTATTGATGATTAATGGATAATATAATATCATCCACCACAATTACCACAATAATCAAATAAGTAACTTATCCATATTAACAGTTATTATATGAGTAATATATGCTAGCGATATTATAAATATTTTACATAAATCTTATAAATTCATATGGTTTTTATTAGGTAAAAGCAGTTTAAAAGAAATTATATAAAAATAATTCAAATATTTATTTATTATATTGTTGAAGTGACATTCATTATCATATCAATTTGTTGTAATAAAGTTTGCTAAAGTGGAAACTAAACCCTATTGGATGAGCTAATATATTTTCAATAAAAGTTAGTAGTATACTTAACATTTTCCATATTCTATTACTAAAATATTATCTCGAGACTAATGAAACAACATTTTACCATTATTATTCGGCCAAAAAAGAAAGAAAAGAAAACCCTTTTACTATTATTACTCTCCGTCCTTCACCTCCAATAACACTACCACTGCTGCCATAATCAGAGAAGTAGAAGAAAAAAATCATTATCCTTTTACAAAATGATAATCTATTACCAGAATATCAAAATCCTAAATCTATAATTAAAAAAAAAAAAAATTCAAGCCACAAAAATAGAAAAACTTTCCCATACTTTCTTTTTCTATTTTCCATGACCAAACTGATAAACTATTCATACCAATAGGGTTATGTCCATTGATAAGTTGTGAAGAGTTTATCCTACAAGTCTTGTCACTTCCTACTAGTTAGAGGAAACTCTAGCTAGAAATCTTTTCATCAAAGAAAAAACCATTATTTCTTTTCAACTTCTTCCTTTCGCAAATGGCTGATCAATTGTGGCTTTCTTTAGACCCTTAGAAAAAGTATGAAAAAAGGCATGTATGGTATGATCCTCCTGTTACCCAAAAACAAATGAAGTGATCTTGTAGTTTTTGGTCTATGAAGAAATGCTCTAAGGTGCTCCATTCTGTTTCATAGTGGAGGTATTTACAGGTTCCTTGAAAAAATATGTCGGTCTAGCAAAAACCATTAGAAGCTCAATTAGGGTTAATAAAAAAAAGGAGAATTCTATCTAGGGCACAAGGTAACAACGAGGCATTCTCTATTTCGAAAGGGGTGGTTAGAGTGTCAAACAACACCATGCCCTCTAGTTTTACTAAATTTCTTTTTTCTAAACCTTTTTAGGAATTTGAAATCTTAGTATTCTTTGAAATTAAATTCCTTTTCCAAAAAAAAAAAAAAAAAAAAGAAGAAAAGAAAAGAAAAAAAAGTTCCCAAGTCCCTAGTCGACTCAATATCCCTTCTCTATTGCTTTCAAAAAAGAAAAAAAAAGAAAAAAAGATCCCCCCTCTATTAGAAAGGAAGGGGCATCTGAAAAGGGACAATAATTCCTAGTCTAATTAAGCACAATTGAACCACTACCCAAATTTTCACTCAACAAACAGAAATATTCAACCATTTTTGTTCAATCAACACACTCAAAGCCATTATTTCCAGGCATACAATCAATTAATCAAAGCCTTAGCATTCTACAAGTACCTTTATCAACTTACTCTATTCACGTGTGAGTAGTGTTATTGAGTAAGTAGTAAAGTTTCATATTGAATAGTAATGAAAAGAATGAGTGATTAATATAACATAATTGACTCATATCCATTGACTTAAGCTTTAGGATCAAATGATGTTTCTACATGTTATATTAACCTCTCAATTGAAATCTCTCCATAATGTTCTTTTTCCAACAAGTGGTGTTAAAGCCAGTGTTTTGAGGACAAGTGTTCATTAGTGGGTCCTACCGAGTAAAATGAGGATGATTCCCATGTTTGTTCAACCATGTTTGAGTAAAGGCTCTACTAGGTGTGTTGGTGACTCCCATAATTGCGCAAAGAAAACTCCCATGTTCGCTTGCTAGAAGCGACTTGATAGAAGAAACACATGAATGAGAGATTTGTTGTAATATTAATGTGTGAGTTGTGTGGTAGGTTAAGTAGTAAAATTTTACGTCAGATATATATTGATGAGAAGAATAAGTGGTCAATTAATATAACATAATTGACTCATATCAATTGGCATAACTTTTGGGTCAAGTGGTGTTTTTATATTATATTATATATATATATATATATATATATTAACTTCACAATAGGAGTCTCTCCAAAATGTTCTTTTTCCAACACATTACGGGTCCGTTAGGAAACGGCCTATTTAGCTAAAACTAAAAACTTTTTGTTAAAAGTATAGAAAAAAAAAGGGGTTAAAAGCTAGTAGAACAATACAATGGTAACCATGAATAGTACCATAAAGTGTAATGAGACTCATGAATAGAACCAAAAAGAAGATAAAATTTCAAATAAGCTGAAGCTTGGATCATATTCACTCTACATTTACTTCAGCCAAAAAAAAAAAAAAACACTACATTTACATTTACACCACATACATACACGATCTCGTGAGAATGGTTTGTGAGTCATGATTGTGTGAAGGAGAATAAGGTGATTCCAGAAAGTGTTGATCAACAAAGGACCCAATGGTAGACAAATCATCATCAAACAACAGAACTAAGGAAAGGATAAGCGTATGTAGGTATAACTCCAGCCCAATTTAACTTTTAAGTGTTCTTTTGAATTTTGTTTGCCTTAGATTTGGCATAAATTTTATTGGAGAATGATGACCATAAACCATAAAAAAAAAAAAAAAAAAGGAATTAGAATCGGAATTTTGGGGTTTGTATTATGATTTCAGTATATTATACATGTGATAATAGGATAGTTTTTTTTTTTCTTCTTTTTTTGGTAAACTATAATAGGATAGTTTTAAATTGGATTTTCTTTGCCAAATATTTAGGTTAGATTTATATTCTAATTTTCAGTTAGTGAACATGACCTGGCATCATTGAAAAATAGTTTAGCACATAAAATAATAAGATTACATAAAACAAATTTTTATATAAATTTGTAGGTTTTGTGCATAAAATGATGAGTTTTTCACATGAAATCATAGGTTTTTCATAGACATGGCAAAACGGGTCAGAATTTTCTGACCCAACTTGACCTAACTCGAAAAATACATGACTCGAACCCGATTTTTTTGACTCGAAGAAAAAATGAGTTGACCCGTGACCTGACTTGTGTTTTTTGCGGGTCAACTCAACTCGACCCACGACCCAACCTGAACTGAACTATTTTAAAAAAAAAAATTTTGGTTTAAAAAAAAAAGTCAATATTTGTTTAATTGTTTGTTGTAAGCTTTAAAGAAATAATTGAGACATTTACATAACTATATGCAAATTAATTGAAAGATAAATGATTGAGTATTCTGTAATGAGTAAAGATTTTTAAATATCAAATAGCAAAGTACACGTCAAGATAATCTGTTTAAAGTATAGTTAAAAACATATATTTAAAATTGTAGACATGTGTGAGAAACATTCACAAGTGTGAAAATAGTGAAGCTAAAGTATCAAATTAACATAAAATATGAATGCTTAGACCTATTTTTTAACAATTTATGTCCAAAATAAAAATACTACGCAACATTTAGGAATAAGTCATGTATTTCATCACATGAAATACTAAAATTAATGTAAAATATGAATTTTTAAGTATAAAGTAAAGATTCTCACGAAGTCATTTGATCACAATGCAATCTTGATTTCAAACTCGAAATAATTGTTTCATAGTTTCATGCAGCATCTCATCATCACCCATGTTGGATTTACACGCATGAGTGAAGTCTCACATTGAATAATGATGAGAAGAATGAATAGTTAATATAACATAATTGAATTAAGGTTTTTGGGGTTAAAGTGTGTCTTTATATGTTAATTAATCATTTAAGAAAATACCCTAAGGTGTTTATCTCCTCAACAAGTGGTATCAAGTGGCAAGGTTCCCTTTCGCAGTTGTAGCGAAATGGTATATTGCATCAAGCAAGTCCATAAAGCTCACACAAAAAATCTTAGAGCATGCTCAACAAATGAGTATTATTGCCAATGTGTTAGACAATGACAACACATTGGCAATACCCAAATTTTGATTTTAGTATGGATATTCAACAAACTAATCAGACTAGACCACACATATATGCTTCTCTATCATTCAATCCTATTTAAAATAACTTCAACCAAAAAAAAAAAAAAAAAAAAAAAACACTACATTTACATTTACATTTACACCACATACATACACGATCCCGTGAGAATGGTTTGTGAGTCATGATTGTGTGGAGGAGAATAAGGTGATTCCAGAAAGTGTTGATCAACAAAGGACCCAATGGTAGACAAATCATCATCAAACAACAGAACTAAGGAAAGGATAAGCGTATGTAGGTATAACTCCAGCCCAATTTAACTTTTAAGTGTTCTTTTGAATTTTGTTTGCCTTAGATTTGGAATAAATTTTATTGGAGAATGATGACCATAAACCAAAAAAAAAAAAAAAAAAAGGAATTAGAATCGGAATTTTGGGGTTTGTATTATGATTTCAGTATATTATACATGTGATAATAGGATAGTTTTTTTTTTTCTTCTTTTTTTGGTAAACTATAATAGGATAGTTTTAAATTGGATTTTCTTTGCCAAATATTTAGGTTAGATTTATATTCTAATTTTCAGTTAGTGAACATGACCTGGCATCATTGAAAAATAGTTTAGCACATAAAATAATAAGATTACATAAAACAAATTTTTATATAAATTTGTAGGTTTTGTGCATAAAATGATGAGTTTTTCACATGAAATCATAGGTATTTCATAGACATAGCAAAACGGGTCAGAATTTTCTGACCCAACTTGACCTAACTCGAAAAATACATGACTCGAACCCGATTTTTTTGACTCGAAGAAAAAATGAGTTGACCCGTGACCCGACTTGTGTTTTTTGCGGGTCAACTCAACTCGACCCACGACCCAACCTGAACTGAACTATTTAAAAAAAAAAAAATTTGGTTTAAAAAAAAAAGTCAATATTTGTTTAATTGTTTGTTGTAAGCTTTAAAGAAATAATTGAGACATTTACATAACTATATGCAAATTAATTGAAAGATAAATGATTGAGTATTCTGTAATGAGTAAAGATTTTTAAATATCAAATAGCAAAGTACACGTCAAGATAATCTGTTTAAAGTATAGTTAAAAACATATATTTAAAATTGTAGACATGTATGAGAAACATTCACAAGTGTGAAAATAGTGAAGCTAAAGTATCAAATTAACATAAAATATGAATGCTTACACCTATTTTTTTAACAATTTATGTCCAAAATAAAAATACTACGCAACATTTAGGAATAAGTCATGTATTTCATCACATGAAATACTAAAATTAACGTAAAATATGAATTTTTAAGTATAAAGTAAAGATTCTCACGAAGTCATTTGATCACAATGCAATCTTGATTTCAAACTCGAAATAATTGTTTCATAGTTTCATGCAGCATCTCATCATCACCCATGTTGGATTTACACGCATGAGTGAAGTCTCACATTGAATAATGATGAGAAGAATGAATAGTTAATATAACATAATTGAATTAAGGTTTTTGGGGTTAAAGTGTGTCTTTATATGTTAATTAATCATTTAAGAAAATACCCTAAGGTGTTTATCTCCCCAACAAGTGGTATCAAGTGGCAAGGTTCCCTTTCGCAGTTGTAGCGAAATGGTATATTGCATCAAGCAAGTCCATAAAGCTCACACAAAAAATCTTAGAGCATGCTCAACAAATGAGTATTATTGCCAATGTGTTAGACAATGACAACACATTGGCAATACCCAAATTTTGATTTTAGTATGGATATTCAACAAACTAATCAGACTAGACCACACATATATGCTTCTCTATCATTCAATCCTATTTAAAATCATATTTTCTATCACCTCTTAAGTTAACGTGTTTCTTCAGAATTTTACAGTGTTTTTGAAGTTCTTCTCTATATATATTTTTGCCATTCTACTTGAATCAAATAATCCCTTTTCACTAGTACATTAATCGTTTTCCATATTTTATGAATTGATTACTACGACGATGAGGGTAAAGTACAAAATTTAAAAAAAAAAAAAAAAAGAGAAAATAAAACAATTTGACATGAAAAAATCATTTTCACTTCAGTCGTATCAAAACTACTAATTAGCCTTATGTTTACTCAACAAAAAGGAAAAGAAAAAGAAAAAGAGATGATTTTCAAAACATATTTTCTTCCTTTTTCCCTTTAACTATATCAACATCCAATCACACAAACTTAGCTATCCTTCACTTTTTTTTTTTTTTTTTTTTTTTTTTTTTTTTTTTAAATTTTATGACTTTAACTAGGGAATATTTTCCATCCGTGTGAGTTAAGCATTTTCCTATCACTTGACGGCAATGACCATTTTGACACCATATATACCAATTACCAAAATTTTAGGGTCTAAATTGATATATAACTTAAAAGTTAAAGACTAAATATGTAATATACCATAAATTATTTTTATATCATTTTACTTTTCAGTGCATTATACAGGTTAAACACTTATTCTTAAAATATACAGTAATGTTTATTATGCTCAAACTATTTTACACATACCAACTGAAATCATAACTTAAAAATCATGATTTTACTCATTAAATGTAATTTCAGTTGGGTATGCAATAAGTTTATGCCTAAAAGAGAATAGTCGGCACAAGATCCAACAAAAAAAGAAAAGAAAAAAAGAAAAGAAAAGAAGACATTTTTCTTTTGTGGGATATAGTATTTAATAATTAGAATGAGAAGTCATAGTCAGAAGCATTAACCAAGAAAGATCCTAGTGGAACACCGAACACGGGGGGGAGATTTAATTGTCTGTCTCGTAGAATTAGCCGCCTTTCTGAAAGATGAAAAAGCAGCGAAAGCAGACGACACCCGTGATTTTTTAGGCACACCCTTCAGTTTTTCATTCGCTAATGCCCTACCAACTGGTACTTGTTTGTTATATTTAATCCATTATCTGTAGTTTTCATGTGAATTATTTTGTCAATCAAAGAACCCTTCGAATTCGGTCAGTGAGACAATTGGATAATGAATTTTGACCTTTGGTTTTTAGTTAAAGTTACACTTTAACGGTAAACAAACACAATTTAATACTGACTTTTTTTTTTGTTTTTATTTATTTTTAAATCAGTGAAAGGAGTTATTCAAAAAGTGCCACGTGAACCATTTATAACATTTTGGTTGTGTGGGGATGAAGATTATTTTATTTTATTTTTTTGAAAATGATAGGCTCTGAATTGATGAGTAATGAAATTCCAATCAATTTGAATTTCCATATATCTTTTGAATGAGTAATATTACAAGACAAAAAAACAATTAGTATTTTAGTTAAAAGGATGATGATAATTTTGGATAAGATGTTAGAACAAATGAGCTGAGTAAATTTGAATCTTGATTTTCTTTATAAACGACCAATCAATACTACTAAACTATAAAAGTTTTGATGATACGATAATTGTGGTGGTAATGAATTGATAACAATAGTGGTGCAATTTAATAGTGTTATAATTAAGTTGCGGTGACCATAACACGGACAATAGTGATAGTAATGAGGGTTGTAAAGCTAAAAAAATTTCAATGGAGGTAAATTTGAAGAAAAAAAAATCCGAAATTAAATAAATATTTCTATAGTGGGTATAATTTATTTATTTTTTGAGATCTAAGAGCCAAAATGTACCATCCCACCAAATCAATCATTTTTAGTTTAACTAAGTTGGAAGGGATTTTTATGGGTTTCAAATAACTCAATTGATAAAGTCTCTTATTATTGAATAAGAGATTTAGAGTTCAAATCTCGCCAAGAGATCTAGGGTTAAAATTTCGCTTACACTAAAAATCAATTGGTATCTTGAACTGATGATAAATAACAATAATCATAGAGTAGACACCATGTGTTGAATTATTTTCTAACTTATACCCTAAAACCAAATTTGTTTTGTTTTGTTTTTTATTTTTTAAAACACAATCGTATAGTTATAAATAAAAGAATCCAGCTAAAATTTAAGTAACTAATATGGACACTAACATAATATTGAATATATATATATGGATGCTAAGAACATTCATAGCAAGTTATCCAAACTAATGTTTGGTAAAAAATATAGCTAAACCCTCTTAAAATGCCCTTGCATCAGGCTTAACACTCTATTGCACACTAACAAAAAATGAATAGAACCTTAAAAATTGTATATAGGTACTACTCATCAATACACCAAAATTTATTATTTTTTTATTTTCTCTCAATCTTATTCTCCGCCTAGAGCTCTCTCTCTCTCTCTCTCTCTCTCTCATGCACCAATCCACATAGATCGACAATGGTGGTGTGATCTGGTGTTCTAATGATTTGGTGGTGGTGGTGCGATCTGTTAGGTTCTTGTGGTGTTGTGACATAGTTTTCTCTCTTAGCTATGTTGTTGATGAAGGACTTGGCAACATTTCTCTCATTGGATATGGCAGTGGTGTTGAGAGAGAGAGAGAGAGAGAGAGAGAGAGAGAAGGATGGGTGGAAAAATATATATTTAAATAGAATAATGATAAAATATTGAGACTGATGTAGTTGTATGTGAATGGTAGATTAGTTTTTTTAGAAGAAAAAAAGGAAGCTTGCATGTGTAATCATCACTCCACGCCCGTGATATATTGCTACTTAGTATATTGCCACTAGCGCATAGCAAGACGATAGTAAGTTAATTAAACTAACAAAAAGTAAAGTTATTAGACTAAGTGTTTGTTTGAGAACAACTTATTTAATTGAAACTGAAAACTTTTTGCTAAAAATGCTATAGATAAAGCTAAAAAGTAGCTGAAATAGTATAGTGAGATCCATGAATAATACCAAAAAGTGAAATGAGATTCATAAATAGTAGCAAAAATAAATTGAATGGTAAAAAAAGCTGACTCTTTAAGCCAATACCAAACACACACTAAATTTGATTTTTTTTAATACAAGGTAAAAATTTTACTCTAACCTAATCTAAGTATAAATTTGTGTAAATTTTCTTTCTAAATACTTGAACCCCAACTCTTATCCCCTACACTAAATTTGATTAAAAATGCCTTAAAAGACTAATGTGATTAATGTTGTGTCATTATTCTAATAAAAAATGGGTATAATTGTCATTGGCACTAAAGAGAGAGGTTAGCAATGCAATGAAGATTCTTTAGACCTAACACACACAAAGCATTAATTGATAAGGAAGTAATCGAAGATTAGAAAAGAGAAAAAGGTTCCATATCAGACAAGTGGGTAACTGAACCATGTGCGAGCATGTGGTGGTTGGGCCTTGGTGGGTCCACTAATCCACTTCTCCAACCCTATTCCTTGAAAATGAAATTACACACACACACACAAAACTCGGTTTAATTTGTGCATATGATCTCAGAGCAAGTGTTGTCCACGCTATTCATCCGCTGGCTTAAAAATCATGGGGACCCCATTCGTCTCCTCTCTCCTTGCACCTTTTCTTGGTGGACTAACATTACATTCTTTCACAACATAAAGCAATCTGTCACCTGTGCATATTTTTTTTATTAATATATGTCACAACTTTTGTCAATCCTAGCGTGATTCCCACGCTCTCTTTGGCATATACACAAATGGCACTTCTTTATGATAAAGATAACAAAAATTGAAAAATAATATATATATTTTTTATAAATAAAACAATGGTTCCAAAGTCTAAATTCTCTCCAGCCTTCCAATTTCAATCCCTCACCTAGTCCTACTCCTACCCACCTTCTCCTTCAAATTCCTAACATCCTCATCAGTATCTGTATCCAAAATCCAAATCCAATATCCATCTCTCTCTCTCTCTTTCTTTTTCTAAGTTTTTGGGCCTTGTTGAATCTTGTGTCAGACCTGAGTTTTTATGTCTTTTTGTCCTTGCAAGCGGGATAGCAGCAAGAGGTCCCAATTTGTGTCAGAAGGAAATCCCAACTTCCAATCTTTAATGCTCATGTTTTTCTCTCTCTCTTTCATCCCAAAAGGTAACTATTGTCAGAGTTAGTTGTACTAGGATTTGGATCCCACTTACAAGGCCACCACAATCAACACATATCCTTTCTTTCTCTCTTCTCTTTCAGTTTTAGCCTTCTACCACTCCTACTTGCACCAACCATGAGTCCAAAGGGTGTAACCCTAAACACCAATTCTCACAAAATCAAGTTTGCTAGGAGGTTCATCCGTACACTCTTGAGGATGAGAAAGAATGCACCCAGTTCATCATCCATTGAAGAAATCCGCAAACGCAGTCAGAGAATAAAGATCGCGGCGTATTCATCCATGGCTCATGCAGTTGGATCAAGGAGGGCTTGGAGTCGAGCCATTCTCTTCAAGCTTCGAAACCGGGCAAGGCATCACGGTATGATGAGAAGAAGATCCATGAAGAAAAGGGTCATCAAGAATGATCCACCAGGAGACCAAAGCCAAACCAACAAGCTTAGACAACTTGTGCCAGGTGGGAAAGCCATGGATATGTGCAGCTTGTTGGAGGAGACAGCTCACTATATAAGATGCCTTTCAACTCAGGTTAAGGTCATGCAGACTATAGCAGATCACTTTTCTAAATGAGCATGAAAAAAGGTTTTCAACATATAGAAAATACTACGGTGAAGGTATAAGGATAGAGAGAGTGCAAATGGTAAGTATCTAAAGCACAGAGAATAGCTTATATAATTGGGTTGACACGCACATATATATATTATATATACACAATTATACATATTTAAAGACAATCATAAGTGAGAGACTCAAAAGCTTCCACGAGCAGGGTTTTTTTCTTGATTGTACATATATAGATAATCCAGACTGGTAATGCAGGGACGGATAGTCCTTTTATGTTATTTATTTTCTCTCTCTTTGTGCGTATTTGTGTTTTAATTTCTCTGTCTGTGTTTGTTTTTATGTATCTTTTGTGTGGCCTGAATAGAATGTTTCTGCTTTTTACAATTTGTCAATTTTTGGTCATACCGTTTAAAGGAGCATTTCAGGTGAAAAAATTGAAGTGTGAAAAGATACACATGCTTGTCTCTGCAGAAACACATGTTTGGTTTCATCAAGTTAGGTACAATTTGGATGATGTTTATGGTAGTGACACACAAGAAGGAACATGAGGCGTGTTACTTCTTCTCAAGGCTGAAGTTAGGGAGGTAAGATTTAAAGCCCCTTACACAAAGCCAGGATGCATGCATAAATAGTGGCTGTTGATAATCTTGGTCTAGAAATGGACAGTGGACCCAACATATAACTAGGATTTTTACTTTTCGTAATTAAAGTGGAGAGTTATTTAGTGGTTCCAGTTAATTCATTTAGTAAATTATTTTATCGTTGAGCAAGACATGAGATTTGAAACCAATATACACTAAAAATCAATTGGTATTTTGACTTGATGATAATGAACAATCAT
Source organism: Quercus suber (assembly GCF_002906115.3). Classification (NCBI taxonomy): domain Eukaryota; kingdom Viridiplantae; phylum Streptophyta; class Magnoliopsida; order Fagales; family Fagaceae; genus Quercus; species Quercus suber. Next base: position 131,137 of record NW_027069985.1, read on the forward strand.
CATATATAAAGCAGACATTATAGATTGAAAATCTAACATATTTATACAAAAAAGTGGGGAGGTAGATTTGAACATAATATCACGCTAATAGAAGAAACAATCAATACTACTAAACTATAAAAATTTAAATACATATAAATATCTTTTTATTTCAAAGTTTCATGTTAATTTACATGGTTTTTATCCCTAGGGTTATCATTCATTTAAGCTCTTGAAATTAACTTAATTAGCTTTTCTTTTTCAACATTTCCACTCATTTTTTTAATTACGTCATTTTCTCACCTTAAATGTGGGTATTCTGATTTCTTTAGGTATACTAAGTTATTCCTTGAATGTGTGTAATTATCTCATCTCATATATACTAAGTAATTATGATGAAGAATTTTTGGAAATAGCCCCTAATTCATATAAAAGTGTTTTTTTTTTCCTGAAATTTCATGTCGATTTATATGGTGTTGTCCCTAGGGTTGTCATTCATGAAGCCCCTGAAATTAACTATTTTTTCTTTCAACATTTACACTCATGTTTTTAATTGCGTTCAATTTTTTTAACATGGGTGTAATCAGAACTCTTTTGAGCACATAACTATTCTCTCAAGTGTGTGTAATTTTATGTTTCATACACCAAGTATATATAGGAAGGGATTCTTTGGGATTTGTTCTAAGATGCTAGTTAGGAGTTTTGAACATAGACTTTCATGGATATCATGAGGTCTTAAGGACCCTTAGACAAATATTTATATATATTTATGTTTGATATAGTAACTCAAGCATCTCATCAGAATCGTGATCTCACCCATTACCCTAATTTGATGTTAAGTTTTAGTACCCAAAGGTCATAGTTTTGTTATATGCATACAGATGAAACCTTTCTGGCTGTCATACAATGACCACCTACATCAAAGTCCTGAATGCAGGCTGGCATGCATATCTCACAAAGGAATGAGAAACTGCCACCGAGTTCTTATATATATATATATATATATCGTTTTAGTTGTCAACCTATAGATTCTTCTTTAAGATGGGCCACTCGACAATTTTCATTGTTGGGTGTGTCAATATATGTCTGATCTCTTAAGGAGACGGAATACCCATGTCCCTAGTAACATGGAATTATCCTCTTTTTACGTCTAAAATATTTCAGACAGACAGAAAAGAGTAGCAGAAACAAAGGAAAGTACTATTCCCTCCATTGGTCGACCTACTTTTGAGACTGTCAAGGAATGTTTGCTTTGGAGTTTGGACAAGAATAAGAATAGCACATTGCACATGGTAGGTCCACCGTTTCTCTAATGTTGACTAGAGAGTCACTAGCTAGTAAACTTATCATTTGCCATGCATCATTAGGTGGATTGGATATTAGGAAAAAATAGAGCATTATACTATATATTATTATTATTTTCCAAAAATATTATTATTAGTATCATTAATGTCGTTGTAGTCATCTTCATTGTCAACATATGGTTTACCGAAAATTTATTGCTTCAATAGCCGGTTATATCATTTTGTCAAGTGAGCTGTAACCAAAGAAAGCAAATTTTGATGGATTTTATAACAAGAATATGTAATAGAAACAAACTTATTAAGTGGTGTGCTATTCTCATTCAAGGTAATGGAAGATTCAATAATTTTGTTAAATTCACTATTTTCTTCCTTTTGTTTTATTGATAAACTACGTACACACTAATTAATTTGAGAGTTTTAAATCACATTTGTCTAATGGTTTTATACCCACCACTTAACCTTCATCCAGTTTATGTAGGGATTATAAGTTAACCTAGCTGCGTCGAAGTTTAGTTACTTGGATATATATATATATATATATATATATGGCTTCAAAAGTTTTGGTGAGTTTAGAGTCCCCATATAAAGCTCAAACTTGAGAAATCCCTCTCATAATAATTTTTTTTTCCCACTATGCATGCATTACATGGTGAAAACACTTAATGATAATTTTTCTTTCTTCCATGCCAATTGTATGTGTGCATTCTGCATTACTAAGTTTTCAAGTATTTTTCTAGTTTCTTAGTCTTCCAATTGAATGAAAATTATAATTCCAAAGAAATGCAGTGTGTTGGTTTAAGTATTATTCAAATTCATATATTTCATTATTTTACAAAATTTTTTATTCAAAATCGATGTCATGTTATATTGTTTTGAATGTCCTCGTAGAATTGAAAATTTTCTTAAATACAATCTTAGTTATTTAAAATAAATAGAAATTTTTTGTCCTACTTTTCAATTTTCTGTTTATGCTCCACCAATCATAACTTTTATGTGTCTATTTAATTTTTTAATTTTTTTAATTTTAAACTTTAGTTATTTTAGGGGGGGAAAAAAAAGAATATGTGACAAGTTATGATTGGTAAAGTATAAAGTGGAATACAAAAAGTGGGAAAAATGATTTTTATTCATCTAAAATTTAGTACTTGAATGATTTTTGTCTCTAAAGTTTACAGTAATTGCTTTTAGTCATTTAGGTGACATGATCAAACTAAAATCTAACATTTCATTACTCTATAAGGACTAAAACTAATCACTTTGAGTTTATTGTTGATTACTTTAAGATTTTAAGAACTAAAAGCTATTACTTTAAGTTTGTTAGAGACTGAAAGCAATCCCTTTAAACTCAAGGAATTAAAGCCACTCATGGACTAAAGTTCAGGAACCAATAGAATATTTTGTCCTTGAAAATATAACAACTGATTTCAATAAAAGAAGCCCTTAAACTACTAATTATTTAATGTTAAAGATATAGTTAAAATGTGTTAGAATAATGATTAATTCATTAAATGTATAATTTCTTATTAGTTTAAACTACGAGTACATTCAACCTATCAATCCGATGAAACCAACTCAACCTAACCCTATACCTTGGGTTGGTTTTCATGGGTTGGTGGGTAGGTTGGGTTGTAATTTTATTTTAGGTCTCGGGTTAGGTTGGGTTCAAGTTAATAGTTTTTTCAACACATCTTACTCAACTCGACCTACCATATATATTAGTTTATTTTATTATTATTATTTAATTTTAGTTTGATTTATTTTGGTATTTTGAGAATTATTTTTGATGAATTTGAAAATTTGGAATACAGTTTATGCATATTATATGAATTATAATAATTTATTAAAAAAAGTTCTTAAATAGTTGTGTGGGTTCTTTTTTTTTTTTTTTAGCGCACAAGCCCAAGTAGAAGCAAGGATGCTGGGCCCAATACTTATTGTTTTAAGGGATTGTGCTTGGTTCACCGCAGCTAATTTGGGCTGAATTCGGACCAGGTGGTATACAGAACACAAATCCTACAACACGTACATGCTAACATACAGGAAATAATATGCATTGAACAGTAATGGAATGAAATGATAAATTAGAAACATAAAATAAAGCGTTAGAGATCCTCAAGATAATGTAAAATACTTTATTACTTTCTTGATTGTATAATACACTATGCTCACTAGGACGTGTTACAAGGTCCGAATAAGTTAAAAAATCACAGACATAGATGGCTCTTTAAGCCTCTAAGACTTGCAAAGTTTGAGTCTCTTTGAATCTAAGTGTGTTCTCTAGTGGCTGTTTGAGGATACTGGGCGGTATTTCCCTCCTCTTTCTCTCTCTTTTTGAATTTTGGCAGAGTTTTCTCAATGATTTTTACTCTAATTCACTGTTGCTGAATGCCTTTCATTGTTGGCTACTTTCGTTTTATAGTGCCATCCTAGGGTTTTCGAGGTACCATTGATTCTCTCTATTTGTTCTTCTGGGTACCAGAACCAATGTTGTGTTAGCAACATTAGTGGCTGGTCCCTTCCTCATTCTTCATTATTTCCTTCCTTTGTGACTTTCTCTTCGAAAGACCACAGCTGACCTTCCCGTTTTGGGGTGTCCTAGAGGCCTGACCTTTGGTCTTTCTTTGTTCAAGGCTTCTAGATTCCACCTTTTTAGACCCAAATTTTGGCTACTTTTCCCTTTGTCATTTTTCCCAAGTGAGTTGATTCATTCCTGCCAAGCTGAAAGATCCTCAGCCACATTCCCTTATGGTTCTTCTTCCTGGGTTCCCCAAGGTACCGGGCCTTTACTTATGGGTTGTTGGTTCTTAAGCCTTCTGACCCCCTTTCTACATTATTGGGTGGCTGATAGGGACATATCAATTCTAGTTTCTTGTGTTTCTCGGTACCTACCCTGAACTATCTTAATCGCAACTTGGCTTTGCTGCATGTCCCGAGGATCCCAGGCTCTCAGGAATCCCCAGGTATCCTGGCACAGTTATTTTCCTGGGCTCCCCAGTGTTTTTCTGACCTTTGAGGGCTAGGCTGGACTTTTTTCCTTCATTTATTTTATGGGGCCTGAAACTTGCCCATTCATGGATTTGGTTCCCTCTTTATGGACCCTTAATGGGTTTGGACCTCTCTTCTTTCTTATTGAAAGCCAAATGCTTTATTTTTCCTAGGTTTCAATCCTTTGCTTTGCTTTGGGCCTTGGTATAACATTGTGATTTTTCGGAACTCAACAATAGTTTATGAAAGTCCAAATTTTTAATAAAAAAACTAACTCAACCCAATCCATACCCAATGTAACTCATGTGGGTTGGGTTGAGAATTTCTTAACTTGACAAGGTTTAGGTGGGTTGAAAAAATCCTCCAACCCGACTTATATGCTCACCCCTAGTTTAAACTTTGTAATAAATAGTAATTTATCATAGTGGATTCTAGATAGTTTAACTATTAAATTCTCTTCTTGTGAAGTAAGGGACCTAATTTCAAATCTCGCATACACAAAAAAGAAACTCATTCGCTTCTTGGCCTATTGGTAAAGAGAAATCATCATAGAGCAAACGCTATTCTATAGGTTTCAAATCATAACCTGTCTTAAAAAATAGTAATTTAATATAGTATACTATCCAGGTTAATTTTTTGTGCTCTCTCTCTCTCTCTCTCTCTAACAATTTTATTAGATCTATGTCATGCAATGATATTAGAACCAAAGTTATAAATCTCATTTTACAAGCAATTTCAGTTTTGTCTTGAGAACAAAATATTTTTGTATAGGTCAATATTAGTGTATCATTAATGAGATTACCGTGTATATACATATGTATATACATATGTATGAACTGAAGATAAATTTGTTTACCACTGCACACCTTTGGCGTGATGATCACTCTACACGTATTAAGTGCTTGTGGGGTGTGGGGGGCAATGACCGGGGTTTAAGTTTCCAAAAGAGAGCTTCACATATATATACACTTAGATTAGGGTAGAATATAATTTCTATCTTATATATATATATATATAAAGAAAGATAACTTCGTCTAACTCATGATTATATTAGGAATAAACCCATATCTTCTCAATTGAAGAGTAATTATTCTCCCTCATTCAAAACATTCCATAAAGAGAAGCGATAGTTGGTATTAGTCAAAACAACCAGTATTACACTGGCACATTTCAAGGGGTGTACTATATCAAATTATTGACTAGTACATAATATTTCAGTTGCTATTGTCTAGTATTTAAGGCTTTAAAAGAAGGTATTTTTTACCCACCACCACTATTGCTAGCCGCTCTACAAGGTTGAGTGCAAATAAGTAAGGGTTTTTCAAATCTAAGAGCATTAGCATCCGGGATTGTATAAAATGTTCTATTTTACCATCTAAAATATTACTTTATTTATTATATAATACCACTTTACAATGCACCCAATGTCTCATTTCTTATTTTTCTCATTCATTCATTTTTTTATTAATTTTACCACCTCTTTCTCTCTCTTCCTCTCCTCTTTCTATCTCTTCTTAGTTCTCTCTTCCTTTCCATTTCTTTGTGTTTGAAAGATCACCACCAACATAAAAAATAAAAAACCCAGCCACTACCAAAAAAAAAAAAAAAAAAAAACCTCAACCACCACCATAAAAAAATAAAACCCAGCCACCACTAGGAAAAATAAAACTAGTCACCACCACCTTGGCCAAACCCACCACCTCACGATTGCTGCACCACTACAACACCACCAGCAACCCACAAAACCACAATCACTAAAAATAAAACCCAACCACCACAAATTCAACCTAACCAATAATGACCCACCACCAGAACAACCCATCGATCTACCACCACCCTGATTTGCAACATTTCAATGTCAAACTCATGAGCTCCACCACCCTGATCCAGCACATCTACCACATCAAACTCATGAGCTCCATTAACCAATGGGACCATGCCAATCGGCCACATCTCCACCATGGAGGCTTGATTCAAGGAGAGAGAGAGAGAGAGAGAGAGAGAGAGAGAGAGAGAGAGAGAGAGAGAGAGAGAGAGTTAATAAAAAAAGAATACAACTTGCTACAGTAAGTTGTATATGTAGAACTTTACCATAGCAAGAGTAAAAATTATAGCAATTACACACCTGGATATTGCTTGTTTTTTGATGTTTTAGAGGCTAAAGTAAGATTTCTAGAGTTTTACAAGTCCGAATACTAATGCTCTAAAGTCAAGAAATTGCATCTTGTCCCAAAACCTTACTGATCTATTCTTTACCATTTATAGTGTTCAAATAGAATCCCATTGTCAAAGATGTGACCCAAGAGGCCCAAACCAATTGTTGTTTCGTATACTTGTAAAACAAGCAAACTAACTCAAATTAATCTAGATTTAACCAAGAGATCACTAGTATATAAACCCTACATTGGATTTACTGTGAGTGATTAATAAACAAAATATAGTTGTCAATAGCTTTTACTTATGGACATACTCAATCACTCCACAACTTAACACCCATATAGGCCACCGTGAGTCCTTTGTTTAGAAGAGTCGTCCTCCATATGGGTATAGATCTCTGTATCCATGCACCTGCATGTTCATGGTCCTCCATCTGGCATTTGACTTTCCTTATCATCACAGGTCATTGTCACTACTCACTACCACCTTAATCAAGTATTCCATACCATGTGTCTTGAGGGGTATTATTTATTGGAATTCCTTCTAGTCATGTATCTCTACAATCTTGGCTAAGTTTCTTAGACCATTTGTCTTATATTTAGCCTATATCAGCTTTTGTTTTAGTCACACATCTCTTTACTTTTTTCCAAGTTTTTCAGACCACACATCTAGTCTAACACTTGATTTTTTTTTTTTTGGTGTGGTCATGTGTCATCTTTAGCTAAGTTTCTTGAACCACACGTCCGCAACCTCTACAATATGATTTGCAGTCCTTTGCAATATTAGGCTTTAATCACCATGCGCGAATTTTTTTTCCATTTAACTTTAAATTTCTTAGAATTTCGTTAGTGGGCACGTTGGCAAAACAAAGTTGGAAACTAGCATCTCGAGTTTTAAAAACTCGAGTTCAGGGTGGAAATCGAGTTTTCAATCCTCGAGTTCTGGAGCTGAGAAACACTTGATGTGGAAAATTTTCCACGTGGAACCACGTAGAACTCGAGTTTTAGACACTTGAAATCCGATTCTTCATTTTCTCATTTCTTCCTTTGTTCTCCCTGTTCTTCCTCTTCTCCTTGTACCTTACCCACGGATTCATCAAATCTCAGCACTAGAGCAACAACCCAAACCCACAGATTCATAATATCTGGGCACCGGAGCAAAAACCTAATTCGGCGTCGAAGAAGCTCCCTAAGCTTGGGTTTATTGATCTCAGCACCAGAGCGGCTTGGAATTGTTAATCTGGACACTGGAGCGCGCTTGGGTTTGATTTTTCTGTCTGGTATTTTTTCTTGGTTTTTTTTTTTTTTTGTTTGTTTGTTTGTTTTTGTTTTATGGGTTTATTGTCATTGGAAGTGGGTTTAGGGTTTTGAGAGTTAGAGAAATCAATGGCCATGGTGGTCCGAAGAGAACAGGGTGAAGGGAAAACAGAGAGGGAAAAAACGGAACTCGAGTGTCTAAAACTTGATTTCCACGTGGATTTTAGACTCCACCTCAGGTGTGCCAAAACATAGAACTCGAGTCTTTTAGGCTCGAGTTGCTACAGTGAACTCAAGTCTAAGAGACTCGAGGTGCTATTTTACCAAATCGTTTCTAACGCAATATAACTAACGATATTCTCTCCCAAATGCATGCTAGTTGGAAAATTACCTCCACCATGCGCCCACATGATTTCCAACCTTCTTTTTAGTTTATCACTTCTTTTATCCAATATGTGCTCTACCGGCCCGATTATATTTGCTTTTCAAAGTTGAGTTATATTTAGGCTTCCACATTGAGTCTAAGGTAGGATGTAAAGAACATTGTCAAGGCTCAAAGTCCATTGTATTACCCTAATCCAAATTAGACTAGGAATTCTAATCCTAGTTGTACAAGATGTCCTAACTATACTGTGGTAACCCTTATATATATAGTCGATGGGCCTTTTTCCTATTGAAGTAGGTTACTAAAGCTGAGCAGAACTTGATATTTTAGCTCGAATTTGAGCTCAAATTCAACTTAACTAATGAATTAACTTGAGCTAAGCCAAGTTCAAGTTTTTTGGTGTTAGAGATATATTAGTCAATTAGCATAGGCCTAAGTTTAATTCTACTTTGTGTGCAAGTCTCCTACTTGTACTAAAAGTTTATTAGTTTAGGGTTTAGTCTATTATATATATATATACATGTTATGGTTCATTGTAACATAGGATTTATATTACATTCTAATATATTATTGATGTAGCCTTTTAGGTTTTCTCCGTGGATGTAGGCCATTAGGTTGAACTACGTAACTCTTGTGTGTTATTTTGTTTTATACTTTATGCTTTCGCTTCCGCATCCATACTAGCATATTCAATATGGTGTATCAATGCTAATATTAACTTTAGTCTTTTTAACAAACTCAAGTAGTCAAGTTTGAACATGGTTAATATGCTTGGTTCTAGCTTAGGCTGAACTTGAATATTTTACTTTTGTTGTCGGGCTAAACTTGAACTTGAAAAAACTTAACTTGTTTATCACCCCCACCTACCTTAGAAACTGCTTGATCCGTTGAAAAAATATATTGGTTGTTTCTTTTCAATGGATTGGACAGGTCCGAAGATTGGGCCCTATATATACAAGATACGTTTGCTTTCATTGGGCCTTATCATAGGTTATACACTAGCTTTTTAGTGGACTTTTTTAATGGCCTTTTTAAAATAAGTCAATGTCTTACCTCAAATAAAAATGAAACGAATCAATAAAAATTAAGGTGGCGTTGGGGGGAGGTGAATATTGGCTCAAAGCTTCGCAAAGATCGGCTAGAGTATAACAAAAGCAGCAATTTGTAAAGCTCATAAGACTATAAGAGCCCAAGTTAATATCTCTGGTTGAGCGATTCAAGAGCAATAGGAAACCAAAATTATCATTCATTTAAAAAAAAAAAAAAAAATTTCAAGCCATCTATTTCAGCAAGCCTCATCCTGTAAGGCCAACCTATACGTATAAGCAGCTTTGTACAAAGAGATTGAGGGTACGTCTAATGATGATTAAATTGAGCCAAGGCGAGACTCCATTGAGGATGGATAGTAACTCAGAAGATGTTGAAGCTCAATCAAGAGCGTTATACTATGTCGGATTTGGAAGTAGTGCCATCAAGTTGACACAAAATTTAAAGGTTACAATGGTTCCTAAGGCACAGCTAAAGAGTAAAATCAAGAGACCACCAGTAGTCCGACAAGAAGAAGTTAAAGAGCTAGAGATGACCTAGTTCGATAACTAGGGCTTGAAATAGGAGTACCATATGGAGTAACAGATTCTAGCCAGGAATCTGAAGAAGAGAGGAAGTATTACCAAGTCCAAAAGAAGTCACAGGTAGTGAAAGTGTTGATGGGCAGGAAAAAAAAGGCAAACTAAAAGGCTAAAGTTCAAGAACAAAAGGATCAAAAAACTACAAACTATGCAACTAAAGGAAACGATAGGATCTATTAGTCATCAAATGAACAAAGAAGAAGAGAACCAGGGGATCATAATCATCAACGACTTAAAGTGCACTTGAGTGCAAAACAATTTTGTTGCTTCCTCGAGAATTTATGGCACTTCAGGCAGAAAAAGCAATCCAAGTTGACGACAAAGGGGCAAGCCTAGTCTTGCCCACGATATAACATGACTCATCATATTTTAAGGTCCATATGGATGGGAAACCGATGAATTGAGGCTTAATTGATAATAGGGTAGCAATAAACACAAAAAACACAATTACGATTTAAAAGTTGGCACTTTGTCTACTTGAAGTTCACTCTGTTATGTTTCTATAACCCGCATCTGTACTTTCACCATTTAAAACACAAAAAAACATAACAAAAACATAAAAATCAAGGGCTAAAAGCATATTTTAAAAAATGGCGAAGTTTTGGTTCAAGAACATTCTTAACCCTATCAATCCAAATAAAATTGTCAAGGGGATAAAAAAGATTGAGAAAAAAAATTTGTAGTATGTTTAATTTGGTTTTAATTTTTGGTTACAATGGCTGTGGGTTTATATTCAAAATTTATGGGTTTAATTTTTTGTTTCTGTTCAAGATTTCTGGGTTTAGTTTTTGGTTTAGGATTAGCCTTTATATTTTGCAAAAGGCTTATGCAGAGTAGAAAACGCTTGTTTTTTGAATACGTGTTTAATTACTAAATGAATTTTCGAAAAAATTATGGACGTGTTTCATTTTCAACTGCAGCTTCAATTGGAATTGGTTGGTGGAATGGGAGCCTGAGAACTATTATTCGTAAATTGGCTTGGCTTTGGGTTCTACTTCTACAGTTTATCAAATTTTGTTTCAAAGAAAAATGATCATCCACGGTGGTCATGTTTAACAGAGGAAAGCATGCTCCGTTCCATCCAATGGGAAGTGAGGTTTCGTGCATATCTAGCCTCCAAAGTTGGAATTAGGACTAACAAATTAAAAAATTGGAACCAACTTACCAACCCACCCACATGCATATCTAGCCTCCAAAGTTGTCACATTCTGCCGAATGTCATGCATTTTGCAATATTTTTTTAACTCTTAACGAGTTCAACTATGAACAGGAAAATATGAGCCGACTATTTTGCATGATTATGCCTATTATACCAACCAACCCCACCAAGCATCAAATTTTGGTGGTTCATGTTTCTTCCTTCTTTCTTTCTTTCATCTATAAAATATTCGATATTTCTATAATCTTTTTCTCTTTAAAAAAAAAAAAAACATTTCTTTAATATTTTTAGGTGATAATCAGCTACTTATTTTTCTCAATTGCGTTGTTGAATTGTGCATCTTATTAATCCTAGATGGTGTGTATTTGGAACATATTATAAGCTAGATTTCTGTTTTTCAGCTTTTATGTACTTTTTTTTTAAATTTTTATTTTTAAAATATTTTTCATTTTTTTAAGTACAAATAAACTTTAGCACACTTTCAACAAAAAGCTAAATAAATTGTTCACAAACAGATTTGTCAATAACCATATACTTAGTCTGATACAGAAATCATGGAACCTATGAACTTTGACAAAATGAAGGGTCTTGAATCTCTTAATTGTGAAATTTACTAGGAACAGAAATTGATAATGATAGAAAGCAGAATTTCCAACGGACATGACTAATGAATGGTGCCTTGATGATGACTAAAGGAAAAATGTCAGTCCTAGGAACCTTTCCCCAACATGTGCTAGTGGAAATAAGTATAACATGTGCTTTTTTTTTTTTTTTTTTTTTTGGAGAAACAAAAATGGGGGCTTTTATGGTTATATTACACTTCCGGGCAGGGCGTCAGGTGGCCTCGGGAGGGGTAACCCGATTTTGGGGGCCCTCCTGTACCACCTGTGTGGGGAGTTACCCCACCAAGGATGCCCACCAACGGACTCCTGCGGGCAGCAGGATTCGAATCTAGGTGTGTTGCACGAAGCATCCAAACCTTACCCATTCAGCCAAGCCTCCGTTGGCAGTATAATATGTGCTGTATGGCATAAAAGATTTGAGGTAAATAAAACAAAGGACAAGTAATATACCAATAAAGTTTTAGCTTTAAACCAATTTGGAGGAATTTCCTCTAATTTACTATGTGATGTATAAGACAATTTATATACATTATTTAAACAAGTTAAATGGCTTATCAAAAAAGTCACAGGACTAAAACTATATATAAATAGTCTCTTCAATAATCACATAGCAAGTTGGACAAAAATAGATTTAAATTACAATGGGTTCTCGAAAATTAAAAAAAAAAAAAAAACAAAAAGAAAAGAAGAAAATAACATAGGCCCTATTAATTCAGCTCTGCTATTATTTTGCAGACACAAACCCAATCACTAGGCCCAACCGCTTGTCAATTAGGTATAGAATCATCAGGTAGCAAAGTTCTTGAATACCCATTGACATCCTTTACTTTGACCCAGCATGGAGGTCAAATGCCAAAGACGGCTCATTTCTCTTGGACATTCCCACTACATTTTTCATTTCTTTTTTTTATAATTAAATTAGTCGCGTACTCGCGCGTTGCGTGTGATAATTATTTTTATGGTAGTTTTATTATTATTATTTTTTTTTGACAATTTAAACTAATCTAATAATAAGTAATGTATTTCGTAATTATATTTTTATTTATTATAGGAAGAATCATAAATGTAATATAGAAACAATCTAAAACACCAAAAAAACTTAAACTTAAAAAAATTAATAAAACTTAACAATGATTAATTGAACCAATATTAGGATAAAATTTTGTTTTTGATAATCTATTAAGGTTATTTTCTTTGTAGAAATTATAATTTCAGCCACCCAAAACATATTATCAAATAAAAAATTATTAGCAAAATCTAAGAGTTAAATTTCTATACATACATTGTTATAAAATAATAATAATTAAAATAAAATTGCAAAAGTTAAAATTTGTCACCTATCTGATTATTTTTGTTTGGCTAACCTTTACTTTTCTTTAAATAAATGGCATTATAGAGTACTTTGCCCACCACAAAGGATTAGAAAATAAACAAAAATTAGTAAAGTCTTATAGTTTAACATCTAAATTGAGCACTATAAAAAATCATGCTATGTAACAGAATAAATAGCAAATTATCCAAATTATGCTATGTAATAGAATAATATTATATTTTTATATGCTATATTTAATTCTTTATGAAAGTTCAAATAGCGTTGAAAACACTATGAACGTTTTGACCCTCAATTACAAAAAATCAATTCAAGCTTATTATCAAACAATTAACGTGCGGAACATGAACATTAGCCAAACACAGAATTGATAAAACAATCTAAGCCAATTATAATCACATCCACAACAGAAAATAAAAGGCAAAGATAAAGGAAGAGAGATGTAAACATAATGACAACAAGCGATGTGTTTTCGAAGAGGAAACCGAAGCTCTCGGCATAAAACCTCTCCGCTGCCCTTCAAGTGGTAAATAATCCACTAGAAAATGTAGTTGGGATACATGAACAGCAATAGACCCTCTAACCCTAATCTACCCAGGTACCTAAGCCCTCTAAGCTTCTTGCTCCAACGAGATTGCGTCGAACCTTTTTTCTTTTCTAACTTACCAGATTCCATTATAAACCATAGCATCAACCAATATTCATTGGTCCCTTCCAAATTGCTTCCCTTAGCACAAAAAGAACCTTCTCAAAGACGTAGGTGTGGTGAGAAAAGGATCTGATCAAGAACCTCTCAAGGATGTATCAATGGAGAGGAAGAGAGTAGAGGAATTTGAAGAGTCTCTTGGGTGAAGATTACGGATGAGGCAATCTTGTTTTCTCTAGGGTTTATCTCTCAAAATTCTCTCTGGAAGCTCTGTACATTTCGTGGGAATGAGAAGTATTTATACTAGGATGAGAAGGGAATGTGAAACGTCAGTTTTTGCCAAACAGGGTAAGTTGGCGACTTGGCCTCGCGACTTGGTTGAGTTGCGAGTTCAAGCCACGAGCTAACGGCCTGGCCAGCCTGGGACTTTTGTCTTGTAGTGCAACAACTGGCGCGACTCTTCAGCTTCTAGCATGCTTGGCACGTGTGCAATCTTCTGGCGACTTGCAAGCCGCAAGCCACCCACGAGATCTAGACGCGAGTCTCTATTTTTTTGCACAAACTTGAGCATTTCTTCACACTCACTCACTTACTACCCTTACAAGTTTCCCACCTAAATACAGGGTTACTAAATGTTAAAATACAAGAAAATTTGGCACGGAATCAAGCCAACAAGATGGTTGATTAAATTCAACCTTATAATCTCCCCCTTTGGCTATTCCGTGACAAAACCCTAAAAAAAAACTCTAGACTTAACGCGTGAGTTGGAAACAGTTGAAAAACTCACTTACACCTAACTCTAGAATTTGTGTAGCTCTTGAACCATAAAACCAAAACATCTCCTGAAACATAATAACACAATAATATCATTGTATGCAAAAAACATGTAATGCAAATGGAACAAGTACAATGTGATCAAGCAAGATGGAATAAAGTAATAAAACATGGCTTGACCAAACAAGTAATCACTGTAAGCAAGTGATTACAATGTTCATTCTCACTTGGAATGAACAACAGGACATTCAGGCTGATAAGCACAAAGCAAATCACTTGAATGACTAACACTCAACCAATGCACAATACTAGAAGTATATGCATCTAGGAAAAAATCCTACAAGGGCACAAGAGTGAGAGTACTTAAGGCAAATGCATAGCATTTAGCTTGAAGTACAAAGCACCAAAGCATACAGGCTGCATAAGCATGGTACAAACCACAAAGCCTACAAGTATGCATAAAAGTAAACCCTAAAAGCTTACAAAAGTAACATGGGTACAAAACATAAACTAAGAATCTTAAAAACCTACAAAGGTAGCAGGTACAAACACATAGTAAAATATGCTGAATAAACATCATATTATATACTGAATAACATCTGAAATAAAAAACTATACCAGAGAACCACAAGTTTTCCAATAGTATTCAAAACATCAACACAAGATAAAAACTATCAGACAGATAATCAATAACACAAGAGTATATAACAACTATAATAACTCCCCCTTTCAGTATGCTGCTATACTGCCTATCTCCCCCTTTCTATGTGCTTCTCTCCCCCTTTTTGTCAGGAATAGCTAAAGGCTATCTTCAAGCTTTTGCTGTATGGCATCCAGTTGAGTCTCGATAGTTGTGAGGCGCATCTGAGTTTAACTGTGAAATGAGTGAAGTAGCCGTTCTAAATCGGATATCCGATTAAACACATTTGCAATTAAGTGGCTCTGCTTGGCTGTTTGAAATCCAGGGGGAATAGATGGAGTCCCAGTTGATTGTGCAGGAGTAACAGTAGTATGAGCAGATGGAGATGCATGTGTGGATGGCTCACTCTTAGGTTTCTTGAAGGAGTTACTCTTGCTTGCTTGAAGAGTGTATATTGATATTGGTCGAGGATGAGGCAGGATTTTCTCATCGGATGAAGAACTAACACCTTCACAAAGGACAATCTTCATGACTAGACTGCAGAATGGAAGAATTGTTCGTGTTACTGAACGATCTGGAATATGTGAGCACAGATGCCAATCGGGGCACTGGTAATGAGGTCACACAGAAATTTAGCCCTTCTAAGACTAATGAAGGCAATATTTGACAGTGGATAGAGATTGGCGATTTGGCCTTGCGACTTGGTTGAGTTGCGAGTTCAAGCTGTGGGCTAATGGCCTGGCCAGCCTGGGACTTTTGTCCTGTAGTATAACAGCTGGCGCGACTCTTCAGCTTCTGGCATGCTTGGCACGTGTGCAATCTTCTGGCGACTTGCAAGCCGTAAGCCACCCTCAAGATCCAGTTGCGAGTCTCTGTTTCTTTGCACAAATTTGAGCATTTCTTCACACTCACACACTCACTACCCTTACAAGTTTTCCACCTAAATACAGGGTTACTAAATGCTAAAATACAAGCAAATTTGGCACGGAATCAAGCCAACAAGATAGTTTATTAAATTCAACCTTACACTTTAGAACGCAATAGGATAACATTTAACAATAAAAGAGAATAAAAAAAAAACTAAATTGCACTAACCCAAAATAGAGTTTTAAGGAATATAAAAAATTATCAACCTAAAGTATAGATGCAAGAAAAATAAAAAAATCCACCAAAAAATTTAGAGAGAGGGAACTTTTTTTTTTTTTTTTGGTGAGGAAAAACTATGCATAGAATAGAAGAGATAGTAACAAATTTATAGTAAGAGGGTGTGAATAAGAAGAGACAAAAATAAAGGAACATGAAGGGAAAGAGGAAGAATGATATTAATGTAGAGGGTAGTGGGGAGATGAAAAGGTAAGGAAGGGAGAAAGATTGAAGAAGTAGTGGGGAGATGAAATGGTGAGAGAGAGAGAAAGGTTGGAGAAGTGTAATATTAAAAAAATAAATGTTAAAAAAAATTATAGAAAATTTGAAAAAAAAAAAAATCCTAAAGCTTGAAAGGCTTCAACGTTTGTTTGTTTGTTTGTTTTTGTTTTTTTTTTCTTTTTTCCTTCCTTTAAGCTGAAAAGACTCACACAAAACTTTAAAGTTGAACTGAAAAGGCTTTAGGTTGGACTTGATAGTGGAACTAAATAAATAAGAAGTGGGCTGGATTAATTATACAGATTTATTATAGGGTGATAGTGGAAGATTTATTATAGGATGATAGTGGAAGTAAATATATAAGTAGTGAGCTGCATTTATAAGGCTGAAAATTATAAAAACCATTTAAAAATTGTAGGACAAATTATATTATATATTAAAAAAATGGCATGGCAGCTGATGTGGCGCAACGTGAGAGCAGCAGTATTAAACGCTACGCTTTAACTTTTAATAATATATAGATTCCCACTACCATTTCTTCTTTCTCAAGCTTCTTATAAAACAACATTATCATGTCCATTATATCACTTTACCCACATCTATTAAAACCTAGGGAGACTTAACTCTTAAGGTGGGATGCCTAGAAGTCAACAGAATTTTTCTCAAAGTTTAATCAATTAAAAGTCAACCTACTTCTAGGAAGGTTTATCTTTATACAACGAGCTAAAATATTGCTATCTATCTCAACTTGAAGTTGAAGGAATAGATCTCTACAATCACTATTTTGTCCAGCGGAGACCATGCATTTCACTTGTTCCACATAAGCGTAGTACGAAAATGTGAACACAGCTCTCTCATGTTTGTCTATGCACAAGGTGAAAATGGCTAGTTTGGATGGAGGAGTTGGAAATTGGCCAGATATAATGAAAGGAAATATAATAACTATTATATATATTTAAAACAAGGCGAAAATGTGCCCATGGACAGCCAAGTCCAAGCACCTAAATATAATGGCCAACATTTATATTTTATATTAACAACTAATTTATAGAAAGTGAAGCGTAAACACAAATGCAATGCATATGATCTATTCAAGCAGGTCAAACTATGGTGGCATAGATAAAGCAATTGACCAAATAACCCCAGTTTGTGCCTAATCATAACTAGCCAGGGGGGCATTATACCTTCTATAAGGTCAAACAAGAATATAACAATTAAGCATAAGTGTGACTCTATTCCCTAATTTGTCCATATCAATCTAATGTTGGTGGTATGAATTCAATTATAGAATATGACTAAAGAGGTACTACTAAAAAGGAGCTAGAATGCTTGCTTGGGAATTCATTTCGACCTTTCCTAAAGATTTTTTTTTTTTTTTTTGGATAAGTAATAAGAATTATATTAATCTTGAAGAAAAAATGAAAACAACAAATACAAGGTGTTCATGATGGTGAACACAAACAGCAGCAAACATAAACAACAGAAATAAGAAAAGCAACTTAAGGTGCATTTTTAAGGGAAGTAAGAAACCCCAGAGTAGAAGAACAGTTTGAGGAATCCTAGCACCTAACCCAAACAAAAAGAGTACTTTAGCTGAGAGCTTGTAACTGATCAAGCGATTTTTCTATAGCTTCAAAAGGGTGCCTATTTCTTTCCATCCAAACAACCGACATCAAACAGTTAGGAACCATATTCCATATGTCCGAAGAAAATTTCCCCAACCAATTACTCCAACAAAACACCAAACTCTCCACTGAACCTGGCATGACCCATTAAATCCCAAAAACTTGTAACATTTGCACCCACAAAGAATAAGCTACAGGACAGTGAATGAGAAGATGGTCCACAGATTCCGTAGAACAGCAGCACATACAGCACCTATTCACCAAAGGGAGCCTCGGAGCATCAAATTATCCAAGGTAAGTATCCGACCATGGGCTGCAGTCCACAAGAAGAAAGCCACCCTTTTAGGAACCTTGACTTTCCAAATTCCCTTCCAAGGGAAGCTAGAGAGAGATGAACCCCTGATCTTATTATAAAAAGACCGAATATCGAACTTACCATTCCCTTTAAGACACCAATGGGGACTATCACACCCAATGTCTCTTGGAATCTGAGACTGAATGATATTTAGGAAATGGAAAGCAGCTTCTAATTCCCTTTCATGAAAATTCCTATAAAATCTCAAGTTCCAGAAACTATTACTCCGATCCTCCTAATGACCCAACAAATCAGAAATGCAGGCTTCCTTGTCATGTGAACATATATATAACTGAGGA
This sequence comes from Quercus suber, assembly GCF_002906115.3. Taxonomy (NCBI): domain Eukaryota; kingdom Viridiplantae; phylum Streptophyta; class Magnoliopsida; order Fagales; family Fagaceae; genus Quercus; species Quercus suber. The sequence goes on from NW_027069985.1 coordinate 149,644, forward strand.
TAGAGCACTTTAAGTGAGGTATCCCCAACCCACCTATCATGCCAAAAAATAATGTGGGAGCCATCGCGCACCACAAAAGCCAAATGTTTGGAGAACCTCTCCCAACCGTCATTAATACCACGCCAAAGACCACACCCGTGGGCCCTTTTGCATTCTTTAGTATCCCACCCCCCTTGACCCTCTCCATATTTGGTGGGAATAACCCTCTGCCAAAGATGAGTTCCTTCTTGGCCAAACCTCTATAACCATTTCCCTAAAGGGCTTGGTTGAAGTGAACTAACGTCCTAACCCCCAAACCACCCGTCTTTAGAGGCGAAAACACCTTCTCCCAAGCCACCAAAGAATGTTTAAAACACTCCTCCGAAGACCCCCATAAGAAATTCCTCTGAATACGCTCCAATCTGTCAGCCATAACTACATGGATGGTAAATAAGGATAGGTCATATGTAGGAAGACTAGAGAGGGTACTCTTCAAGAGTGTAAGTCTACCACCCTTAGACAAATATAGACGCTTCCAACCAGACAACTTCTTCTCCATCTTCTCTGAAATATGATTCCAAATGGATGCAGTTTTGTAGTGGGTGCCCAAGGGCATTCCCAAATATTCATTGGCAGGCTACCCACCCTACAACGAAGAATGTCAGCCAAAGCACCTATATTACCAACCTCCCTCATCTGGACAATCTGACTATTCCCCACATTTACCTTCAAACTAGTAACAGCTTGGAAGAAAGACAAAGCCAGTCTAATCGACAACAACTGCTCTCTAGAAGCATCACAGAACAAAATAGTATCATCTGCAAATAGCAAATGTGAAATGCGAACCCCAATAGAGTTAACTGATTTTTTTTTTTTTTTTCCAAATAACCTTACTATGCTAACTATTTCATTAGTTACTCGGTTTTGAAAGAATGTGGGAAACTAACATCTCGTGTTTCTAAAACTCGAGATCAGTCTAAAACTCAAGTTTTTAATACTCGATTTTGGGGTTTTTCATATAATGACGTGGACAAAGTTTTCCACATGGACATTGAGTTTATAAACTCGCTTTACAAACTCAAGTTTCTAAAACTCGATTTCTAATCAACGTTTTTATTAAACTCCCTTCTAAAACCGAGTTTCAGAAACACGTTTTTGTCGACTTAAAACCTAAAATCTGGCTTGACTCGTTACTCTCGCTTTCATACTCTCACTCTCAGACACTCCTCACTTTCAAGCTTTCAAACCCAAACTCCCTCTCAGACACCCAAATCAGTTACTTTCACTCTAATGGAGACGCTTAGTTATTCTCATGCTCCTCTCATGCTCAGTTACTCTCCTCACTCTCACGCTCCTCTCATTGGCGGCTTGAAGACCCTCAGTCAAAATCCTCCTTTAAGGTATGTGTAGGTCAATGATCTTCGTTCAAGTTCGTCTTCAAGTCCACTCGTCTTCAAGTCCACTAATTCTTCTTCTTCTTCTTCTTTTTCTTCGCTAGTTCCACCTCTGATTCCAGTTCTCAAGAGTGCACTCAAGCACCCCAAACCCACTGAGCCATTCCCAGAACCAGAAGGTTACTATTCTTTCTTTCTCCATTTTGTTATTTGGAACTGCTTTTGTTTTCGAAACTCAATTTTGGGGTGTTAAGTTCATCTCTCTGAAAGCACAAAAAAAAAAATAGCATTATTCATCAATGTTTGATTTCATTAGGTGCAATTCTATTTTCCCTTCTACTTAAAGAATAATAAATAATGCATTAAGCCATCTCTGTAATTTTTTTTTTCTTGGACTGTGACACTTAAAAATTGGTTTAGCTGACCTAGAAGAGTGAGAATGTGGATAAGTGCTTCCATAGCCTCTTGTATAGTTTGAAAGTGACATGGTGAAGAATAATGCTATAATAGATACTGATATTAGCAAAATTTGAGTTGACCCAACCAAACTTGAAGACCCCCTAAATACTCATGTAATTTCCTTACTTGGTTACATATGTTTTCTGTAGATATTGTATTCCTAAAGAAAAAGAATAAAGTTTCCTTACATTCTGATTTTGCTTCAGAATCTTTTGCCATTGTAAAATTAAGGGGAAGTTTTTAGTTTCTCTTTCACACAACAACAACAACAAGATCTCAAAACTCAAAAAGAGAAACAAAACATAGTGATTGTTTTGTTTTTGTTCTGTGCTTTCACTCTAAGACACGCTTGCTTATTATTCTCACTCTTTTTTAGATTCATTGAATCACAAGCTTGATGCCTCCATTTAATTCAAACCAAACTGTTCCATTTGAAATCACAAACCGTTTTTATTTATGTTATGAGAATTATTCATCTATAGGGTCAAGACTGATGGTCCATAGATTATTTAGCACTTACATGTGTTTACTTGATTGAAATCAGAAAAATCAAACTGAATTGGAGCTTTTTAATCCATACTTCCTTGAAAGTATAGCAAAGAATGTAGTGATTTGCTATTTTTAATTTATGATCTATACCTTGCTTTTCAACGTGATAAAAATGTAAGCATTTCTTTGAATCCCTACTTGCTGAAATCTATCTTTGATTCACTAAAACTGTGCTTAGCCTAGTGATCATGCCAAAAACAAGCTTATCTTTATTAGATTTTCTTTGTTTTTTGGGGTCTAATTACTTTACAGATTATCCAATTGGCAAGAACATGTTTTGAAGTACTATTAACAAGTTTTTGTGCTTGGATATGCATTTACATATCACAGGAATTAGTCAGGTTCTGGGAATGGATAAAAAGCATTGATTGTTGAAAAAAATAGAATTATGTGATGTCATTTTGCAATTAAATGGAAACTTACAATTGATTTTGTCAATAGTATATGTTTTTTGGGTAGATGGATCAGTCAGAATTTTATTTAACAAATCAAAAACAGTGATTTAAGAGCAATTGGCTTGAGATTCAGCAGAACACATACTGCAGAGCTAGAACTACTAAACAATAAACACAACACAATAATGTTTGAGAAAACCATAAAGCCACAACAGACTTAACCCATCTAGCAACAGCAACTTTAGGCAAGTAAAACTCAACTACCAAGAGTCAATTGTACAAACTTAGCACCACTCAGCTTAACTCAAATGAATAAAAAATCAAGGGACAGAAAAGAGCAAGGCTAGATTGAATCCCCAATTACAGCAGAGTACTCTATTTAATCCTGAGTTATAGCTGTACTTCTTCTTGCTTTAGCATCTTTTTTTAATAATGCCAATAAGTTGCTCTTCAGTATAGATTTTCCTTGCATGTAGAATAGCATTCCTTTGCCCCCACACTATTAATGATCTCACAGTAGCACTCTTTGCAGTATGGAGCCTCGGATAGATGAGGAGCCAGAGATCGTGCACCTTGGTCCAGAAATTACTTCATTGCTAACACAATAAACAAATCATTGATAAGAAATTATTTGAAATGATGAGGTGAAATATCTAGTTCTAACAACTGCTTTATTTTTTACAAAGCGAGTTTCACTTTTAGCAAGTTCTTTCAAAGTTGTATATCTAGTTCTAACAATCACTATAATTTTTATTGATTTTGCAGGATCCAGGCCCACTTTAGTGCCGTGGTCGCACTAAGGAGATGGAACACATATTGATGCAAGATAATCCGGTGATAGACATTATCAAGTTGGTGGGGATAGAAGGATTGTTTAGGGCCCCTTCTAGGGAGATAGATCATGGCCTAATAATGGCCTAAGTTGAGCAATGGTAGCGGAGACTCATACATTCCATCTTCCACGTGGTGAGATGTTAATCACCCTATAAGATGTGGAGGTCATTTTTGGACTTCCTATAGAAGGTGAGGTCTTGGTTGGGCCAACTGTTGTGGGGGATTGGAGGCAACTATGCGTGGAGTTTCTTGGTATTGGAGTTCCAATGAATGACATAAAAACTTTGGTGGGGCAAAGAATTCTCACTAGCCTCCTTGTTGAGCGTATTGCAGAGCCACTGCCTCATGATGCAATGGAGATTCATATACATCAGTATGCTCAGTGCTGTATGTTAGCGCTACTAAGGGATAATATTTTTATGGACAAGTCGGGAGATAGGGTGCATTTGATGCACTTAGAGTTCCTGCGGAACCTTCGTGGTCCACCACAGTATAGTTGGGGTAGTGGTTGCCTGGCATGGTTGTACAGAGAGTTATGTCGGGCAAGCCAGAAAGAGACATTGCAGATTGGTGGAGTGTTACAATTGGTCCAGTATTGGGCATGGGCGAGGTTGCCATTCTTGTGCCCGAAAGATAGAGCCCCCACCTGGAAGTGATTATGGCCAATGGCCGAAAGCTCCACTTGCATTTATGTAAGTATTTTCTTGATATTCAATGTGTTATGCAATGTACTCTTCTTAGTAACTAAGTGGTATTATCTTATCTTATGTTATTCGCTCATAACTGTAGGTGGGTACGGGTGCCAAGCCCGAAGAGTAGGCCATCTGGTATGGCATTAATCCACTATCGTGAGCAATTAGTTAGAATGCAGCCGGACCAGGTAATAATATACAAAAATTCTGTTTGGTTATGCTGAATAAAGATTATTATCACACGTTTAGTAGTTGAGAGCCTAGGGTGTCCGCTTAAGTTTTAGGCCATGATCAAGCTTTGTAGCTACTGGAAAGTACCTGCTGTCTCATTAATGTGCTTGTCATCCTTTGGAAGTGCTAGAAGGGACCCTCCCCCTTCATGTCAATTTTAGATAATAAAGTTCCTATGTAATAGCCTTTGCAAAAGAACCTCTATGTATAGGATTCTGTGCCAATGGCTCAGCCACTGAAACTAGACCACATTTACATTATTAGGACCCACAAAAGATGAATGAGAAATAGGGTTCAACATTATTAGGACCCACAAAAGATGAATGAGAAATAGGGTTTCAGGATAAACATGTTGGGGGGATAATAGAAGTAAATACTAAACAATTTCATCATATTTATTTAATTGACTTCACCAATGTTTCATTTCTTTGTTTTTTCTTGCCTAAAGATTGGATCCCTAGGTATAATTTTCCTTAAGAATATATTAAAATCATTGCTTTAACATATCTTCTGTTTTAATTTTTGTTTTTCCCTTTATCTATGTATTCTCCCTTGTTTCACGTTTTAAGATGTTATGATAATTGTTTTTTGTTTCTATTGTAGATTATTTGGCAGCCATATGAGGTAGACTTAGGCCACCTTCCTACCTTTTGCGTTGCAAGGAGGGATATGTGGACGGTAAGGGTACCACTTGTGTGTTTTTGCATAGTAGAGACACACCACCCAGACTGTGTCCTTTGACAGTTTGAGTTGGCACAGGAGTAGCCCGACCATGTTGTGTACGATCATAGACTGCATGGAATAGACTTGCGTGGGAAGGTGGAAAAAAATTGGAGGGAGGAGCATGCATTGTATATCCTTACATGGGATACTCGACAACAACGACTTTGCCATGCACCTCCTTAGATTAGTGAGATGCCCTGTGATCATGCCTATTACCGCTGGTACCATTCGGTCACTCGAAAGTATGTCGACCACAATAGTGCTAAATTAGATATAATGGTAATGTGTTCTAATTCGATTTTATTGCCTGCTTTGTTTTTTCTTCCATACATGTATGAACGTAGAATCAATTGATTTCTTTCTTCAGAAAATCTGGTTTGATTTGACTGACATCCAATTAGAAAGACTTTCTGTTACATATAGTATTCTAATAAAACTTTTAGTTCTTAGTTGAGTATTTGAGTAGATTAATAACTACTATATTATCCATTCTATAATTGATACATAAATGTCTCAAATCTGATTGTACTGGTTCTTTCTCTATTTCAGATTGAAAGTCATTTAGTGTTGTTGGTGATGCTTGCTGAAGGCAGCCCAAGACATAACCACGTCTGGTGCATCCTAAATTCTGTGGCTGGGCTTGGTGGTGGTCCTGTAGCAAATGGGCAGGCAAACAATGGGCATGAGACTAAATTAGTAGCTGCTGCAACCCTAAACACAAGCGCAATACCCCTAAGTACACCGAGTCGTGGTCGACATGCTACTGCAAGCCAAAGCCCAAGCGCAGCTAGGGGCTGTGGTCAGCGTGCTATAGCAAACCTAAGCACAAGTGCAGCTAGGGGCCATGGTTGGTGTGCAACAACCCTTCAAGTTGTAACTAGTTGAGATACCTACACCCATCCTGCACGCATCTCCTCAGCCCGAGGTCCCTCCACCCATCCTAGATGCATCTCCTCAGTCCGAGGTCCCTTTACCCATGGTAGATGCATCTTCTCAACCTGAGGTCCTTCCACCCATCGTAGATGCATCTTTGTAGCCTGAGGTCCTTTCACCCACCCCATCTTTGCAGCCCAATTTTGATCTTGGTATTGATTTTCATTTGACCCCTCCTATGCACCACAAGACACCCTCATACCCACCCACCAGCTCCAGTGCACCCACTTTGCCCATAGACCCACCCTGTACTGAACCCATGACAATGATCCCCACTTCTGACCTCTATACAGAGCATCATTACCCACCTACCTCATCCTCATCCGACCCTCTAGGACCTCCAATTGGGATTGACACTTTACAGCTAGATACTAATGTACCGGATGAGCATCTCCCTCATCAGCCCTCACCCCCACGAGGTAGAGCGCAACGTGTTAGAAGAGCACCTACTTGTGGGACTGGTGGACACAAAATAGGACATAAAAGCAGCTTTATGGTATGATAACATTACAATGTAATGATATATTTTGTAGTTCACTTTATTCTTATCATTACACCGCATATTGACTGTATGCATCTAATGTCTTTGCAACACGTTTATGAGCCTAAGGATCATGCCCTGCAGCCTCTTCCCCTACCCAAACATTACATGAGGGTTAAAAAACGCAAAATTGGTTAGTCTACCATTTATTATCATTTTACGCCAAATAGGTGATAGGTTCATTCTACTCGTATTTCATTATTCTTGACATAATAAGGATATGCCTTGCTTTGCATACCAACTGTGATTTTTAAGTTACTCATATGTGGTTCACTTATGTAGTTTGAGATAAATATGAGCTTCATGCACTAAGGGCTCAAATTTTGGTGAAATGTTCATTTTCGGTTAACCTTGAAAAAGAGGTTTGTTAACTATCTTGTTGATGCTGGTGGGTGTGAGTTCATTTGGTTTGACATGGGAGTCAATTATACCTAACTATGTGTCCTAATATTACCTAATATATGCAGGACCAAATTTTTGCTTTGCATCTACGCACCCATTATTGCTTGGTGCAATGCTTGATTTTTCTGATGCTATAAACAGGAAGGAAGGAAGGCTTTAGAGCCAATGTGTTTGTTACCTTGCAAAGGTAATGAATCTGTGGTCATGGTTTGGTAGACTATAAGCTATGCAAGAGTTGTGCTAGTGTGATTTGATTGAATCACCTTAAACTCTATGCAGGTTTATTTGCATCCCAAGATTCATGATGCACATGGGCGCAAGATGTCAAGGTCCTTGGGAAATGTCATTGACCCGCTTGAAGTAATAAATGGGATATCCTTGTAAGGTCTTCATAAAAGGCTAGAGGATGGGGTATCATCAGTGGTGTAATAAATTGAGGAATGCTGTACGATTTGCTATGACCAAGCTTGGGGATGATTATGTTCCGCCCACAAATGTAAATCCGAATGACTTGTCATTTAGCTGTCAATGGATACTCTCAGTATTAAATAGAGCCATATTCAAAACTATTGCGGCTTTGGAGTCATATAAATTCTCAGATGTAGCAATTAAGCCTTTCTTTGCTAGGAGTGATCCAAGGTTTGAGACTGACAAGAGTTTTGCTCAAGACAAACTTTGGTTATGTCTTGACAATGGGCTACGATTGCTTCATCCTTTTATGCCGTATGTTATGGAAAAATTATGGAAGTGCCTTCCTTCATCAAGGGACGGGACAAACAAGAGAGGTCTTGGAGAGCTCTTGAAGCTTTGATTTTACTTAATGTGCTACCTTCTTTTCTATGTATAGCTGCCTTCCACAGTGTTTTATTTTTATTTTCGAAGACACAGTGGCGGAGCCACATGCATCCTTGGGGGGGCCTTGGACCCTCTAAAATTTTTAATGTTTTTTACAATATAGGTATTTTTTTTTATTATAAATATTTAAAGGTTATATGAAAAAAAATAGAAGTTGGCCCCCCAGAAGAAAGCATTGATTAACTAATCTAGTAATCCTTTCCAAAAAAAGGGAGTTTAGCATTGATATACAATTGCAATAGAGTGAAATAATTACATAGTAAGTTTTGTGAGTAAATAGTGGGACCCCTAATTTTTAGCTCAATTTCAAATCCTATTAATGCATTCAAATCATTCAACATTGATAATATATGCAATTTGGTTGATAATATACGCAACATTGATAATATATACATATTAAAGTTGATAATTTGTGTATATGTATATAACTTACTTTAGAATAAGCAAATTAAAATTTATATTTTCATACACACATATATATTCCTCTCATTTTTAGGGTAGTGTCTATTTGTGATTTGAGTTTATCTTGACACAACAGTTCGGCCCCCCAACTCAAAATTTCTAACTCCACCATTGTGAAAACATATACCCCACTGTAAATAGCAATAAGCAACAACAAAATTTTTTTGCATTAGCTAAGAAAAAAATCTCATATGTACAAAAGAAAAAAAAGTGAAATTAAAAAAAAAAAAAAAATTAGAGGAAATATATATATATGAGAGGAACTCGAGCCTTTGAAACTCGAGATTCAAAAGCGAGTTTTAGAAACTTGAAATTCATAGCATTTGCAAAAAAGCTCTGTTTCAAGCAGAGAGCATGCTCTATTTTTGGAGCATTCACACTAAGTAGAACTCGAGTCTATGAAACTCAAATTTACTGGGAATTTTTTTTTTCTTTTCTAGACATGCAGGCTAACCAGAAATCTATGCACATGCTAAGAAGCTGAGAAATAGAGACAGAGAAGCTGAGAATGTAAACCACAAACACTCATTGAGAGGCAGAGAAGCTGAGAATGTAAATGCACTTAAATTACATCAAACTATAGAAACTATTACGCTCTCTACATAAACATAGCTTTACAATGTAAATGCACTTAAATCATAGCAAATGACATTCTTAATATATCAACATTCTAAACATGTCCAACCACGCTTAATTTGCAGTTCTAATCGTACTACTTAACTCACAATCTACATAGAGGTACGTTGGATAGAGAATTACAAGTACATTCAACAAAAACCAAAAAGTTAATTGTGCCGATACAACGTAGTCAATTTTCCTAAAATCGGCGATGAGTGCAGCAAAAACATCGTCCAGGGAAGCATGCCTGAAAAACGTAGACTAATCACGTTAGGAGATAAGATAGTAAACATTAGGTAAACATAGAATGAACAAAAATTATTTAACCAATGCAAAACATTTTGCCATCTTTCACCTACCTAGTTTGGAACATGACCACTTGTGGAAGCGCCACGGGATTGTGGACATTTTCTGCAGTTATGCCCGGAAGCATGACATAGTCCATATGTTTGCTTGGGTTGACTCTCTATCAAATCTGCGTCCTCCCTCCGTCATCCCAATTCTCGATCCTTATTCCTCACTCCATCCATCTCATTCCTTATTCTTGACTTCACTGGTCGACCTTTGGCCCGTAACAACGCTGGATTAGGCAACCACTTTGGCCCCATAGGATCCCTCCGCAATGACTCTGACTTAGGAACCGCAAATGCATGTGAGTAAGTGTTAAGGGCATAGTCCAAACTATAACATAGGTGAATATATGTGGTCGAATCAATCTTTACCGCATCACATACTCTAATTGCATGTGAACATGGGATCCCTATGTTTTGCCATTTCCCACAACTGCATGTTCTTTCCAGTAATCGAACTTCATAACTATGGTTTCCCCCTCCTGTGCTACACATGTTGAGTGAAGTAACTACTTGATATATCATATTTTGATTGCTAAATGCCTTGAGATAGTGTTTCTCAGATTTATGCCTATTTCCCTCCCACGTAGAGAAGGCATATATACTCCATTTCTTACCCTCCAACAACTTATGAGTAATTTCTTTGTGCCAGTTGTGGAAATATTCAACAAGTTTGGACCAAGTGAACTCAACCATTGCGGAAATAGGAAGGCCTTGTGCACCTTTCAGTGCACCATTGAAGCACTCTAATATATTGGTTCTCATTGCCCCAAAACGTCTCCCACCATCATGTGACTGGGTCCACATATCCACAGACTCGCTCATTAGGTATATGTATGGAAGATAATCTTTTTCCTTTTCCTTGCCATCCTTCCCTGTCACCTTCTTCTTATTCCTAATGGCCTCAATTTCCACCTACTTAATGGATTCCATTATGATATCAAATTTAACTACCTGAGTAGCATATCCCGCTTTCAACACTACTGACTTTAGAGTTGAGTTCTGAAAATGTGTGTTGAAGTTGCGAGCAACATGTCGAAGGCAATATCTATGAAATAACCGTGTTCTTCCATCATCTCCTCTAGGCCAGTTTGCAATGACATTTTTAATATTGAGATGTCGGTTAGAAATTATGCAAATGCCTTCGTCAAGTATCACGTGGCCAATCATATCTCTGAGGCATTATAAAACCACATCCAACTAGACCTTGACTCACAATCCACAAAAGCAAAGGCGAGAGGGAATACCTTGTTGTTAGCGTCGGTTGCCATTGCGACCAACAACTTTCCTTAATATTTACCATACAGATGGGTCCCATCAATACTGATAATTGACTTGCAATATTTGAATCCATCAATGTATAGACCGAAAGACCAAAACATATAATGCAAAAATATGGTGTCATCTTCACCGGTGGGTGTGGTACGATAGAAAACTAGGTAGTCAGATCCTGATCAATATATGCCATTAGCAACTTTTGCAACCTTTGGTAAGACTCTTCCCAATTCCTAAACATCTTCCTAATTGCCTTTTGTTTCGCATCCCATACCTTGTAGTAAGAAGGCTTATGGCCCTCATATTTTAACTCTATCATAGATCTGAGATGCTTAATTGAGGTAATGTGATCCTCACATAACTTCTTAAGGATTTCTGATGCAATAAAATTACAATTCATCATTCTACCATTATTTCGCACCCCAATCGGTATACACGTGTAAGGACCCATATACACGGTGACCATCCATAGTCCGTGGAGATTGGGCTTCATGATTGCACAGACATACCACTTGCATGACTCATCCATGCATTTCACACAAAGTTCGATCTTCGTCGACTTACTAATCATAAAATGTTTGTTTTCCTCAAGGGCACAAATTGTTAATGCGCGCTTCACCTCCACTTTATTGGCAAAAGTCAACCCTTTGCACAAATTTATCCACTCTCTCCAAGGAGACACAAATGGTATCTCAAAATGTGAAGGATCAACCATATTTTCTCAAGTATTTACAGAAAATAACAAGGCAGGAGGTGTGTAGGCAGGAACTGTGTTCGTAATATTTTGGACACTAATAACATTGTTTGCATCAGGTTCACTACTGTCCAATGTCTCATCATCATCAATGTCCCTCTCAAAGTCCCCAAAGTCCCCTCGTTCAATCCTCTTTTCATACTCATCTCTATCGACAAAATCTTCACCGTTAATGGCAGTAGTCTCATCAACATAGTCGTTGTCATCATCGTCGTCATCATCATCATCATCATCATCATCCTTTACATGTGTAGAATACTCATATTGAGCATCCGGAACTGTAACCTGTAAACTTGTGGTTGTTTGTTGGATTTCCTTGATACCAACTTCTGCATGCGACTCCAACTGTATGTACAACTCAATACCATTTACTTCAGGTATTCTCTCCAAATTGTCAAACATGATCTTTACATGTTTGTCTATTTTTATCGCCATATACTTGTAATTAATCCGGTACTTCAAGACTTCATGTGGCATATGATAAGTAATTTGTATGTTGTGTACAGTAGGATTCGCACACAATTCTTCTATAACTATCATCTTCAATTCATCAAGGGTCTTTAACTTACGATCAATTTGGGTATAATAGAACTTTATACCCGGCCCTTCAAATGGCAATCCCTTGTTCACATTAGCATTCTTCAGCAAACCACCGTGGTATAGGATTATATTAATTACAAGCATTGTGAACCTGTTAGACTTAAGTTACTATGTTAGTTAAAAAAAAAAAACATTTTATCTAGTCAAACTACACAAAGTACAAATTCCAATTTATTCAAAGGGTATGAATTTCATTACACATTAGTTACACATTTCAAACCGAAATTCTTTTTCCGTCATGCTAAGACTACCCATTTCATACCCAATACCCAATACCCAATACCCAATACCTAAAAAAAAAAAAAACAAAAAACAAAAAAACAAAATCCTTGTAAAAGTATACAATATTTTATCTAATTACATACCCATAACATTTACATACCCATTTCATACCCAATACAAAAAAAGCCACTTCATTACACATTCAAAGGGCACGAATTACATACCCATTTCATTACAATTCATTCGAAGGGAGTAAGTCACTCATTTGAATTTCATTACATACCCATTCAAAGGGCATGAATTACATGTAAAGATCATTACAATTCATTCACTACCCATTTCATACCCAGAACAATGAATAAAGTCAAAAACCTTGTAAGATCATGCTAAAAATAAGAGCCTAGAAATGATGAATAAAATTTTGATAACAAAAACCATGCAAATAAATACTCAAATAATTAACACTAACAAAACAAAGTTCTATAATTCACAATATTGGTATCTTAACTAAGTTATGTTAACTATCTACAAAATAAATAGTCAAACTCTTTAACCCACACCCAACAACAACTAATACCCAACTACAATGACAATCATATCAAAAACCCCTTACCCGAGATATGAATTTGTTGAGAGGGAAGAGCAATGAGAGAGGCAATATGGTGAGTGAGAGTGAGAGGCAATGCGGTGCGAGTTATGGGAGAGTGAGATAGTGAATTAGTGAGGCTGAGTGTTATGGGTGAGAGAGTGAGGGCTAATAAAATTATTATTTGTGTTTATAAAAGTTTGTAGACTAATGTGTGTATCTGTGTTTATAAAAATTTTCCTAGCGAAACTCGAGTCTATAAGACTCGAGTTCTATGCAAATGTTAATTAAATATCAAGTTTCTAATACTCAATATCTATAAGTATAAAAACGTTTTTCCCTAAGAAAATCGAGTCTTTAAGACTTGATTTTTATTTTGTAGAAAACGAGTCTTTAAGACAATCTATGTGGCATTTTAGTCCAAGTCAGCAAGTGCAAAGCAAGTTTTTAAAACTCGAGTTTTATATAGATCTCGAGTTTCTAAAACTCAAGATGCTATTTTGCTTAATCCTTTGAAACATTAGTTAACTTACTATATAGAACCCCCTTACTATACTAGTTCCCAAATTCCCTCAGAGTTAACTGGTCCCACATGAAAACCACGAAGCAGCCCACTATCCTCAATTTTCTTCAAAATTCGAGATAAAACTTCCATAATCAAGGAAAAGAAGAGGGGACAAAGGATCACCTTGTCTCAACCCATGAGAACTTCCAAAAAAGCCTGCCGGGGATCCATTCACAAGAACTGAGAAGCGAACAGTAGAAATGCAAGCCTTAATCCACTCACTCCACTTCAACCCAAAGCCCATCCCATTCAACAAATAAAGTAAGGCATCCCAATTAACATGATCATAGCCTTTTTCTATATCCAACTTACAAACTACACCCGAGGAATGACACTTCAATCTATTGTCAAGGCACTCATTCTCAATTAACATTGAGTCCAAAATTTGTCTTCCACTGACAAAGGAATTTTGAGTCTCCAAGATCAGACTGTCTAACACCACTCTCAACCAATTCGCCAACACCTTAGACAGCAACTTGTAAACACTGCCCACCAAGCTAATAGGCCAGAAATCCTTTATATTGACAACATTAGATTTCTTAGGAATTAAAGAGAGAAAACAAGCATTTAGAGACCTTTCAAAAACTGAATACTTGTGAAAATGCTTGAATACAGCCATAACATCAACCTCCACAACCCTCCAACATTTATGAAAAAATGCCATGGTGAACCTGTCCAGACCAGGGGCTTTATCCCCCACAATCTCTGCCAGAACCTGGGTGACTTATTCTTTCGAGAAATCCCTCTTAAGGGATAACCTATCATCCTCCCCAATACAAGCAAAATCCAACCCATCCACATTTAGACGCTACGTGTCTATCTTTGTATAAAGTTCCTAATAAAATTGGACCACCTGAGAACGTATAGTAGATTCATCCTCATATAATACACCATCAACCTCAATGCTGCTAATATGATTAGCTCTTCTATGAGAATTTGCTAATCTATGAAAGAAGTGTGTATTGTTATCTCTCTCCTTCACAAACAAAGCATGGGACTTTTGTCTCTAGAAAGTCTCTTCCAAGGAAGCTAAAATTTTGATCTCACCTTTAACTTGAGTTCAACGAGCTTGTTCCTCATGCGAAAGGCCCAGAATATCTTCCTTGGCATCCAAACCCAATAATTCCAATAGCAAACTCTTCTCAAAAGCCAAATCACCAAATTCGTCCTTATTCCATTTCCTTAGGTCTTTTTTAAGAGCCTTTAATTTCTGAGCCAATATAAAGCTTGGAGAACCTGTAAAGCAATAACTGTTCCACCACTATTGAACCTTTTCAACAAAACCCTCAAACTTTAACCACATGTTCTCAAACTTAAAAGCACAACACCCCCTACCCACACCACCAGTTTCCACCAAAATCGGACAATGATCAGAAATAACACGAGGAAGTACCCTCTGGGACATATTTCCAAAATGGTCCTCCCAGTCTGCAGAGACCAAAGTCTTGTCAATACGGGACATAGACTTCGGTTCAGAGTCCCTAAACGAAGTGAAAAAAGCCCCAGCTAATGGTAAATCCACTAGAGGAAAATATTCTCTGTGAAATCCAAAAAAAAGCAAACATGGCTAGGTTGAAAGAGTCACAACCAAGCCTCTCACAAGGATATCTAATAACATTGAAATCACCAAATAAAAACCAAGCCTTGTTCCATCGAGTACGCACCTTTGATAACTCCTCCCACAAAGCAGCCCTATGAAGGTCTGTGTTTGGACCATAAATGAAAGTGCAAACCCATTCAAAACCATCCAAAACACCCCTAAGAAGTACACTAACCGAGAACTAACCAACCAACACATCAATTTTCTCAACCACCCACTCTTCCTAAAGCAGCAACCCCCCCCCCCCCCCCCAAGATGTTTGAACCGCATCTAGGATAACCCAATTAGTGAAAGGACTACTTGATAAACTACGCAAGATAGTAGAATTTACCGAAGAAAGCTTAGTTTCCTAGAGACAGACTATATCGCACCTTCATTACTTAAGGAGATTCTTACAAAACTCCCTCTTTTGGGGATTATTCAAACCCTTAACATTCCCATAAAGGAGTCTTAAAGTCATTTATAACTGCCAATAGCCCCAAAACAGTTCGACGAACCTCTATAATGAGAAGAGGACCCATCGTAATTACTATGGATACTAGACCCTGAAGTTCTTTAAGACCTTTCTGATTGGGTTTAATAGGTCTTCGAACACACCCCTCGTTTACGACCTCAAGACATTCTTGTTCCAGTAGACGAAATAAAGCCACACACTGAGCTTTATGTCTGTTGAGGTGCAAAATAATTAAATAGCCACAAATAGGCCCAGAAAAGAGATGGAAAAGACTTTGGGCCCATTTCACACAAAAAAAAAAAAAGAGAGAGAGAGAGAGAATAAAGGGTGGGCTCTCACAATAAAGGAAAGAAAGGAGAAAAGAAAGAAAAGGAAAAGAGCCCAGAGGATCTGATCCAGAGGTCCACGAAGAAAAGGGCCCAAGAAAGCAGATAAAGGAAACAGCAAGCCAAAGCAAGCCCAGAAGGAAGAATTGGGTCGGGACACCCAGAAACAATACCAGAGGCAGAGGATCCCCGGACGCGTGAGGTGAAACTAAAGTAGATTTGAAGAGAGAAAAAAAAGACAAAAGGCACGCGGACCTTATAAACCAGGCACACAGTGGAAGTACAAAGCAAAGATGCAGGATATTTGGTTCCAACCATTTGAAGAAAGAGACAAGGAAAAGTACAACTGGGAAAACTGGGAAAGCTGGAGCAAAAGCCAAAACGCCTCAGGTCAACCAACGGGAAAATCTGGAAATGGGAAGCTAGCTGGGAGACTTTCATCCGGTCGCAGCAAAAAGAAAGGAACTATGAGAAAAAGGGAAACGACATGATCCTGAAGCAACCAGGCACTGAACCGGCTTTAAAGGGCAAAAGGGGAAAATCGGTAGTACCCCCAGGAGCCCGAAGCTGTGCTATAAAAAGGGGGGAAAGGAAAAGGATAGGGGATTGGATTCTGGATGCTTAGATCATTCGTCAAGGCATTCAAAGTCATTTCTCAAAAGTTTCAAAAAGATTGTAAAAGAGACTCTGTAAAACTAAAGGGAAAACAGAGGAATCTGTTCCCGGTATCCCAGAGGTAGCCACTATAGTACACGCTCGAATTCAACGAATTTAAACTTTGCAAGTCTTTGGAGCTTGAATGGCTATCAAAGTCTGTAATTTTTGAACTCATTTGAACCTTGCATCATGTCTTAGTGAGCTTTGTAATCACAATTAAAAAGAAACTAATGAAACATACCTCACTAATTAGAGGATCCCTAACATGTCCTTTGCATTATATTCCATTTATTATGCATTTCCTTTACTGTTAAATGTCATTCAATACGAATATTTTTAGTTGTTTGTAATTGTAGGAAGTTTGTTTTGTGCACCAATCTATTCTTAAAACAGCCCGTTAGCTGTGGAGAATTGATCCCAGTCCACCAAGAACCTCTCACACGGCCCAGGATCCTTGGGCCATAGTGCAAAAAAAAAAAAGCACTCTCACAATGTCATACAATAGGAAAACCCACCGTTTTTGCAAAAGCTTCTCATCATTGTGGACACCCATAGAGACTGTTCACCTTCTTCATCAACCCTGGTCAACACCTTATCCTTCACTACCTTAGGATCCCACCGAGATAGCGATGCACACTCTAGAGGACCACTCTCTTGCTCCTTACTACTAGAAACACTAGATACCGCTCCACTTTGCTCCTATGGAAGAAGCAGAAGCTCCGACCCCCCCATTTTGCAGCCTATCTACAAGCTCAACACTCGAAGACAACATACCTGTTTGGGAAGCACCACCGTCGTTAACCTCGGGATGGGACTCCGTAAAAACATCCTCCACTTCCACCTCAGACCAAGGGTCCCCCTCCCTATCCAGAGTAGATAAGAGAGAAAAATGATTTGAGTCTTCCCACTGAGGACCTTGAGCTGAATTCGACCCTGAGCCTACAAATTCAAGATACCCAGGGTGTCGTGACTCCACCGTTGTTCTCGGAGTGATGATCTCGCCTTCCCTATCGGGGTGCAAAGCCACTGGGTTGGAGGCGAGAAGCTCCGGAGCTTGATCAGGACTGGATAATGACGATTTAACTCCCGTCAGAGCCTTAGGCATCACCGATACCACTGTTGACTCCATCAGTAGCCTTGAACTCTCGCCCACCACACTCTCCCTCTAATCGCTATGCACACTCACGCCCAAACCAACAGGATAAGAAACCTCCACATGGGCCTTACCTCTTGAGTCAGCTAAATGGGCTTTGTCATGCACAGAATTGTTTTTAAAAAAACAGGCCCACTTATATTGGACTTGTGAGAAGTATGTGGGTTCATCCAAGATACCACTCGTTTTCCCCCATTTGATTTAGGCACCCTTAGTGCCAAGTCATCAGTAGTCAACTTAAACATAAACTCACGTGTGGGTCTGCCATTAATATTAGATACTATAACGACAGTTTCACCCTTCAACACGTTATGTCCCAAAATAGCTCTAGAATTTTCAAAATTCCTAAACTTCCATTGGTTACCAGTTTTGAAAAATTTCTTCCCATTTTGTCCACCGCCATTTATCAGACCACCACCAACAGCTTCATCGGAAGTCCTCCCTTCCACCCAAACAGTGTTTGAACCTGATAGGAAACTATCTAATTCTTTTGTAAACAAGCACCACCTAGACTGGTTTGAACTCGCAAGTACCATAACACAACCACGACGAGCTCCACCATAAAACACAGCTATATCCACAAAAATACCAGCCTTATTTGATCTTCCACGAAATATGAAAAACTTATTGTTTTCTCTATATCGTTTGCACAAAAAATCCTTTCCTGGAACCCAATCACAAATATCAGCAAAACATGAGAGGATCCATTTCAATCCCTTACGACTCAGCCAAACGGAACTTTTAATATTCCAATGACTTTCGTGTATAGCATAAAAATCAGCCCGCCCGCCGTCAAAAGAGAAGGAAAAGGTTTTGGAATCTATGCAAAAAGAACCTTTACTGCCCCCTCTGTTCTGAGGAAAAGGTTTAAGAGCTGTGTCAAGGAGAGGCAATATGTTAGGAAGAGGTGTAGGTGAGATTGTAGTGGTTGGTCTAGGCAATAATGATGGTTGTAAAGGCAGGTTTGATTGAGGTGGGGTGGTCAGTGAAGAAGCAGGTTTGATGGAGGTGGGGTGGTCAGTGAAGAAGTATGAGGTGGACATACAGAGTGATATAGAAAAAAACCAAAAGGTGATGGTAACGGTGATGGAAAGAATCCAGGGAATTGAGGAGGTGGCTGGTTTAAAGGCAGTGGTAGAGAGAGGAGCAGAGGAGGGAAAGGTGTTGGCTGGGGGGGAGGGGGGGGGGGGGGGGGAGAGTTACATTGGGTGTAACTTGAACCCATCTCATTATTTATATATATATATATATATATATTTAAAACAAGGTGAAGATGTGCCCATGGACAGCCATGTCCAAGCACCTAAATATAATGGAAGGAAATATAATGGCAAATATTTATATTAACAACTAATTTATAGAGAGTGAAGGGTAAACACAAATGCAGTGCATATGATCTACTCAAGCAAGTCAAACTATGGTGGCATAGATAAAGCAATTGACCAAATAACCCCAGGTTGTGCCTAATCATAACTAGCCAGGGGGGCATTATACCTTCTATAAGCTCAAACAAGAATATAACAATTAAGCGTAAATGTGATTCTATTCCCTAATTTGTCCATATCAATCTAATGTTGGTGGTATGAATTCAATTATAGAATATGACTAAATAGGCATTACTAAAAAGGAGGCATTAATCTATCACTACTAAATCCACCTAGACAGAGTAACATAAATTTCTAGAAATCACCAAGCACACTGGAGGAGAATTTTGCTCTACTTGGAAATAATTATATGATAAGCATCATACATTGGAAAATCAAGTACCATGAAGGATAACAAGAGCTCGTATTAATGCATGGGCAGGGCACCAATTATACAATGCAAAATGACACATTGCAAAAAGGAAGAAGACCAATTCACATATGAAATTGTAATTTAGGCCAATTAAATGTATAACATCTATAATTCAAAAACAGCAGGAAAAATATTAGTGTGTGCTAACATAGTTTTAACAAAACTATATCCCTCATATATTAGCATCTACCAGTAAAACAAATTGGAGACATATGACTAACTTTTGATTTGAAAATTGCTCCTGTTAACTAGCTTAAGACAACTTGCTTTCATTAATGAAGATGCCGACTGATTTGAACCAACGCATGAGATTCCGGTGGTCCTTCACATAAAGCCATGCTTGAAGGAAAGGAAAGAGACTCTCATTTACTCCTCGCTCATCTATGTAACTGTGAAGTGCATCCCTCATACTTTCATCAAGATCTCTGTCAATTGACAAACAATTTGAGCCAAATATAGGTTAACCAACATTGAATTACACAATCAAATTTTAATTCAACAGAAAGTAAGAATTAAAAAAAAGATATTACATATGCTCAAACAAACCATTTTATAGGGCCATTGAGTACAATTGGATGATGTAGAAAATGCATGGGGAAATTGTTTTGACAAAATATTATCCCATAAAATTTAAAAAGACCACAGTAGATTTCACTTTTAGAATTACCTATTCATAAGGAGGGGGGTATAGAAGAGTGGAAATGAATACAGGATACAGTTATCGATAAAAGACGAATATGTTGAGCAATTTTTTAAAAGCTAGGATATAATACGATGGTGATACACTAATAAGAATCCTATCATTGTTTGTTTAATTGTTAACTGGTCCATATTTATACCATGTGATTGTTAATTATATCGTTTTTGACGATTTTACTTGCAACTATATTAATTCTACACTGTTTAGGTCATATCCCAGTTCGTAAAGATCATCCAATATTAATCTTTTGGATAGGTAAAAAAATCTAGCACCTGTATTGACATTATCAAATACTAAAAAGAGTATCGAAAGAATAAAATATGTGTAAAAAGTTACAGATTTCAGATACCAGAAACATCTGTGAAACATCATATACATATCAGGAAGTGCACGAAAAGTCCAACTATTGTCCAATAAGTATACAAGAAGGGTATGGATCCCTTCTAGGAATATCCATGCCACATGACAGACGAGTTTCTCGCAGTTAGAAAAGAAGCCTTCAGAACATATACTGCATAAAGTCATTAGATGTTTACACAATAAACATTTTCTGACAAATTACTGCCAAATACAGATTTTAAGATGCAAAAAGTTAGCAATTGTTCCATTAGGGAAGCTTTATATTCATTATCAACAATGTTGAGAAGCAAATAAAATGAATGTTCAAAATATATATTGAGACAAAACAAACGAATTAAATTCAAAGGTGTGACTAATATAATGCATTTTGGCAAAGAGGATGCTAAGTAAACATCATATGGTGGCCAATTCAATAGTAGAATTTCATTATTAACAATCATTTCAAATTCCACTGCATGAGACGAAATATGTATTCATAAGGAGCTTATTTACTTTCTCTGTCGACCATTTTTTTCTTTTCCACTTTTTCAACTGATATTTTTAGACGCTTTCCTCTTGTAGGTTTAATGAGACTTTTTGGACTGTACCTTTTGTGTAGACCTCATGTACAAGAGATGCACACCCTTTATGCCACTTTGAAAGAAAATCCCAACATGAGAACTAATATATTCTTTAGATGCATCTCAATTATGTCAAAAACAAATGAAATATTCAAAATATTGGGAGCCTATTTCCATTGTTTTTGACAAATTTTGGATATTGTTCTAAACAGAATATCAATCTTATTTAAAAAGCTAATAAATATGATAATATTTTGATGTTAAGGAGCTATGGCTGAAATGAGCACCATCTCTTCTTGCATAAACAAGGTAAAGGATGAATTTGTGGGTTCAAACTCATTGAATACATGTGTAATTTTTCACTCAAAAAACATGATACTCCCTCTATCCTAATTTAAATACTTATAATTTATTTTTTTGGACATCCCAAAATACATACATGTGGACATTTCTTCAATTTCCTATTTTACGCTTACTTCAAGCTATGAACTCTAGCTCAGATAACACTTCCTCCTACCATGATTATGGGATGAAGGTGAGGTCGTGGGTTCAAGATCCACTTGGTAAAGTCGTATAATTTTACTAAAGTTATTGACATTTTAGGAAGATTACTATATTTTAACCTTTTCTGATAATAACTACGAAAGATGGTTAAAGTCAAAACAATCCAAGGAAAATGATAAGATAATTCCCCTATTTCATCGCCAATGAGCTATAGTTGCTCAAGTGACACTTCCTTCTCCCATTATATGGGATGGAACCCATAAGACCCATTGGATGGGTGTGTAACTTACAATAAAAAAATATATCCAAATTCATAAATTGTTCTATATTATGGGACTAACTACGATCAAAACAACTCTTACTGCCAGTTTTTGTACACACTTTGCAGAACATTACTTATGCGTGTATTTATCCAGGGATTCCCCTGCAAGTCTTGCAATCACATTTCTCTTGTCAATGATTTTCCACCATGTTATTCACAACTTAAATATCTCAACAATTAGCATGTTCCTTCAATTGACCCAAACAAGAAATCTTGACTCCATTTACGATCTTCTTCAAAGCTCAATCCTTTTAAAAGATAAACTAGACTTATCCAACACAAAAACCAACCAGTCTCAACTTCCTCCAAAATAGATCCATCAAGACACAGTCTCATATCCTAGGACCTCAAACGTTATGGTAGCTATTGCTGTATCTTAATTTTTTTGCAAAAAACAAAGACCTAATTAGATGAATACGCAACTGGAAAGGAGATAAGACCTCATCAAATGGACACCCTAATAAACTAAGGCAATAATCTATTGAGTTGTATGCAATCCATCTAAAAAATGGTAACATGACTGCTTTAGAGAAATTTCCATATGTACTAGTTAAAATCAACTGAATTCCCACACCAGGTACGGGAAAATGATTCCCTGTTCTCCAATAACAGAGCTTTGACTCAAAATCACATCTTTACAAAACATTTCCTAATTCTCAACTCACTTCGAACAAAACATTTCCTACATACTTAAAAACCAACTACTCATTCGTTTGGCATCAACTTATTTGTCCTTTTATTAATTGTTTCTTTTTCTACAAGCGAGCTAAACTATAATTGTACTTGTAATTGTTTATTTACTCATTACATGTGTCATTTCAAGTTTTCAACCAAAATCCAACAACGAATTAGTACCAAACAAAATAAGCCAATGACAACAATCACATTTAAATGAAAAACAACCAAAGCAAAGGCAGAATTTTATTCCAACTCACTCGAAAACTGGCCCGGCATACTGAGACGGAACGACAAGAATGCCAGAACTCTCAGCCTTAGGCCGCATCGAAACAGAGTGAATCCCCAATGCATCCGGATACAATCCACAGAGGAAGTGCAGAGAATCCTGCTGCCCGGGTTTCGACACGTTGACATGAAGAAACAACTGATTGATGCTGTCATCATCATCATCATTGTCATTACCATTACCAGCAGGGATTATGTTAGCTAATCGCATAACGGAAATGTTGATTTCTTCATTGTCGTTGAAAGTCCTTTTGAGGACTGGACCATTGCCATCTAAGGCACCTGCCAAGATTGTGAATGAAGCCGGAGGGCTCACCTTCTGTATTATTCATTTGATTAATTAATAGCAGTCCCTTATTATAAGAGCTTACATAAAAAAATAAAAAATAAAAATCTACATTTTTTTTTATAGATACATAAAAATTCTATGGTTTAAATGAATGTTCTTTATAATTTAGACGGGTTCGAACCCAAATCTCTTATTTGACTACAAGAACTAAAACCCACTAAAAATATAGGGGTTTTAGAGAGAAGGGTTTTAGGATTAGCCTAATTAGTTAATAATATGAAAAACCCTTCTTCAAAAACCCTTCTGAGTGTGTGTGTGTGAGAGAGAGAGAGAGAGAGAGAGGTACTTACAGGGGGAGGAACCATTTTGGAGACTTCGAGATAGTGGTCTTTGAGGGAGCGGAGGAGCATGGAGTTGACGGCGGAGGAGACGGTGGTGTTGGTGGAAGAGTGGCGGCGGCAAGCTATGCTGAGACATGGCTGGCGAAGTATGGAAAATGTTTTCCTCCACATTTCCTGCCTTTTGTGTTTCTTTCTGATGCAGCAGGCACAAAATTTGCAGATTTCCAGACTCGAGTTTCGTACAAAGGCCTTGCTTTGCTTTGCTTTGCTTGGAGGGCTTGGGGCTGTACTGTAGTGTAGAGTAGTAGATAGATACTAGTATTTTCTTTTACTATAATCTTTTTTTTTTTTTAGTTAGCATTTTTGAAAATTATGGGCATTCAAATCCAAGTCACAAATCACAAATAAATAAATAAAATGCAAAAAATTTACAGATGCTTTAACGGAACTGGATTTCAAAATATTCTTAAAAAAACTTTATAGAAAAAGGAAAAAAAATTTGTTGATTTTTTTACTACATTTTATAATTCTCATTAAAGTAGTATTAAATTTTTTCTAAAATGATCAATAAACAAATTGAACTAATTAAAACTTGAATCAAATAAATTTTATAATAGAAGTCCAGCTGGAATATTACAAGTTTAGACTTATTCATTTAATGGAAAAGTTAACAAATGCATAATGGCATTAGTTTAGAAAATATATTTAGACCACCGCACAGTGGTCACTCCACAAATATAAATGCTTGTAGGATGTGGGAGGAAAGGGTCAGAGTTTAAGTTTTTAGGAAGGAGTTTTTACACACATATATACTTAGATTATGTTAAATTAAAATTTCTATTTTGTATAAAAAAATAATAAAAAATTTAGAAACTTTTTATGTGAAAAGTCAAATGTAAATGGTTTTTTTTTACAGCTTTTTATATTTTTCATAAAAGTCAAAAGTGGTATAAAAAAAAATTTCTTAAATGTCCTATCTTTTACTTAAGAAAAAAAAAAACTCTCTTAAAGAGGTATATTAAAAAATGCCCTAAGACACGGATAATTATTGAGTACTCCCGAATAAATGCATACTCTCCTCTCTGACATAATTATGGGTCTCACTAATTAAATTTATAGTGGACCCATAATTTATGTGAGAGGGAAGAGTGCGCATTTATGGTACTCCCGGAATATTCAATAAATTTCTCCTAAGGCACCTGTTAACTGAACCCGTCATCTAATTTTTATTTCAAGCACGACGCCAACTTGAGCTTATTACAAAACAAGATTTTATATTCAAATTTAGTTCATTTTCTTGTTAAATAAACTCGAATTTGTTCATGAGTTTCTTAACTTATTCTTTTACTATATACATTAAAACCATGACTAATTTCAGGAAATTGTTAAAATATTGAATTTAGTCAACTTACATAATAATTTTGAGAAAATTAAAATATTAAGTTCAATTGTGTAAGTTGTAATCATTTATTAAATATTGACTCTAAATAGTTGAAAGAAAATTTACTCTTTTTTTTATTAGGCTTAATAAAATAATTTCAATTTCAACCCAACCCAAACTCAACCAATTGGATTGATTTTTAGTATTATTATAGACTAGGGTTTGAGATTTCTCAATCTTATAACAACGGGTTGAGTTGCAAAATACTCAAAACCCATTGCAACCGGACTAATGCAAACTCATAATCATATGTCAACCTCAAATGGAAATTTTTAGAGATTTTTGTTTTTTTTTTTATTTTTTTATAGAATTGAGAAGTTAGGATTTGAATACATCATGATAGAAACATTTTTAGATAAAGGTGAAAACTCTTTTATTTTTATTTTAGTGAATACTAAGGCAAGGAATTGAATACATCATGATAGAAACATTTTTAGATAAAGGTGCAAAACTCTTTTATTTTTATTTTAGTGAATATTAAGGCAAGGAAAAGTGGAGTTCAAACCACACAAATGATACATCACAAAGAATTCCAATTCAAGCTATCACTTGAACCTTGATAACTTGAGATTTTAACACAACATAATTAAAATATTGTGAGATTAATGGTATGTTTGGGATCTGTTTATTTTGCTAAAACTGAAAACTTTTTATTGAAAGTACTGTAAATAAAAGTAAAAATTAGTTGAAATAGTACAGTGGTACCCACGAATAATAACAAAAACTGCAATAAGCACAGAAATAATAACAAAAATAAGCTAAATAATAAAATAAGCTAACTTTTTAATTTTTGCTAAACACACAGCAAACCAAAAAAACTTTCAACAACATAAAATATTTTAAAAGGACGTCATGAGAAAAAGTAAAAAAAAAAAAAAAAAAAACTATATATAACCCAGCCCGTGAAAGACAAAAAGGAAAGAAAAAAAAAAAAAAAAAAAAAAAGAAGAGAAAGAGGGAGCAAAAATCTGACTGTGGGCCCGGTTATGTGATGTTATTTACAAGTTTGCCATTGAAAACTGAAAACAGCCAAAAGTTGTTTTCAGTTTCCATAACTCATAACTCAAAAAGTAGAGAATTGAGTATTGGAAACAGAGTTATGGAAATAGAGTATTGGTGCAGGCAAACAAGTATTTTGCTATGGGTCCCACCATTTTTGAGAATTGAGTTATGAAAACTGAGAATTGAGTCATGAAAACACCCCAATCCAAACAGCCTCTAAGTAATCTTGTTTGGGAATAACATAGAGGGAAAGAAATAGAATCATTTTATGACAATTTTACTATTAGACCTCTATTTTAAAATAAATGGCTGAATATATAGGGTTATTTTGGGATTTTAGTAAAAATTAATTGAATCTAATTTTATTCCCTCTAATTCCTCCCAATTTCGAAGGAATGAAAATTTGATGTTTTAAAGGAATAGAGAGGAATGAGTATTCTCTCCTACCCATTCCATTCCCTCCCATTTAAACTCCCAAACAAATTAAAACTCCCAAAAAAAGGAAGCGAAGAATATTCTAAAATTATTCTCTTCATTCATTTCCATTCCATTTCATTCCCTCCTCCCAAATAAGAGTCTAAATTGAGTTGGCTTGGATGCCTCGCAATGAAAAAAAAAAAAAAAAAAGAGGAGAGAGAGAGAGAGAAGGCCAGTGGTGCATGATGGTAAACTCCAAATGTGGTGATTGGCAGTCTGAGGAAGGAGTAGCACAACTTGAAGTTTGGCCATGGAAATCCATTAAGTGAGCAGAAAGAGAGAAAGAGAAAGCATAAAGCATGAGAGAGGAAAAGCAGTGAAAGAGAGAGAGAGAGAGAGAGAGAGAGAGAGAGAGAGTCATATGAAAGTGAGTTGGCTTTGTCTTTCTTATTTCCTAGCGCAGACCAAGGCATCGCTAGACGTGGTGAGGGTCACTCTAATGTTAAAATTGTGGGACAAAATATTGAGACTGATGCGTGAGTTTTTTTGAGTTTTTAGTTATATATTTTTGCTAAAATATTAAAATAGTTACATTGATGTGAATGCTCTCATGTAGCTAGAAGTGTGATAAGACCTAATGCCAAAAATGACAGATAAAATAGCATTGAAGTCATTAGTTTGTGTGGAAGTGTTCATTTCTGGTGCTAGGTCTCATCACACTCCTAGCTATATTGGTGATTGGTAAATGCATAAACCTCAAATTAGAATGAATGAAAAAATTTTAAATTAAAAAAATAAATTCTAAGCAAGCGTGTAGCGCATGCGAAAAGGCTAATATTCCATAATTATCACTTTTTTTTTTTTTTTTGGTGCTAGCCTCCACACATTCTTGGCTATATCAGTAGTTTACAAATGCATAACATAATTGAATAAATGCGTAAACCTCAAATTTTCATGAATAGAATTGATCACAAAACCAAAAATAATGATAATAATAATAATAAGAAGTGTGTGATGGGGCTAGTATTCTATAAATATCATCCATTTTTTGTGTTGATTATTAATTGTTTAATTATTGAAACCTCAATACAATTAGAATTAGAAATTGTAGAACGTGAGTCAAATTGAATGCTTTTACACTATGGGTGTGTCAATCTTCTTTTTCTTTTCTTTTTTTGGGGTAAAATTTTCATTTACTTGTTTTCAGTCTCGTTCTAAACTTATGCTTTTGTCTAATGACATGACTAAAATATATAATGAACTCATAAAGAAAACAATATTTGAATATTAAAATGTATTCTAAAAATTTCATCCACCCATATATATATATATATATATGAACAAAGTTTTTGTCCAAACTAACTTGGAGAGAAACTTTGTTCTGTACTTGGTTTTGAAACCCGGATTGGATCGTACAGTCCAATCGGGTTAGCAAGAAACTGTTAATTAAAGAGGTTCTTTTAACCTTAATAATCGGCCTATACAAGAAAACCCGTGAATTGTGAGAATTGTGGTTTGACCTCCCAGGTTTGAAGACCGTAAGCAGTTTTCATAGGTTAGAGTCAAACCATTAAGATTTTTTTGGGGGGGGGGGGGGGGGGGGGGGGATTTTGTGTTTCTTTCTGATGCAGCAGGCACAATATTTGCAGATTTCCAGACTTGAGTTTCGTTTAGAGGGCTTGCTTTGCTTGGAGGGCTTGGGGCTGTACTGTAGAGTAGTAGATAGATACTAGTATTTTCTTTTACTAATAATCGTTTTTTTTTTCTTTTTTAAATTAGCATTTGAAAATTATGGGCAATCAAATCCAAGTCACAATTCACAAATTTATGTTTTTGTTATGTTTTTTGTGTTTTTAACAGTGAAAGTATAGAGGTGAGTTACAAAAGCTTTACATAGTGAACCTCAAGTGCGAAAAGTGCCAGCTTTTAAACCATAGGTAGATAACTTAAATTTCGGCCAAATTATAGGTGGGTAAGTTGTAATTTTCCCTTAACAAATTCTTTCACAGTGCCATCAGAAAACTAAAAGTTAGAAAGACTTCCTCTTCTAGCAAAAAAGTAATCTCTTCTTAGCCCATATGGGCCACTTCTGCTAGCTAGATGTGTTATCCTATCAATCATTAAATCAGTAAAGAAATGGTAATACTCAATAGTAGGTAACTAACTTGTAAGTAACAGCATAAAATGACAAACGCTATGTGTTGTATATGATAAAAACATAAAAA
Organism: Quercus suber; assembly: GCF_002906115.3. Taxonomy (NCBI): domain Eukaryota; kingdom Viridiplantae; phylum Streptophyta; class Magnoliopsida; order Fagales; family Fagaceae; genus Quercus; species Quercus suber. Next base: position 178,174 of record NW_027069985.1, read on the forward strand.
TAATGTGAAGGTAACTACTAATTACCTCTCCTAGACTCCACAAAAGTGAGAACTTTGTGCACTTGGTAAAACCTATCAGTCGAATGAGGACATCAAATTATCAAAGAAGACAAAGTGAAGATATGAAAATTAAACCAAAATAAGGAACTTGAAGCATGTTTGAACTCCAAAGATCAAAGACCAATGTCACATGTAACAAATAATGTAGTAACAGGCAAAAATCATTACGATACTTAGCAATTAGCATATTCACAATGTTCCTATGCTAGGTTACCCAACCTAATCTGGTAATATCATGTAAATTAACATGCTGGTAATTACAAGTCTTGATATAGATTTGAATTCAGAAAAACAAATAAGTAGAGCTTTGGCCTCCATGTTATACAAGTTTGAGATTGCCACAGCTTGGCTCTAGTTAGATACATCCAAAGTATGGTAAGCCACCTTCCAATCTAAGGATACAGAAACATAAAAGCAAAAGTCTTTAAAAAATAACACATTGTTCAAAACTTCAAAACCATAATTTAGCAGATGTAATGCAACATGAGGATGAAGATTTACAGAAAAACAAAGAAGAAGCCACGTGATGATCCGTACATGTGACAAACCGAAACATCAAAAGATCACTCACTGTTTCATTGGATGTCTTTGGATCTGAATAGACCTATGCTCCAAGGTTTTATAGAAGCAGTAGTTTTGTAATTTTTATGAGCTATCTGAAGATATACAACCACTATACTTCTTAGATTCTGCTTTTGTACATTTATGTCTTTTTTAATAAGATACTTGAATTACCTATCAAGAAAATTAGGAAAACTAGATCAGACAGACAAAAGGAAAATTTTGTCAACAGTTGTTTTGAATAGAGAGGACGAGCACAAAAAAGATAGTGAATTTTAGTTCACAGACACTGATAACATTATACTTTGATCTTCCACTATTTATCTTTAGTTTTTTCATTTCTTTCCTCTTTCCAATACACAATTTTCTAACATTGGTAATCCGCATAACTCATTTTCAAAAGTTTGCTCTGCCCTCCCTGAATAATACAAATACCATATAACAATGTGTATGGACCTTCCAAATCCAATAGAAAAGCAATAAAAACAAAAAAGGTAATAGATGGTGAAACATGAAATGTCTAAAGGATGAACTAACATCTCAAGATAAAACAGGTTAAAATTTTATAGTAACAATAAAATAAATAAAGAAGGTAAAAAGAAGTGCATGTAAAGGTCAAGTAGAGGAATGTTGGATGAACTAATTAAATTTAAGCAAGTCAAGATATCCTAGTAACAAAAAACAAGATCACATGATAAATTAAACAAAACTTGACATTTGCATTGCTGCAACCAAAACCATTGTTTCTACAGTCTGTAGAATGCATATCCCTCACTTGGCTAAGACAGCTGCTTAACAGAATGTAAGTGAAAAACTGACGCAAAATAATAGAGAAAGAAAAATAAATGAAGCTTCTCTGTCAATCTGACTGATGTGAAGGACTATATAATGCAATCCTTCAAAGAAGTCATTCACAAGGCTTCACTCTTTATGTCATTGAAAAGAGGAGGGGGGGTTGAAGTCTACAAAACTGGCCCATCAGTGTCTTTGTATCACGTCTACTTCCTACAACCAGCTAAACAATTTAGGCCCCCGGCCCTCCACACTTATGAACCCAGCACTAGCTCCTCCTCTTCCATCTCTTTGACTGCTCTTATGAGACCCTTTGTGATCCCATTGAGGTGCAATCCTTTCCCTTTCATTTCCTCTAGCAGCTTCTCAGCTGTTTCCCAATCTAAAGCCTTTAGACAAAGAGATTGGATCAACTTATTGTACTCATCAACATTAGGTTGAACATCAAAATCCTTCATCTCAGCCAACAACTTCAAAGCCTTGTCAAACTCTTCAAGTTTACAATACCCACGAATGAGTGTATGGTAAGTCACAGGGGTCAGTTTAGAATGCTTCTTTTTTGCTTCTGACAAGAGTTTACAAGCCTCCTCCATCTGACCACCATTTGTGTAACCACTCATGATGACAGTATAAGTGTACACATCCGGTTTCAATCCTCTACTCTCCATCAGCTTCTTAATCTGTATAGCTTCTCCCAGATCCCCGGCCTTGGAATATCCACTGATAACTGAATTGAAAACTGCATTTCCAGGGGGCGGACCCTCTGCGATCATCTTAGAAAGCAACTGTTTTGCCCCATCGACATCTTTCATCCTACATAAACCATGAATGACAGTAGAAAACGGCTTAATTGCATATTTCCGTGCTTCTCCTGAAAAATCATCCAACATCTCCAAAGCCAATTTCACAGTTTCATCCTCTCTACAGAGTGAACTGATCAAAAAATTAACAGAAGATTGAGGAGTAATTTGGTTCTTCTCCTTTGCAAACAGATATACTGAATGGGCATCCTTAGCCTTCCTCCCCTTACAAAGCCAAGAAATGATCTTACCCTCTTTCTCATTCTCAGGCACACTTCCCTCATCAAGCATCTTTTCACAAACAGACCAAGCCCAGCCAAACATTGATCGCCTACATAGTGCTTCAATCGTGAAATAATACGTATCAACATTTGGGACACACCCAAAATCCCCAAACTTGTTAAATACCTCCAAACTCGCCTTCCCTTTTCCCAATTTCGATAACAAAGCTATCAACTGATTGAGAATCTCCACATTCAACACACCATTCTCTTTCTCACCTATCTCCTTAATCAAATCCCACAAAGCATATGCATCTTTCTTCTTAAGTTCACGAGAAATTGCCCGCACAAGCGCATCCACCACACAGGTAGTCACCTTAAACTCAGATTTCTTCTTTAAACCCCACTTGAAAAACCTAATCAAATTCTCACCCAAAACAAGTGGGGTTTCCAGAACTTTCACCACAAACTCCTCATGTAGAGTCAAACCCATGTCATCAAGAGCTGACTCTAAAGACCCATCAACACTACTCTGCAATAAAGACAACACATTCTCCAACTGCTCCACATTAATCTCATAAACCTCCTCCTCTTCATCCCCATTTTCCTCCCCAGTGGCAAAACTATCAAACTGGGCATCACCAGATTGGTCCGAGACCCCTAAAATCTCAGCCCAATTCCTAGGGATAAAACTATCCAACTGGGTATCCCTATTTTCATCAATACCAACTAAACCTTGCTCAGAAACCCCATGAATCTCAGAATTCTCCAACTGGGTATCACCATTTTCAACAAAACCCACTGAGGAAAATTCTCACCCAAAACAAGTGGGGTTTCCAGAACTTTCACCACAAACTCCTCATGTAGAGTCAAACCCATGTCATCAAGAGCTGACTCTAAAGACCCATCAACACTACTCTGCAATAAAGACAACACATTCTCCAACTGCTCCACATTAATCTCATAAACCTCCTCCTCTTCATCCCCATTTTCCTCCCCAGTGGCAAAACTATCAAACTGGGCATCACCAGATTGGTCCGAGACCCCTAAAATCTCAGCCCAATTCCTAGGGATAAAACTATCCAACTGGGTATCCCTATTTTCATCAATACCAACTAAACCTTGCTCAGAAACCCCATGAATCTCAGAATTCTCCAACTGGGTATCACCATTTTCAACAAAACCCACTGAGGACTCCTCAGAATCAGTGGTGTTTGTTGAGGTCTGAGAGTAGAACCTGGGGTTTTGGCAAATAAATAATCTTTTGGGAAAACCCCAATTTGTTGAGAAAACAGGAAATTCAGACTCGGTTTGTGTTTGAGCTTTAGAAGAAGAAGAAGCAGGTACCTTGTGTTTCGGGTTTTGAGTTGCATAGAACCTCCTCCATACTGCTTCACCTTGTCTGGACGACACAGCAGCTCTTGCCACCACCACCGACCTCCACATCCTCTCTCTCTCTCTCTCTCTGGGAAAGATGTACAAGTAGTATCAGTGTTTACACTTTACCCTACAAATCAAGCACGGAAAAGCTTATTTCCCGTTTAAAAGAAAAACCCTCATGTTTCCTCCCATTTTAATACAGATGGGGGACACGTGGCAAATAACAAATCTAACGGTAGAAAATAAAACACGTTACAAAATATATTTTTTATTATTAATTACCCGCACCTTTCAGCAATCTCCTTGCAAACCCACCACTGATGCAACAACAACAACAACGACTTTGAGCAAACAGGATGGAGCCATTGGAGATGGCAAAGGCGCAGGACTTGCCTTTCCGTCGATTGAAACACATGAACTTTTATTGATGGTGGGATTTATCTGTGAATTCTCATGCTTGAAACTCACATCAAATCTGATCCAATTCTCCAAAACCACCATCTATAAAAATAAAAAAAAAGCACTATCAACCCATATTCATTCTACCAATATTCGTAAATCTAGAGAAACCAAACCCACGTTAAAAAAAACACCCAGCCTCTGCCCCTGCCGTCGAACCAAACGGCCCAACTTATCTAGTTGCGCTCTACCGCAAGCTCATCGGAGGACCTCCGTTTCGTGTGCCGCTGCTGGACCTAGCTAGCCTCGACGGCGTCAACGCTCTAGCCACAACACTCACCGCCACATCAGTCCCAACTGCCACAGTTTCTTGGGTGTGTCCCTCGCAGTCGCACGCAACCAATCTGCAACAAAAAATTTCCAGCATGTTTTGAACTGAACACCTCCGATGCTCAGACCATGAGAGTGCTGACAGGAAAAAGAGACAAAATTAAAAAATAAAAAAAATTGAGAGAATGACATGGCATATTTTCAGCCATTAGATTGTTTATCTGCCACGTGTTCTTCGTCTATATTAAAATGGAAAAGTTTTAAACGGGAGAAGAGCCTCTTCCAAAGTAGACGTTATAGAGTTTTTTTTTGTGAATAAGTGATATGGTCTATCATTCTACTAAAAGACTTCTACTTATTTAAAATTGTTGAGTTAATAATTAATTTCTGTTTTAAAAAAATTTTAACTAACAATTTAAGGCAATAATTAATTTCTGTTTTAAAAAAAATTTTAACTAACAATTTAAGGCATGTGAAAGTTTTTTAATAAAATAGTGGACCACATCACTTGTTTACCATGTGAATCTTATAATTTCTCGTCCCAAAAGTCATTTCTGAGGAAGTGTACGCCTCTTTGGTGAGTGAGATCAAATTCACATTTTCACATTTTAAACAACATTATACATATTTTCATTTACACATATTTCAAAAAATTACAAACAAACATTCTCAATTTACTCTACTAAACACCCCATCAATGATGGAACTGTGTTTTTTGCTTAAATGGGCTGTTTGAGTTTAATGTCCGATCCACCGCGACGAGCCCATATTGACTGCACTTTCTTGTTCTCAAGATCATCATCCTCTGGGCTTACATCATAACACGCACCCAGATCTCAAAACCCTCTTATCTCATGGGCTGGGCTGTGAAATTTGCTCCAACTCCATACCCGGCCCATGTTTTCCACGATCTGGATTAACAATTTAGCATTTGAAATAATCTGATCTTCTTCTAAAATGGGACATACATGTGATGTGAACAGTGAACACCCACGTTAAGACATTAAAAGCTTGAAATTATGGTTGATGGATAGCTCTTTTCCAACTTAAAGAAAAAAAAAAAAAACAAAAAGTTGATGGATGTGGACTCACGTACAAGTGGATATGGTTGGTTTTATTATATGAAGTGAGCAGGCACAAGGGAGAAGAGCATTAAATGCAGGTATTTGAGCCGATTAAAGAGGTGGTTTTGCATTGGATTTCAATTATTTCAGGGATAAGAATTTTTTGTCGTTGAATAAGAAATTTGAGGTTCGATTTTCGTCTACACACAAATTAATTGGTGTTTTGGTTGATGATAAATGGCAATTATCATGAGTGAATGTCATATGTTAAAACTATTGTATTAATATTAAAAAAAAAAAAGAAAAAAAGAAAAAAAGAAAAAAAGGTGTTCTTGCAAAAGATGAAGGTGTATGGGTAAGGAGAAGTATGAAAGGAAAATGAAAATATTGGTAGCCTCCACCCTTTTACGTTTAGTTCATGATGATTAATTTTTATCATTAGGTCATAACATCAATCAGTTTTTGGTGTAGGCGAGATTTGTATCTTATATCTCTTGTTCAATGATAAGATACTTTTTCTTTTGAGTTAATTAGAACTCACATACTTTCCTTTTGTCTCTTTCCTCTCACATGGAGAGAGAGAAGCCAAGGGAGTCCAAAATTGAGATTTTTCCTTTCATATTGAAGAAAAAAAAAAGGAGGATTTTTATTGCATAGGAGTAGGGGTGTTCGCGGTGCAGTGCGGTGCAGTTTTAGGCCATTTTTAGCACTGCACTTTGCGGTGCAGTTTATAGTTTTGCCAAAATCATAACCGCACTGCACCTCATTTTTGGGTCACATGTGCGGTGCAGTGTATAAGATACAGTTTGAAGTTGATACATTTTTCAAATTTTGGGTTTTTCTATCCAATCAAAACTAAGTTTTCCCTTTGTTTTGGGCAAAGTTTTAAACTATTGAGCTAGTTTTTATTTATTTTGGGTTGGATTTCCTAGTCAACACTTACTAAGGTTATCAAACTATTTTTTTTTTTTTTGAAAACTAGGGTTATTAAACTATTAATAATATATTTAATATTAAAAATAAATAAATATATTAATATATAGAGAGGGTGTAGTGCGGTTTATGCGGTTTGTGTGGTTTTCTTATTATAAAATTACAAATTGCATTGCACCATATGAGAGTGCACTGTTACTGGCGGTGTGATTATACTATTTTATGTGTGATTTTTGCAATTTGGTGGATCCCTGTATAGGAGCATAGAGTGAAACAAAGGAAATTTTATTCCACAAAGAAACACCCACTTTAAGACATTTGTCAGAACCAAATATTGAACTTTTGCCATTTCAGTACTTGTGACATTCAATTGAATAACCATCACCAATTTTTTTACCACACTGATGTCGTTGGTAACCAACCGTCTCCTTCATCACGGTCAAGTTATTTGTCGAAAAATGAGTGTCATTTTGCAAATTGTCTTCTTCTTGTTGAGCAGGGCTACTAATTTGCTTCGCACTCTTTGGTCGACTAGTCTGGGACCGAAGCCGAGGGTCATATTGATGTAATTAGATCTTGTACTTAGCCTAAAACGGTCTTTTTCATCATGACCTAGTTTGCCACATCCAGTGGCAACGCCACGTACAATTCAGGGTGTTTTTAGGAACACCCTGACCTGAAAAAAAAAAAAAAAAAACTTAAAAAAAAAATTTTTTACAAAATTTTTTATATTTGCTCTGTATTAGAAACACCCTCAATCACAGAATTAGGAATACCCTCAAATTAAATATATATATATATATATATATTTGTTCTACTTTCAAGCAAAAAAAAAAAAAATAAAAAGAAGAAAGCCAAAAAAAAAAATTTTTGAACTAAAATTTGGAAAAAAAAAAATTGTAACAGAGATAAGCCCACGGCAACTTAGCAAGCCCAACAGATTACAAAGTAGCAAACCCACGGATTCTAAAAAAAAAAAAAAAAAAAACCAATACAGAGCTGTAGAGCAAATCAAATCAGAAATCACTTCTAAATCAAAAATCCCTAAGGCCTAAAACAAACCTAAAGAGTAAAGAAAGAGCAAGCAACGCCTCAGGCTCCAGCCAACTGCCAATAGACAGAGTCACAGAGATCGAATCGGTCACGTCGCTCGCAGCTCGCTCGTCATTGGAGATCGGTCTAGTCCAGATCGTCGTCACCGCTTGGCTCGCTTGCCCCTCCTCCTCGTCGTTCGCCACTACCTTCATCGAAGATCACTCGTCGCTTGCCACTGGCCTCATCGAGATCGCTCGTTGCTTGCCATTGGCCTCATCGGAGATCGCTCGTTGCCTCCCTCACAGTATTTCATCACCAATTTGAGTCTTGTAAAGGAAATTGATATCTTTCAATTGCTTGTAACAACTACGGCCTCGTCTTTGTGAGTAGTTAAACATTTGCATTTAATGAATAGTAATATTTATAATGAATAGTCAAACATGTGAATATATTTATTAAAAAGATAATGAATTATTCAATTTTAACAATCACTTGAAATTAGAAAGAAAAAAAATGAAAAGTTGAAATCAATTTGGGTAGCTGATAGTCAAATATTTGCATTTAAAATAAATAAATAGTAACATGTTGAGTAGCAATGAAGTTTATTAATAGGTTTGTTCATGAACTATATTTGATTATTTTATATAAAAAATAGAAAAATCATATAGGAACTTTATTTTTTAACAAACAAACTATATTTGATTATTTTATATAAAAAAATAAAAAAATCATATAGGAACTTTATTTTTTTATAAAAAGTATGTCGTGGCTGATAAGGTGGTTTAAAATGAATATAACAATATTAAATTCTACTCCTCATCTTTTATATATATAATATATACATATATAGATTGTCACTAGGGCTCCATGTTAGTATAAATATTTACTTTTGGTGATTTTGTTTGTCACATCATACTTTACCATCCATCAGTTGATGGCATGAACATTTTCTTTTACACATGCTTAAAAATTTTAGGAGTAAATTGAAATATTTGAAAGATTATGAACTATTTGAACACATGAACTAAATGTATAAATAAACATTTATTTAATTGATTAAAAGAAAAAGGAAAAGTATCCCAACATTTCTTCTTAAAGGTAAGTTATATGCATTATTAGTGATTCATATATTTTGAATATATCATCTTACCTGTCATTTTATGAGAGAGTGACATGTCACATAGATGTCATTCTCCTCGGATAAATTTTTATGGAAGAAAAGAAAAGCTCATAAATGTCACATGACATCACATGACACATTAATTTTAAGTTGGTACGGGTCTGTAAAAATAGTTCTAGACCACACATTATTTAACAATTTTTTTGCCAACATAACAAACGTCCTCCACGACTCTCAAAAAACTTAATATTTTCATTCATAAAAAACTGGTGTATTAATATTTTGATTATGGGTCACGCTAACGAGTGCTCTTAAAATACTCATCAATAATTTATTTTAGAAAAGTTTTGATACCAATTTTATGAAATAAAAAAATTGTCAAAATATTAATTTTTTTTTATTTTTTATAAAAAATTTCTTTAAATTAATTATTAACCAATACCTTAAGAACACTTATCAACCGTATTATTTTCAATATTTTCAGTCACATAAGTTAAAGTTCTCAACAGTAATATATTGCAGTGAAATTTGAAAAAACTCACTTGGTGCTAGTCCTGGAAAAGGGTGACACGAATACCAAAATGTCAAAACTCAATTGCAAATTTGATAGGCTCACGACTCTCAAGTCTAACCACCACGTGTTCTTAAAAAAATAATTTAAAATAATAATATAAAGTGGGGTTTCCAGAACTTTCACCACAAACTCCTCATGTAGAGTCAAACCCATGTCATCAAGAGCTGACTCTAAAGACCCATCAACACTACTCTGCAATAAAGACAACACATTCTCCAACTGCTCCACATTAATCTCATAAACCTCCTCCTCTTCATCCCCATTTTCCTCCCCAGTGGCAAAACTATCAAACTGGGCATCACCAGATTGGTCCGAGACCCCTAAAATCTCAGCCCAATTCCTAGGGATAAAACTATCCAACTGGGTATCCCTATTTTCATCAATACCAACAAAACCTTGCTCAGAAACCCCATGAATCTCAGAATTCTCCAACTGGGTATCACCATTTTCAACAAAACCCACTGAGGACTCCTCAGAATCAGTGGTGTTTGTTGAGGTCTGAGAGTAGAACCTGGGGTTTTGGCAAATAAATAATCTTTTGGGAAAACCCCAATTTGTTGAGAAAACTGGAAATTCAGACTCGGTTTGTGTTTGAGCTTTAGAAGAAGAAGAAGCAGGTACCTTGTGTTTCGGGTTTTGAGTTGCATAGAACCTCCTCCATACTGCTCCACCTTGTCTGGACGACACAGCAGCTCTTGCCACCACCACCGACCTCCACATCCTCTCTCTCTCTCTCTCTCTAGGAAAGATGTACAAGTAGTATCAGTGTTTACACTTTACCCTACAAATCAAGCACGGAAAAGCTTATTTCCCGTTTAAAAGGAAAACTCTCATGTTTCCTCCCATTTTAATACAGATGGGGAACACGTGGCAAGTAACAAATCTAACGGTAAAAAATAAAACACGTTACAAAATATATTTTTTATTATTAATTGCCCGCACCTTTCAGCAATCTCCTTGCAAACCCACCACTGTTGCAACAACAACAACGACTTTGAGCAAACAGGATGGAGCCATTGGAGATGGCAAAGGCGCAGGAGGACTTGCCTTTCCGTCGATTGAAACACATGAACTTTTATTGATGGTGGGATTTATCTGTGAATTCTCATGCCTGAAACTCACATCAAATCTGATCCAATTCTCCAAAACCACCATCTATAAAAATTAAAAAAAGCACTATCAACCCATATTCATTCTACCCATATTCGCAAATCTAGAGAAACCAAACCCACATTAAAAAAAACACCCAGCCTCTGCCCCTGCCGTCGAACCAAACGGCCCAACTTATCTAGTTGCGCTCTACCGCAAGCTCATCGGAGGACCTCCGTTTCGTGTGCCACTGTCGGACCTAGCTAACCTCGACGGCGTCAACGCTTTAGCCACAACACTCACCGCCACATCAGTCCCAACTGCCACAGTTTCTTGGGTGTGTCCCTCGCAGTCGCACGCAACCAATCTGCAACAAAAAATTTCCAGCATGTTTTGAACTGAACACCTCTGATGCTCAGACCATGGGAGTGCTGACGCGAAAAAGAGACAAAATAAAAAAATAAAAAAAATTGAGAGAATGACATGGCATATTTTTAGCCTTTAGATTGTTTATCTGCCACGTGTTCTTCATCTATATTAAAATGGGAGAGTTTTAAATAGGAGAGAGCCTCTACCAAATCATTCTACTAAAAAATTTTCACTTATTTAAAATTGTTGAGTCAGTAATTAATTTCTATTTAAAATTTTTTTTTAACTAACAATTTTAAACAGGTGAAAGTTTTTTAGTAGAATAATGAACCACATCACTTATCCATCATGTGGATCTTATAATTTTTCCTCTCAAAGGTCATTTTTGTGGAAGTGTACGCCTGTTTGGTGAGTGAGATCAAATTCACATTTTCACATTTTAAACATTATACATATTTTCACTTACACATATTTCAAAAAACTACAAACAAACATTCTCAATTTACTCTACTAAACACCCCATCAATGATGGAACTGTGTGTTTTTTGCTTAAATGGGCTGTTTGAGTTTAATGTCCAATCCACCGCGACGAGCCCAGATTGACTGCACTTTCTTGTTCTCAAGATCATCATCCTCTGGGCTTACATCATAACACGCACCCAGATCTCAAAACCCTCTTATCTCATGGGCTGGGCTGTGAAATTTGCTCCAACTCCATACCCGGCCCATGTTTTCCACGATCTGGATTAACAATTTAGCATTTGAAATAATCTGATCTTTTTCTAAAATGGGACATACATGTGATGTGAACAGTGAACACCCACGTTAAGACATTAAAAGCTTGAAATTATGGTTGATGGATAGCTCTTTTCCAACTTAAAGAAAAAATAAAAACAAAAAGTTGATGGATGTGGACTCACGTACAAGTGGATATGGTTGGTTTTATTATATGAAGTGAGCAGGCACAAGGGAGAAGAGCATTAAATGCAGGTATTTGAGCTGATTAAAGAGGTGGTTTTGCATTGGATTTCAATTATTTCAGGGATAAGAATTTTTTGTCGTTGAATAAGAAATTTGAGATTCAATTTTTGTCTACACACAAATTAATTGGTGTTTTAGTTGATGATAGATGGCAATTATCATGAGTGGATGTCATATGTTAAAACTATTGTATTAATATTAAAAAAAAAAAAGGTGTTCTTGCAAAAGATGAAGGTGTATGGGTAAGGAGAAGTATGAAAGGAAAATGAAAATATTGGTAGCCTCCACCCTTTTACGTTTAGTTCATGATGATTAATTTTTATCATCAGGTCATAACATCAATCGGTTTTTGGTGTAGGCGAGGTTTGTATCTTATATCTCTTGTTCAATGACAAGATACTTTTTCTTTTGAGTTAATTAGAACCCACATACTTTCCTTTTGTTTCTTTCCTCTCACATGGAGAGAGAGAAGCCAAGGGAGTCCAAAATTGAGATTTTTCCTTTCATATCGAAGAAAAAAAAAAGGAGGATTTTTATTGCATAGGAGTAGGGGTGTTTGCGGTGCAGTGCGATGCAGTTTTAGGCTATTTTTAGCACTGCACTTTGTGGTGCAGTTTAGAATTTTGCCAAAATCATAACCGCACTGCACCTCATTTTTGGGTCAAATGTGCGGTGCAGTGTATAAGATACGGTTTGAAGTTGATACATTTTTCAAATTTTGGGTTTTCCTATCCAATCAAAACTAAGTTTTCCCTTTGTTTTGGGCAAAGTTTTAAACTATTGAGCTAGTTTTTATTTATTTTGGGTTGGATTTCCTAGTCAACACTTACTAAGGTTATCAAACTTTTTTTTTTTTTAAACTAGGGTTATTAAACTATTAATAATATATTTAATATTAAAAATAAATAAATATATTAATATATAGAGAGGGTGTAGTGCGGTTTATGCGGTTTGTGTAGTTTTCTTATTATAAANTAAACATTGGAGCTAGTTTTTATTTATTTTGGGTTGGATTTCCTAGTCAACACTTACTAAGGTTATCAAACTTTTTTTTTTTTAAACTAGGGTTATTAAACTATTAATAATATATTTAATATTAAAAATAAATAAATATATTAATATATAGAGAGGGTGTAGTGCGGTTTATGCGGTTTGTGTAGTTTTCTTATTATAAAACTGCAAATTGCATTACACCATCTGAGAGTGCACTGTTACTGGCGGTGTGATTATATTATTTTATGTGTGATTTTTTGCAATTTGGTGGATCCCTGTATAGGAGCATAGAGTGAAACAAAGGAAATTTTATTCCACAAAGAAACACCCACTTTAAGACATTTGTCAGAACCAAATATTGAACTTTTGCCATTTCAGTACTTGTGACATTCAATTGAATAACCATCACTGATTTTTTTACCACACTGATGTCGTTGGTAACCAACCGTCTCCTTCATCACGGTCAAGTTATTTGTCGAAAAATGAGTGTCATTTTGCAAATTGTCTTCTTCTTGTTGAGCAGGGCTACTAATTTGCTTCGCACTCTTTGGTCGACTAGTCTGGGCCCGAAGCCGAGGGTCATATTGATGTAATTAGATCTTGTACTTAGCCTAAAACGGTCTTTTTCATCGAGACCTAGTTTGCCACATCCAGTGGCAATGCCACGTACAATTCAGGGTGTTTCCAGGAACACCTTGACCTAAAAAAAAAAAAAAAAAAAAAAAACCTTGAAAAATTTTTTTTTACAAAATTTTTTATATTTGCTATGTATTAGAAACACCCTCAATCACAGAATTAGGAATACCCTCAAATTAAATATATATATATATATATATATATATATATATATATATATATATATATATATATATATATATATATATATATTTGTTCTACTTTCAAGCAAAAAAAAAAAAAAGAAAAAAAAAGAAGAAAGCCCAAAAAAAAAAATTTTGAACTAAAATTTGGAAAAAAAAATTTGTAACAGAGATAAGCCCACGGCAACTTAGCAAGCCCAACGGATTACAAAGTAGCAAACCCACGAATTCTCAAAAAAAAAAAAAAACCAATACAGAGCTGCAGAGCAAATCAAATCAAATATCACTTCTAAATCAAAAATCCCTGAAGGCCTAAAACAAACCTAAAGAGTAAAGAAAGAGCAAGCAACGCCTCAGGCTCCAGCCAACTGCCAATAGACGGAGTCATAGAGATCAGATCGGTCACGTCGCTCACAGCTCGCTCGTCGTTGGAGATCGGTCTAGTCCAGATCGTTGTCACCACTTGGCTTGCTTGCCCCTCCTCCTCGTCGCTCGCCACTACCTTCATCGGAGATCACTCGTCGCTTGCCACTGGCCTCATCGGAGATCGCTTGTTGCTTGCCACTGGCCTCATCGGAGATCGCTCGTTGCCTCCCTCACAATATTTCATCACCAATCTGAGTCTTGTAACGGAAAATTGATATCTTTCAATTGCTTGTAACAACTACAGCCTCGTCTTTGTGAGTTAAAAGCTCCTTTGCTACAACCATATATATCTTGTACTTTTTAAGAGCCATATCAGCCTTCTCCAAAAGTATTTGTATATCTGTCTCTGGTTGTTTAGTCAGGCAAAGGAAAACTTTTAGTCCCATTTCATTATAAAATAACAAAAAGTCAAGGAACTTATAGCAAAATGCTTTCTATACAAAATTCCAGTAGAAGGGAAACTAATGGGCCCTCCACTTTCTTCAAAACATAGGGGATTATGAAAGACCATACATCCTTTGCCAACCCTTTTCTCTTTCTCAAATTCACAATACCAAAGAAGTATATGAAGCTAAAAACATTGTGAATACATTTTTGTTTAGTGGAAATCCATTGGTAGACACATTCAAATTTGTAGCCATATATGTCTATATATATATATATATATAATTTTGATATAAACTCAAATTTCTATTTAAAAAAAAAAAAACTACATATCAACCCAAACCAAAATTCAACCAAAGTTATAAGAGTGATTTGTGATGAGAAATTTAAAAAATACAACACGAAAAAAATTAAATAAAAAAAAACCATCAACCTAAATTAGAGTTGTAAGAAAAAAAAAATCGAGAGAGAGAGAGAGAGAGAGGGAGAGAGAGAGAGAGAGTTACCGTTTTTATGTGGAAAAAATATGGATTAAATGGAATAAATGATATCAAATTTATACAAAATAAGATGGGGAGAAGAAGAGTCAACATACAAGAAATAGGAAATGATGAAGGAAATTTAATGGTTAGTAAAGAGTAGTAGGGAGATAAAAAGACAAAGAGGAAGGGGAAAGATTGGAAAAAGAGAAGAAGAGTTTTTATTTTTATTTATTTATTATTTTAGAATAGGAAAACGAAAAGTTTAAATATTCAATTTTAACAATTATTTAAAATTAGAAAGAAGAAAACAAAAAGTTGAAATCAATTTGAGTAGCTTAATATAGTTAAACATTTGCATTTAATGAATAGTAATATTTATAATGAATAGTCAAACATGTGAATATATTTATTAAAAAGATAATGAATTATTCAATTTTAACAATCACTTGAAATTAGAAAGAAAAAAAATGAAAAGTTGAAATCAATTTGGATAGCTGATAGTCAAATATTTGCATTTAAAATAAATGAATAGTAACATGTTGAGTAGCAATGAAGTTTATTAACAGGTTTGTTCATGAACTATATTTGATTATTTTATATAAAAAATAGAAAAATCATATAGGAACTTTATTTTTTTATAAAAAGTATGTCGTGGCTGATAATGTGGTTTAAAATGAGTATAACAATATTAAATTCTACGTCTCATCTTTTATATATATAATATATATAGATATAGATTGTCACTAGAGCTCCATGTTAGTATAAATATTTAATTTTGGTGATTTTGTTTGTCACATCATACTTTACCATCCATCAGTTGATGGCATGAACATTTTCTTTTACACATGCTTAAAAATTTTAGGAGTAAATTGAAATATTTGAAAGATTACGAACTATTTGAAAACATGAACTAAATGTATTAATAAACATTTATTTAATTGATTAAAAGAAAAAGGAAAAGTATCCCAACATTTCTTCTTAAAGGTAAGTTATATGCGTTATTAGTGATTCATATATTTTGAATATATCATCCTACCTTTCATTTTATGAGAGAGTGATATGTCACATAGATGTCATTCTCCTCGGATAAATTTTTAAGGAAGAAAAGAAAAGCTCATAAATGTCACATGGCATCACATGACGCATTAATTTTAAGTTGGTACGGGTCTCTAAAAATAGTTCTAGACCACACATTATTTAACAATGTTTTTGTCAACCTAACAAACGTCCTCCACGACTCTCAAAAAACTTAATATTTTCATTCATAAAAAACTGATGTATTAATATTTTGATTACGAGTCACGTTAATGAGTGCTCTTAAAATATTTATTAATAATTTATTTTAAAAAAATTTTGATACTAATTTTATGAAATAAAAAAATTATTAAAATATTAATTATTTTTTTTATTTTTATAAAAAAAATTTTAAATTAATTATTAACCAATATCTTAAAAGCACCCATTAACAATATTATTTTCAATATTTTCAGTCACATAAGTTAAAGTCCACGAACGCTCTCTATAGAGGAAGAAGCAGAGTTGGCTCGGAGCAACAAGAAGGTCAAGGATGGTCATCATGCTGAGTTCAGTGAGGGTCTCAGAGAGGAGTTCTCTCCGTCAGAGCATCAATGGCAAGACTCCTTCACCGGAGTCTCTTTCAAGGACAAGTTAGTGGGCGTAATACCAGGAGCGTATGTAAAAGCCTTTGAGTTTGATAACCTCATGGATGAGGATGAGGAGTCTGACGGTGATAGTGAAACAGGGATAGGCAAACTTCGTGAAGGATGGGTTTCAGTCCAGCTGACGAAGGAAACTAAGCAACGCCTTAGGGGTACTTGGTCAAAGGCCATTATTGTTAAGCTTGTTGGAAGAACAGTTAGTCTCTCTTACATGCGTACCAAACTAACCCACCTGTGGAGGCCGACGGGTAGGATGGACTGTGTGGATCTTGGGTATGGGTTTTTTCTGGTCAGGTTCTTCTCCAAGGAAGACCTGGAAGCCGTGTTAATGGGGGGTCCATGGTTTATAGGAGGTCACTTCCTCTCCATTAGGCCATGGGAACCGTTCTTTAAACCGTCGACGGCGAATGTCTCTCTTATCGCAGTCTGGGTTCGTCTCTGCGAGCTCCCTTTTGAGCTCTATGAGACTGAGGTGCTTAAACAGATTGGTGAATCAGTTGGTAAGGTCCTTAGGATTGATTCTCACACGGCTCTAGAGGCCCGTGGCAAGTATGCGAGATTATGCATTCAGATTGATATTAATAAACCTTTGGTGAACACAATCCTTATCGGTCGTTTTGAACAACCAGTGAGCTATGAGGGTCTTCACAATCTATGTTTTTCATGTGGTAGACTAGGTCATAGAGTGGAAGCTTGTCCTTTCACCATTCGAA
Source organism: Quercus suber (assembly GCF_002906115.3). Lineage (NCBI taxonomy): Eukaryota > Viridiplantae > Streptophyta > Magnoliopsida > Fagales > Fagaceae > Quercus > Quercus suber. The sequence continues at coordinate 195,377 of NW_027069985.1, forward strand.
AGGGAGAAGAGCAGACGGGATCACCGAAGGAAATGCAGGCTGGTAGAGACGACATCCCACGCGAAGAGCATGCTTCCCAGCAGGTTCCGTCCGGTGATGCCACACCTATTGTGTGTGAGGTAGTAGAAACGGAGGGAGCGTACGGGCCGTGGATGGTAGTGAAGAGGAGGTTCAATGGTCGCAAGGGGACAAAATCCAGCCTCGGTACGGAAGGTACTGCTATACCTGTGCGAAATTCTGCGCCTCGCCCACCTCCTAAATTCTCGGAACAGATGGGCACGTCACCAAGTGGTCCTGTGTTCACTCAGCGCGCGTCTCGTGTTGGTACTATAAATGGTTACGGGGACCATGTGAGAAAGGGTGAAGTGGGCTGGCCGTCCAAGGCCCAAGGTCTGAGGGAGACTTCTTCCATGAACCAGGTGGGTAGTTCCAAATTGGGCCCTTTAAAGAGAAATTTGATTCCCAGTGAGTCTTCTGAGCCTGGCCCTTCAGCCCAACCTCATATTAGAACCCCCTCATCTGTTAAAGGAAAAAAATCCCTAGCCAGGAACATTCGTTCTAAGTCTGACCTGAAGTCAGCCGCTACCCATCAATGGAAGCTTTCCTCTGTTTTTCTTAATACTCTCTCTACCGTAAATGCTTCTCCTATTTCTGCTGTGCTTAGCCACTCCGCCGAATCTTCTTTTGAGTTTGGGGCATCAGCTAAGAGTGGGTCTCCTCAGCAAGATAAAAGCATTGTGGTCCACTTTCCCAGTGATCGGCAATCTGACCCAAATTGCAGCGATGGGCAGCAATCTTTTAACTGTGTGGGTAATGGAGCGGAGGTTGTTGGAGTTCAAGCTGATCCTGTCTCTAGAGAAGGTTCCGAATATGAGGATGTGGGAGATGAGCGTATGGCTTCGGAGGAAGGGGATGGAGCTCCTCCTACCGTTTGATCTTTTTTCTCCTTTTTCCCCTCCCCTCGTTATGAATATTCTAATTTGGAATAGCAGGGGGGCTTTGAAGCCTTCCTTTCAGAGCTACATTCATGATTTAACTCGAAGGTATGACCCAGCCGTTCTTGTTGTTATGGAAACTAAATTGGGGGGTCGTAGAGCCAAAGAAGTCACAGATAGGCTACCGTTTGGTGGGGCTATCCATACTGATACAATTGGGCTTTCTGGTGGTCTTTGGCTTCTGTGGAATGATGATATTGTGGAAGTTGAAGCACTTGCAAAAACAGAGCAAGAGATCCATGTAGAAGTAAAGGTACGTGCCTCAAATCTCTCTTGGGTTTTGTCTGCTATTTATGCTAGTCCTAGGACTGAGGAAAGAAGTATTTTATGGAGTAATCTCTCTAAGGTTGCTGAATTGCATAATAAACCGTGGATTATGGCGGGTGATTTCAATGAACCGTTGATTGATGAGGATAAATTTGGAGGCAGGGGAGTTAGCATTAACCGGTCTCTAGCCTTTAAAGAGTGTCTAGATTGGTGTAGCATGGTGGACATGGGCTTTTCTGGTCCAAGGTTTACCTGGACAAATAAGAGAGACATTAATAATCTCATTTTGGAAAGGATTGATAGATTTTTCATGAACCCGGAGTGGTGTGTTCTCTACCCTGATGCTAAAGTTACTCATCTTCCTCGTTGTCATTCTGATCACTGTCCGGTTCTCATGGAAGCCTTCCCTCCCAAAGCAATGAATCTCATTAGGCCTTTCAGATTCCAAGAATTCTGGCTGTCAGATTTGTCGTTTCCCAATATTGTCTCTCATGCATGGGGCAATAGTAGGAACTTGGATGAGTCCATTGAAAATTTCTCCAGGGAGGCAGTTATTTGGAACAGGGACCACTTTGGGAACATTCATCAGAAGAAGAAGCGAATTATGGCCAGAATTTATGGCGCCCAAAAAGCTTTGTCCAGTCAGCCGTGTACCTTTCTTATTAATCTTGAGAGCCAGCTGCATCAAGAGCTTGAGGCAGTCCTTGATCAAGAGAGGGATTTATGGATGTTGAAGTCCAGGATTAACTGGATGATTCAGGGGGACCGCAACACTTCCTTTTATCATGTGTCTGCCCTTGCGAGGAGGAAAAGAAATAATATTGCCTCAGTCAAAGATGAGAGGGGGATTTGGATTACAGAGGAAAGAGATGTCATGGAGCATTTTAGGAGGGGTTTCATTTCCTTATATACCACGTCTCATGTGGAAGCCTATCGGTCCCCAAATCATGATGTGTAGTGGAAAGTGCATCTCTCGGATGAGGACAAGAATTCCATTGGCGCCTTGGTCACCCCCAAGGAAATTAAGGATGCTCTTTGGTCCATGAAACCTTATAAGGCCCCCGGTCCGGATGGGCTTCATGCAGGGTTTTTCCAACGTTTTTGGCTGTTGGTTGGTGATTCTGTGAAGGAAGAGATTATGAGAGTCTTTGCTACTAGAAAGGTTCCTGCCTATCTCAATAAAACTCTTATTACCCTGATTCCTAAAATCCAAGGCCCAGAAATTATTGGTAATTACAGACCTATAAGTCTTTGCAACTCGGTTTATAAAATTATCTCTAAGGTAATTGTTGCTCGGCTTAGACCGCACTTGGAGAATCTTGTCTCTCCCTATCAAGCGGCTTTTGTCCCGGGCAGAAGAGGAGCTGATAATGTCGTTATAGTCCAAGAGCTAATCCACACTATAGGGAGAGCCAAGGGTAGGAAAGGTTATATGGCCATCAAGATTGATCTAGAAAAGGCCTATGACAAGATTGAGTGGAGTTTTATCCGAGAGATGCTTCTCAAATTCAATTTTCCTGATAACCTCATTGAGCTTGTCATGAGCTGTGTTTCCTCGGTGTCTACTTCCCTGCTCTTTAATGGTGGCTGCCTTGAATCCTTCCACCCCTCTAGAGGCATTAGGCAAGGCGATCCCCTGTCCCCGTATCTTTTTATTCTTTGCATGGAGTTCTTGGGTCACCTTATTGAGGAGAAGTGTGCTATTAAGCTTTGGTCCCCGGTGAAAGCTTCTAGGAGCGGTCCCTCTTTTTCGCATCTTTTTTTCGCGGATGACCTTGTTCTATTTGCTAGAGCTGATCCGGAAAATTGTCATGCCATCAATGATGTTCTCCAAGAGTTTTGTTTAAGATCTGGGCAGAGTGTGAGTGAAGCTAAGTCTCGCGTGTTTTTTTCTCCCAATGTGGATCCTGGCATAAGAAATACTCTATCTGGCATCCTCGGTTTCAGATCAACCCCTAATCTTGGTCACTATTTAGGGTTTCCGTTAAAACACCCAGGGGATCGTAAGCATGATTTTGGCTTTGTTCTTGACAGAGTTAAGAGAAAGCTTGCTGGCTGGAAAGCTAACCTTCTCTCTATGGCTGGTCGGTTAGTTCTCATTCACGCCTCTTCCTCGACTGTTCCTAATTATGCTATGCAATACGTGGCTCTCCCAAGTAAAATCCTTAACGGTATTGACAGAGTTAATAGAAGCTTCCTTTGGGGATCAACAGACCAAGCTAGGAAAATGCATTGGGTTAATTGGAAGGAGGTCACAAAGCCCAAGGAGGCAGGAAGTCTAGGGCTGCAATCTGCTAGAGGTAGAAATACGGCGCTGCTGGCCAAGCTTAATTGGAGACTGTACACTGAGAATAATGCCCCTTGGGCCAAAGTGCTCAAGTACAAGTACTGTAATAGGCTGAGAGTAAATTCGAGGAATGGTGCTAATCTCCCTAGCTCCCCTATATGGAGAGGTATCAAAGTAGGTGAGGATACTTTCAAAAGAGGAGTTAAGTGGATTCCGGGTAATGAAAGCAGCCTTAACTTCTGGACGGACTGCTGGTTGAATCATGGTCCCATTAGATCTCGCATCCAAGGCCCTCTTCCTCAAGATTTTTCCAACTTGCAGGTAAAAAATGTCCTGTCTTCAAATGGTTGGAATTGGGCTGCAATTCCTTTTGATCTCCCCACTGATGTGAAGTCTGATATTTTGGCTGTCCCCACTCCGCTTATAGCTAGATGTAGTGATAAGGTGGCTTGGAAATTTTCCCCTAAAGGGGGATTTGATATGAAGAGTGCCTATTTACTTGCCACGAACTTAATAGATGATGAAACCTTCTCAGGTGCTTGGATTTGGAAGTTACCTGTTTTACCTAGGATTCATTTGTTTATTTGGAAATGTATGCATCATAGCATTTGTGTCAAGGATTGTCTAGCCAATAGGGGGATCCAGCTTGATACCACCTGCCCGGTTTGTCATTTGGAGACTGAATCTATCACTCACGCCCTCCGGGATTGCAAGATGATTAAACCGCTTTGGCTCAAGTTGGGAACCCATTGCCTTCAACCCAATTTCTTTTCCCAGGGAGTTAGAGATTGGCTGATAGCAAATGCTAATCTCAAGTCCTCTCAAAATGCAACAGGTATTCCTTGGAACATCTTATTCTTCTTTGCTATCTGGTTGATCTGGAAACATCGAAACCAAGCTGTCTTTACGAACAGGGGAGTTAATCCATACCTTTTCAAGACCATTTCCTCGCAAGCTTCAGAGTTTTTCCTTTGTGCGTCGAAACCTGTTCGTAATAACCGCTTGATTCTGAGGCAGGTCAGATGGGAGAAGCCGGACTTGGGCTGGCTTAAGCTGAACACGGATGCTTCTTCAAATGCTACTTTGGGTACGGCAGCAGGGGGAGGTTTGATAAGAGATGAAAGGGGCAACTGGGTGACAGGATTCTCAAGGAAATTGGGCAAGATAAATAGTTTTACTGCTGAAGCCTGGGCACTCCGAGATGGTCTGCTCCTTTGTCGTCAAATGAATCTTCCTGCGGTGATTGTGGAGCTTGATGCTAAGGCTTTGGTTGATGCCCTTAGTAATCCCTCCTATTGCAATTCGGTTATATCTCCTATTTTTGATGATTGTAAGCTTTTGGCTAGTCAAATTCCCCAGATTAGAGTTAAGCATATATACCGTGAGGCGAATAAATGTGCGGATAGATTAGCCTTTTTTGGTCTCTCTCAACAGCCAGATTTTATTATCCACTCTTTCCCTCCTGTGGGTTTGGATTCCTTTGTATCTAATGACTGCATGGGTGTGGTTTGTAACAGGCTTTGTCCTGGCTAGTTTCTTTTAATAATAATTCCTTTTGACCAAAAAAAAAACAGTAATATATTGCAGTGAAATTTGAAAAAACTGACTTGGCGCTAGTCCTGGAAAAGGGTGACACGAATACCAAAATGTCAAAACTCAATTGCAAATTTGATAGGCTCACGACTCTCAAGTCTCACCACCACGTGTTCTTAAAAAAATAATTTAAAATAATAATAAAAAAAAATTTAATTATTAAAAAATACTAACAAATACTCTTAATTTATTTTAAGTAAATTTTAATATCACTGTTATAAAAAAAAAAAATGTTATTAAAATATTAAATATTTATAATTAAAATTTTTAAAAAAAGTATTGATATCATTATTATTATAATATTTTCTAAACTAACTTTTTGAGCAAACAAGGGTATTCATTAAAAGTGATACAAAAAGCGAGGATAAGAATAATGATAGTCTTCTCAAAAAACAAAAGAAATAAAGAATACAAGATAGAATTGATCTGTGCCAACAGCTCATCATTCCGTACCCTTTAATTGCATCACATTCCAACTAGTTCAATCACAATTTCTTCACAACCTTCAACACAAAAATCCAGAGTAAAAAAAAAAACTTACAATTACAAATGGTTCCTCGTGATCATATTGTGATGCTACCATTGATGGCACATGGCCATCTCATACCATTCCTAGCACTAGCAAGACAGATCCAACAAAGAACTGGATTCACCATCACCATTGCCAGCACCAAGCTCAACATTCAATACCTCCGTTCCACCATTTCACCTGACTCAAATTCACAATCCCTGTTCAACATCAGATTTGCTGAGCTCCCATTCAACAGCACTGACCATGACTTACCACCCAACTCTGAGAACACGGAGAACTTGTCTCTCGGCAACATAGGAAAGCTCTTTCATGCATCAATCAGTCTCAAGGACCCTGTCTTGCACCTTGTCAATGATATCATCCACCAAGAAGGGAAACCTCCACTCTGTATAATATCAGACGTGTTCTTTGGGTGGGCCACAGAGCTTGCAAAGAGTGTAAACACCGTGAATATTACATTCACCACTGGTGGTGCCTATGGCACCTTGGCTTACGTTTCTATTTGGCTCAACCTACCACATCGCTCATCAGATTCTGATGAGTTCAAAGTCCCGGGGTTCCCTGAAAGCTACCGTTTTCATCGCTCTCAACTTCATCAATATATCAGAGATGCAGATAGTAAGGACTTGTGGTCTAGATTTATGCAGACACAGATTTCACAATCTTGTGGGTCTATTGGTTGGTTGTGTAACTCAGTTGAGGAAATTGAACCATTGGGGTTCGATCTTCTGAGAAAGTATCTCAGACTTCCTGTTTGGTCTGTTGGGCCTCTTATTCCTCCAGCGTTACTTAAGAATACATTATCTTCAGGTTTTTCTTTTTCTAAACAACACGCTGGAAAAAGACCAGGACTCACTACTGAAAAATGCATTGAGTGGCTTGATTTGCAAGGTCCTGATTCGGTTCTTTACATTTCTTTTGGCTCGCAAAACACTATTGGTTTGTCCCAAATGATGGAATTAGCTATTGGGTTGGAGGATAGTGGAGTATCTTTCATTTGGGTCATAAGGCCACCCATTGGTTTCGACATGAAAAGTGAGTTCAGAGATGAATGGTTACCAGAAGGGTTTGAAGAAAGAATGAAGCAAAGCAAACGAGGGTTGTTAGTGCGTAACTGGGCACCCCAATTGGACATTCTGTCACACAAATCCACAGGAGCATTTCTAAGCCATTGTGGATGGAACTCTGTGTTGGAGAGCTTAAGCCAAGGTGTGCCTATTCTAGGATGGCCTATGGCGGCTGAGCAAGCTTACAACTCAAAGATGCTGATGGAGGAGATGGGTGTGAGTGTAGAGTTGACTAGAGGGAGTCAAGGAATTATTGTGGGGAAAGAGGTGAAGAGGGTCATTGAATTGGTTTTTGAAAAAGAGGGTAAAGGCAAGGATATGAGGAATAAGGCTGTTGAGGTTAAAAAGCAGTTGAGGGCAGCGGTAATTGATGAGACAGAGATTAAGGGTTCTTCTGTTAAAGCAATGGATGACTTTGTGAGAACCATTCTTTCCAAGAGTCAAGAGCAAGCAGCGTCAATTGAGGTTCAAAAATAAATGGGAAATTAATTAGGTTGGTTCTTGATAGAATAAGCATCACCAACTTTTTTGTCATTGCGAACTGTGAATCTCATGTTCAGATGATATATGGTTGATTTAGTTTTTGGAATAATATTGATTTAAGATTTTTTATTGCCTCAGCTGTAAGACTGGTGATAAATTGCACAACAGTTTTTCTCTTGAGACAATAAAATTAAGGTGGAAGATTATAATATTTTATTTGAGTCTGTATTTTATACTTTAATACAATGTTTGCTATTGTTGTTGAATAATAGACTTAAGTGATAGTTCAATTGTAATTGCATAGTCTCATCAAATTCACTAAGAATAGTCTGCAAAATAATCAAGACATACAAGATTTTCATTGCATGTAACCTGACTTATATCTAACCTCCCTGTGGACGACTAAATTTCTCGGTTCGAAATAAGTCAAACAAGTAAAATAGTGTCACAAATGCGAATTTGTATTGGATATATGTGTGGTACAATTCTCTATTGATTACAAAAGAGTTATCCTCTGATTCGATCTCCTTGAAAGATTTGTTAATTGGATTCGAGGTAATGTGATTTTCACTTGAACACAAAGTATCCTTCAATTTGGTTGAAGGATGGATCGAAGATTGTTAAAACGAAATTACAATGAATCTCTGGCTATGAGCTTGTTAGAAATCCTTTGTTCTTCACGTTCTTCGTGTTCTTGGTGCATTCTTTGTCTTCGAAGGTTTGTGGTGGAAGTTCTTCGGTGCTTTAGAGGCTTGAATCCTTAGAGCTTCGCTGATTTATGATTTGTTGAGGTTTCTGGAGGCTTTTGAGCTTGATTCTAGTGAACTTTGAGATATAGGAATATGATTTGGATGATTCTTATTTGAATGTTTTTCGTATTTGAAGGTTTGTGGTGGAAGTTCTTCGGGGCTTTAGAGGCTTAGATCCGTTGAGCTTCACCAATTTGTGGTTTGTTGAGGTTTCTGGAGGCTTTTGAGCTTGATTCCAGTGAACTTTGAGATCTAGGCAGGTAGTTTGGATGATTCTGCTTTGAATGTTCTTCGTATTTGAAGGTTTGTGGTGTAAGTTCTTCGGGGCTTTAGAGCTTGGTTCCGGTAGAGTTTCTGGACTTCTGAGTGCTTCAAATGGTTTGGTGTCCTCCCTCTAAATCTCTAGATCTCAGATCCCCTGATCTCTTCCAAATGCCTTAGGAAGGCTTCTATTTATAAGAGTTTAAGGGTAGGTAAGTGACACGTAGCGGAGCTTGATTGGTGACACGTGGCAGCGCTTGATTGGTCCGCTTATGTCATCGCTTACACGTGCGAAGCTGATTATGTCATCGCTTACACGTGCGATGATGCATGATTGGTTCTTGCATGACATTTGGCGAATTTCTGTTAGTTTCTGAGTAATGATAGCAAAACTTGCAGCAATACGCGGCGCTTTGTAATTGGCCGTATTTTGTGGACTTAGTAGTGTGACATGTCAGCTTGTGATAGGTCGGGAATTTTCCCTATCTCCCATCTTCTTATTGTAACTTGTAATACCTTCCACAAGCTTTATCTTCAAAGTGATTTGCTGCCAAAAGCCGAGACGTTGACAGTCAAACTAATTTATTAGTTACTCCAAGGCTACTACTACTACTTCTTCTTCTTCTTCTTCTTCCTTTTTTTATTTTATTTTTTATTTATTTATTTTTTTTAAGAAAGAACAATGTAATTTTATTGATGAATAGCCGAATTGGCTTGAATTACAAAAATAAGGTGTGAAGGAATATCCTCCATCCACACCATTAACTCGCTAACATGTCTCGTATGTCTAGCAATGTTATGAGCTGACTTGTTTACTTGTCTTGGTACGAACTAAAATTCCACGCCATCCATCTGGTCTGCCACCTCTTTTGCTTCACACAGCAGGTGACCATACTCGTTCAAGGAAGAGTTTCTGCTCAACAGACCATCAATAATAATCTTCGAATCGCCTTCCAATATGATTGAATGAAGCCCGAGATCATGGGCTAGCTGAAGGGCCTTTTTTGCATCTAAAACCACTACTGCAACAACCGAGAACGGAAGAGGAAAACTCTCTGCCATAGACGCCCATACCTTTCCTTCTGCATCACGGACAATGACTCCACACCGGCGCCCTGAATCTCCCTAAACACGGCTCCGTCGAAATTCACTTTAAGCTTTGGCCACGGTGGAGGCTTCCATATGGGCCAAGAAACAGAGAGAGGCATCTGCTCATGAGGACGGGGTTGACAGGTTCAAATAAACTGTGATCTTGCCTTCTGCACTTCAGCGCACACTTGTTGCACCGGAACGTGTTTCCCACTTGTTCTCATCTTGTTACGCCTATACCATATTGCCCAGACAGTTGTAGCGAATGAGTTCAAGTCCTTCCCTCTTTCAATAATATTTTCCACCAAATCTTTGAAACAAGAGAACCGTGGGCTGGGTCCAGTGTTGTTCCACATGCTACTTTGATTCCAAACCTGAGAAATGGAGGGGCACGTCCAAAGTGCATGGAGCATATCCTCAGGTTCACCATGGCAGTGATCACATCCATCATCAGTGAGAATTTTTCGTCGTCTAAGGTTTTGTTTTTTTGGAATGGAGTTCCTAATGGCCCTCCACAGAAAGTTTCGGACCTTGGGCTGGACTTGCATTCCCCACACTTTCTTCCATAAGCTGTTGTCATCCGGTTGATAGTCTCCATTGTCCAAGCTTCTTGAATTGTAGAGAAATCTATAACCAGATTTCATGGTGTAAGACCCGGTTGGAGTGAAAGGCCACATTAGAACATCTTCCACCGGTTTGCTGCACAAGGGAATGGAATTTATCAATTCCTTGTCTCTTGGGCTGAACAGCAAGTTCAGTGAGTCTTGCTTCCACCCCTGATTAGAATGATCCAATAGAGAGGCTACTGTTGCCTCTTCCCAACCCGGCACCATTGGAGAAGAAATGAATGGCAAGAACAAAGAGGGCAGCCACGGATCAGACCAAATGTTGATTGAGGACCCATCACCAACCCTCCATCTCATACCCTCTTTTAATACTTCTCTTCCTTTTAAGATGCTTCGCCACGCATAAGAACTACCTTGAGAGTCCGATGCCTTCATGAATGAGCCATTGGGAAAGAACTTCGGTTTGAACACCCTATAGAGAAGAGAATTTTTATTTTGGAGCATCCTCCATGCTTGGTTAGCTAGAAGTGCATCATTGAATAATGCTAAGTCTTTGAATCCCATAACCCCACTTCAAGGCTACATGAAGATTTGCTATAATATTTGTGGTTTTAGTATGGCACTCCAACAAACATGAATTGTGATCTAGCTAGAATATTAACTAAATTAATGATTAATAAAATAAGTATTATTTAACTAATACTTTATTATAAAAAGGTCTATTTAAAGTTTTTGCCTTAGGACTCAAATTGCATTGGTCCGGCTTTCGAAAGAAGGTAAATGATTTTGGTATCAGGAGAGATAGGGTTACTGTCATATTGCATAAAAAGATGTCTCAAGCAAAGAGTTAGGTCGACTCAACAAAATTGGTCAATTTTAGGCTCAACTAGTGTGTTGAAGTTTGTTTATTTTGTATTAGGTTTATTGTGATTCTTGAGCTTGGAAATGTTTGATTAGCCATTTGGTTTTTGAAACCCAAATTTTCGTTAAGATTTGCTATGGAAAGCAAGAGAAGTAGTTTTGTGAACTACTATTATGATTTTTGAAAGTGCATGTGAAGTACTTTTTTCATTAAAAGAGTAAGTTTTGCAACAACTAGTTTTCACTAACCGATGGTTGAGTAAATGAGAAAGTTAAAGGAAAGATAATTGAATCTTAAAACTTTTATCATCCAAAAAACAAAAAAGAAAAATAATTCTTAAAAAAATTTCTATTTAGTTATTAAGTAAAAAAGATACAGCCAAATGATTGCACAAGACCTTTTTTTCTTTTTGTGCTCTTTTGGGTAAATTTTCTTTTTGTGTTTAAACCATATATATGTGTGTGAATATATATATATATATATATATATTTCTTTTTTTTATTCTTCAATGAATTTGATTGATACTGTTTCTAAAACTTCTTCATGTAATATTATTATTTTTGTCTTTAAAATTTGAATGAAATTCATTTTTTTCATTCACTCCATTAACTTTTATTAGGTGTATAATAGTGTTGATGCCCATTTTTGGCAAAAAGGCCCAATGGCAGAAGAAGCCCAACAATATGAGAAAGATGAAAAAAGAAAACAGCAAAGTAAAGACCACTAAGCCCGAATGATAAAAATGATGGTCCATAAGCCCACAAAATAACAACGTGGCTCCAAAGAAACCAAACGGGCCAAGGAAGTCCCAAAGAACGAAGTAGTAAGCCCATGAGAATTATAAGAAAAAAAAAAAGGGGCCGAAGGGGCCTAAAGATAGGAATTGGTAAGTGGGATTGGTTCGAAGGCCAATAAATCCAAAGGTAAATGACATGGTAGTAGGGCCGGGGAAGCCCAAAAGATTTAGCAAAAGCTTATGGGAATGTAAGAAGTAGGAAAGAATGAAATGGGCCAAGGATGCCTAAAGAATGAAATGGGCCAAGGACGCCTAAAGAATGAAACGGTCCGAGGACGCCCAAGGAATAAAATGGGCTAGGGAAGCCCGAGATATTGTGTGAACTAATCCGGTAGAAATATTAAGTAGTGGAAACTGAAGGAAGAAATAATATATGTGAAACTGGCATGACAGACACTTCAATCTGCAAGCCCAGAAGTAATAAGGTAAATAAAGGTAAATGATATCATAGCAGGAACAATGCAGTGGTGTGGCAGAAGCACCAGCTAGCCAACGGACAAGGGATAAAAGGAGACATGGGTCGAATTAAAGAAGAGGAAGCCCACACCCAAGCAATGTTCAGCCCAAGGAAAGGATGAGATGCAGAGAATGAAGACCTAATGACTCATCCACTCCACAAGAGTTAAACAAGTCCTAGAGCATGCAGTAGAGTTAGACAAATCTACAGGCAATGACAAACACATGAACACCAGAAAAGCAATGAACTCATATGGGAGTGGGGCACACACAAATGGCTCATGCACCACCTACTTGTACCCAGCCAATACAGGGGAGGTGGGCCATAGGTTAGAGGTAAGAGAGGGTGTGTTTTGGCAGTGGGGAGAAGGGGGAACCTATTTTGGGGTTCCCGCTCAAGCTCTTTTGGGGGAAATGTCCTACTGGGATGACATCCCACCCAAAAGAGGCAAACATGAGTTGGAGTCACTAGGTGTATGCTATAGAGATTGGTAGGAGAGAAGCCTAGCCCTTATTTGGATGGGAGTGCCAAGGGAAGTAAAAAACAAAATAAAACTACTTTTGTCTGGGAATGGGGCATGGTGCGGCCAACACAGTGTAGTGGTGATGGCTGGGTAGCCGGAAGGCAAGTGTGCAGTCCAGGAAAAACACCCATAATAGGCCAAAAGCGATTAAGGGGTAAAAATGGTAAATTTTGTCATGGTAGGCAGTATAAAAGACTATAGATGTGCACAGTAAAGAACAACACGGAACAACAGAGAGGGAAAGGGAATAACAACGGAAAAGAAAGAAAAATAAGAAACATAAGTAAGAAAACAAAGAAAATAAGAAAACCGAGAGTAAGGAAGAAAATATGAGCGATAAGAGTAAAAGCATGCACCAATAGGCTACCCACTTCTCTCCCTCTTAATAGCCCACTCTCTAGTAAGTCAAGAATTTGAGATCAAGCCACTTAGGTCCATTTTCCAAAGTGAATAATCTTTACAGCAAGATCCCCCTTTGAGATTACCCACATTAGAGGTTGATTCCCTTCTTGGACTTGAATCTGCCAAAGGGTCAAGCCCATTCTTTCAGCAGACTAATCTTATTTTCTTTTGCCATGGCTATTTAAAAGCTAGCGTGACTTCTTTTTGCTATTAATCTATTCTTGCTGTAATCACATTATCATACTTCTTCTTTGTGGAACTGTTCAAGTATTATTGTTGTTTGTAAAGTTGTGATTTACAACTATATTTTATGTTGGCTTTATTCCATGACAAAAAGTGTTGTATTTGCTTTAATTATGTTCCTTGTATTTTGTAGGATTTTATTGTATTGGGTTTAGTATGAACAACACAAAACAGCAGAGAGGGAAAGGGAATAACAACGGAAAAGAAGAAAAATAAGAAACATAAGTAAGAAAACAAAGAAAATAAGAAAACCGAGAGTAAGGAAGAAAATATGAGTGATAAGAGTAAAAGCATGCACCAATAGGCTACCCATTTCTCTCTCTCTTAATAGCCCACTCTCTAGTAAGTCAAGAATTTGAGATCAAGCCACTTAGGTCCATTTTCCAAAGTGAATAATCTCTACAGCAAGATCCCCCTTTGAGGTTACCCACATTGGAGGTTGATTCCCTTCTTGGACTTGAATCTGCCAAAGGGTCAAGCCCATTCTTTCAGCAGACTGATCTTATTTTCTTTTGCCATGGCTGTTTAAAAGCTAGCGTGACTTCTTTTTGCTATTAATCTATTCTTGCTGCAATCACATTATCATACTTCTTCTTTGTGGAACTGTTCAAGTATTATTGTTGTCTGTAAAGTTGTGATTTACAACTATATTTTATGTTGGCTTTATTCCATAACAAAAAGTGTTGAATTTGCTTTAATTATGTTCATTGTATTTAGTGGGATTTTATTGTATTAGGTTTAGTATTAAGTTGGTGAAGACTCAAGTTTAAATGAATAATCAGTGGATCTCGCAAGTGTCTCGCTGGAAGTTAACTCGCGAAAGAGCCATGTGAGAAGCACATGACAGGAAGCTGAAGAGTCGTGCTAGGCTATCGTTTTCTTGAGTATCTCGCGGGTAAGGCCTTCCCGCGAGATAGTCGCGAAACATTCTGCCTAGAGGATTTTAAAGAGTGACTTTCTTACCCTTCACCCATACTATATATACCCTCATTACCCACAAATGTAGAGGAGGCCAATTCAGAGAGAAAAACCCCTAGATAGGTTTTCTACAACACACACACCCATCTTTTGAAAGAGAGCTATTCATCTTTAGTGAGAAATCATTGTAGCCTCTTTTCCATCCCTCTCTCATTGTTATACCTTAAGAGGAGATTTGTACCCAAACACAACCCACACCTATTCAGAGTGTAGAAAGTATTTTGGAATTGCTGGGAAGTATTGGAAGAAGTCAAGAATGGCAGATGCAACATGGAGCTTGTTGCGGAATCCGAAGAGTTAGACAAGACACGGTTCCAAGAAGCCTTGTTGGAGTAGGAGCTTGGAGGGCTTAGGTACAGAGGGTAGATTAGGCTTGGAGGGTCTCTTACTTACCCATGTGTCTTAACTAATTGTTTAGTGGATCGATTTTCGCTTGGAGGGTGACGGAGAGGTTTTTCACCGAGTTCTTCGGTTTCCTCTTCGATAACACGTCTCGGTGTTATCTGTGTTTGCATCTCTCTTCCCTATTCTTGTTCTTTTCATTTTTACTGCTATGTTACTTTAAATATGGATTAGAATAGTTCTCTTGCTTATACGCTTGTGTTTACACTATTCCGCACTTAGTATTAAGTTAGTGTAAAATCAACCAAGTTGTAACTTTGTTTTGGGAGTCTAAACAGCTCTTGTGTTTTTGATACATTTTTGAGCTTTCATTGTCAGTAGGAATATTTTAGTTAAAGTATTTTAGCTATCCTGTTGTATTGTATTTTTCTTGCTATAATGTTTTGTACCAGTATTTCCTGCCATGGACACATGACACGCTCAAGATTCCTGCCCGGGTTCTAACTTGCGCACAAGCTGGTCTAAGGTGTGTTTCAATTAGGTCAGTCTCGACTCTCCTACCCATAATCATAGGGTCGTAGTACGGTAGGAGTGATTCAGCCCAAGACACAAAAAAAGGCTCACCACAAATAGAATATATTAACTTTTATTAGGTGTATAATAGTTAATGGAATATTTAGGTGGTACTATTTTTAGCACTAGATAATTTGGAGTAATGCTTGAGACACATAAAAGTGCACAATTTTGTGCCACAACTTGCCTGTGGCAAGTGGCAAGTTGTGGTGGCTCATGTGGGGACACACTTCCACTACTCATAACTTGTCATGTGGCAAATTGTTGTATAAAGTTGTGCACTTTTATATGTTCCAAGCATTTCCCCGTAATTTGACATGTCCAACTTTTACCAGTAATTTTATATTTAATATAAAAAAACGTTACGGGTAAGGTTTTTCCTTCACTTATCCTGTTTTTCTTCAGCTGAACCAGCTCTGGAATCTTGAAGTACATAATTAAAACAAGTTGTGGGCATCGTGAGGGAAGAACGTTCATGGGGCCAGTGATAGTGGTTGTAACTCGTAAGTTCATCCAGATTAGCTGTAGAGGCTTCTCTCAATGGATATATTATTTTGTATAATATATATGTTGCATGCGACATATGATATCCTCTCATAAAAAATGCTGTTGCATGTAAAATGTTACAATAATATCACCTCATCTCAAAGGTGATGCATAACTTCTTCATAGTAGCTCAAGGCCTATGATCTAATTGTCTCAAAGCAATGTTGTGAGCTTCCCTTCACAGTGGTGCCCTAGACACAAGGAATTTAAGAATATTGTAAAAATGTTGTAGATGTAGCACTTCTCTTAAATGATAGATGAAAAATGCTAACGTGGCTAACAGGTAAAATTTCAAATATGTTTACAGGTTAAATTTCTTTCGTAACTAGAATCCCTAATCAAACGCACGATCACAATTTTTACATATTGCCCACAATCCAACCACTTTCTAGTGCCCACAAGGGCCACAACTCTGATGATTGAAGTATTGAATCCCTTTGGAGTTCTCCTTGTTGGGAAACAAGAATGATGATGAATGGAAGAATGTAAGTACAACAAAGAAGACATATGGATCCATTATAAGAGGGCTTGGAGGGAGTGAGGAGCAGATTGTATTTCTGAGGAAAACGTTATAATTAAAAGCTTCATTGAGTTCTGTACACAGAGAGGGAATAATTCTTTCGAAAGAGCAAAAAACGAGTGCAGTACTACTTCTTTATTTTGATAGCTACAAACAGCCATTCCAAACTTGTGCAGCCTCAAATTAGGACTATCGTTGTGAAACGGAATCCAGCCCAAGTGCTTTGACTCCAATGATATGAAAGCGTCTCCCATAGGAAGAAAAATACCCAAGCATTTGATTAGGGATTTTGATCCCAAATTTTACTGGTAAACACTCTCTCTCTCTCTCTCTCTCTCTTTTCTTTTTTGATGTGGCAGTACAAATGGAAGTCTAGCCATTAGTCACATCAGCATCACTTAATAACATGGCTTATTTTGACATAATTTCAAAATATTTGGACTAAATTAACAAATTTGAAATGTTAAGGTTTCGTTTGAGAGTTCATAAGAGAATGAAATAGAATGATCGTAAGGGAATGAAAAGGAATGGAATAAAATAGAATGTATTTAAGCAAGGGAAAAGAATGAAAAAAAATGGAATTGAATGAAATTAAGTAATTTTGATTAGATGTTTTAAAATAAAGGAATGGAAAGGAATGAAAAAGAATGGAATGTAAGTAATCTTGTTTAGGAGTAACATAAAGGGAATGGAATGTAATCATTTTATGACAATATCACTATTAGACACCTATTTTAAAATAAATGGTTGAATATATAAGAGTATTTTGGAGGTTTTAGTAAAAAATTCATTAAATTTAATTTCATTCCCTCCCAATCTTCCCAATTTTAGAAGAGATAAAAATTTGAGGTTTTAAAGGATTAAAGAGGAATGAACGTTCACTCCTACCCATTTCATTCCCTCCCACTTAAACTCCCAAACAAAAGAAGAGAAGAATATTCTAAAATTATTCTTTTCATTTATTTCCTTTCCATTTCATTCCATTCCTTCCTCCCAAACGATAGCCAAAGACCAAATTAACATATAGCTTAAACATTAAAGACCATATACGTAATTTACCCTAAAAGTAAATATTGGGTAAAGGTGGCAACAAAAATGATATGAGAAAAGGTTCTATTCGGAGCTAGTAGAAAAGGGGTTATTTACGCCACCAATTAGGAGCTGTCACGTTAGATATTCAATGAGGCCTCAATACATTCTATTACACAGGATTGTAGCTCAAATAAAACCAAAATCATCAAACATGTTCTGTTTAGAAGCCTTTACCTGGAGAAACAGCACCAGCACCAACGCCTCCTCTCCTATGAACAATGGAGCTCCTCCTCGCCGCTGAAGCCTCCGCGGCGTGTTTTGAGCTAGCACCCATGCACCCAAATACTGTGGTTTGTTCTGATTTCTCCTTTATTGTTTGATTAGTTATTTCCCCAAAATTTATGTTTCGAACTTTTAATGGTTTTGGGTTATTTTTTGGATATCAATCTGTTCATATTAGTATAGGTTTTGTTGATTTATATGGATTTTGCTTTTTTTTTTTTTTTGGGTATTTTCATGGGTTTTATTTTTTTTTTTTTTTTTTTTCAATGCCTCAGATTGGAGATCTGCGGGAGAGCAGTTTGTAAAGAAGCTCCCTGATAAAGTAATTGTGCACCATGAGAATTGATTGTCACATGTGATTCCTGCTTTACCTACATGTTAAAGCTTTCTTAATTTATAGGATGCTAATTAGATATCTGACTATTTTCAACTAATCATACGTAGTTGATAGAATGCATGCAGATCAATCCCATCATAATTTTTTTCATTCAAACCTTAATAATTAGTTTCTAACTTTATAATTCTGTTCATTTTCAGTTTTCACACTTATTAAATGTTTAATTCGAAAAATATGATAAAATAATTTATTTATTTATTTATTGAAGTTGTACGTTAATGGGCAAATATATACGGCTCTTCGTTTTTTATTTGTTCTCCTATTCTTTTTGTTGAATATATAAACAAAGCTCTCATTCTTTGTCATAATTGTCACGGTTTTGTATGAGTAATTTAGATTATTAGATTGTTTTTATCTTGAAATGGATCTGACCCTGTTAAAAGCGGGAGCTTTATGCATTGGGTACGGCATTTTATTATGAAATTGATACAAAAATATCAATAAGCTTGATAATTGATGAACCTTTGGGTTGATTTTGGCTGTAATTTGAGATATGATGCAAAAATTATGTGGGTAAAGATTATAAGTGTGTTTTATCATGAAATGGGTCAAATATAAATTGGGGGTAAAGCTGACCCGTTAAAGTGGGAGCTTTGTGAATTGGGTTCGACATTTTGTTATGAAATTGGTACAAACATATCTATAAGCTTCATTATTGATGAACTTCTGAATTGGGTTTTGGCTATAAGTTGAGATTTAAGGTGAAAATAATGCTCGTAAAGATTAGAATCTTGTCTCAATTATATACAAGGTACCATGCAGATAACCCATGCCTGAATTTAGTTGTTATCAGCTTATCATATACGCTGTATTTGAATCCTGGTTCCCTTTATGAAGGGGAGCAGGCAATGTCGCTAAGCTACAAGGCTCTTATTCCATATAAGTTGAAATAGGTTGTCTTGATTTACTCATGAGGCTATTGTTTTTTGGATCTTGCTATGTTTCGATTTAGGGTTAAGCCTTTGTAATTTGTTTTTTTATTTTTTGTTTTTATTTTATTTATTTATTTATTTATTTATAGAAAAAGGGTCGGGAATTTTGTCTGTTTGATCTTAGCCTTGTTGTCCCACTTCACCTGATTGTGTATATAGCTCCATTTATTGATATAACTGCCAAATTTGTTGAGTTTGGCATCTTAATTCGTGCTATGGACGGTATGGCCATATTTCTTTGCAAATAGACCTATACACAACACGGCTCAAAGTACATTTATAATTTATTAATGGTAGACAATAAATCAAAAAGTCTAGAATATCAAATATTTGATAGAAAATTTCACACGGATCTCTCCAATTTTTATTGTGATGAGTTCAAGTGAGGTTAAACATGAGAGAGGTTGTCATTCTACCATGTAAGTTTTGGTAGCTGTGAAAATCAATAATAATTGAGTAATTCTAGTATCACAAATTAAGTTATGATTTTTGTCACAATTATTTTATATGGATGACTGTAATTGACTGTTTGTTAATTTTACATAAGTTCATCATTTTTTCTTTATTATTTATAATCAAACAGATAGATAATTGTAACTTTCTTTTTAGCAAGGATAAAACTCAAATTTTTTATTTAATAACAAAAATATTTTACAAGTTAAACTACCTGAAATCTACTATAAATAATTGTGATTTAATTTTTGTTACTAAAATTTTTTATGATAATTTTTCCACTCACTAGGGGTGGAAAATATAGTGATTGTACTTTGTACGTGTACATGTCACGGGCATCTTGATGCCTCTTATTCAGCAGCCTAGTATGTGTTAGCCCTGTTCATATTGTTGCGGTATTAGATGGTCTAGGTTTATGCAAACTTCAAGGCTTGTGATTTAATTGTGATTTTTATTATTAATTTAAAATACAAATTATCAGTACAAAGCTAACCAAAACAAAAGAAAGCGAAATCATTTAATTTTCAGTCACTGCATGGCTAATTAAATTTCATGCATGCAAATTCCAGAACATCATACTTCTGTTTTTTTTTTTTTTTTTTTTGTTACTGTCACATGATTATGAACACGAAGTCTGAGGATGTTTCATATTTTCTAGTTCATTTTAGCGGACGTGTCAAGGGCGGGGCTTGTCTGGATTCGAATGTAGATAAAGGAACTCCATTTCAGTTCAAACTAGGCCAAAGTAAGTAGTGTGCAAATCAAATACTCATGGTAGAGGATTGAAATGCTTTAGCTAGCTTACGATGTTGTATGCATGCCTTTTCATTTAATTAATTTTACTTATGCTTATTTATTTAGTAAAGAAGTTTGAATAAATGGAGATTTTTTTTTTTTCACAGTAATAAACTTGAATTTTTTTTATTTATTTATTTTTTCCTCTCTCTGTACTTTGGTTTAGTGGTGATGTTTGGATTTAACTCTAGAGGGACTAAAGTCTATAATGCACATACATACATATAACATGTTAAGCAGCGAAATTATTTTATACACAGATTTTCAAGGAAAGTTTTATTATTCTTTTATTTTGTATTTTTCTCTTCTTTCTTTTTCCTTTCTTTGTTCACAATGCTTGCTTCCCTCTTATATGTTTAAAAGACATTGATAAAAATAGGAAAGATTTCCTTTGCATTTCCAATAAAGTTTGGCACAGAAGAATAATAATTATTTAGTTATGTAGTAAAATAGATTGGCAAGAACATATAAGGAAGCCACCAAAGAACATAGGGGGATAGCATTATGGCAGGTTCTCAACCAGAGAAAAATGTATCCACTCCATTATTTCAATGCTCTGTCATTTTTTTCTCAAGCCCACTACTCTATGATTTTTCATTACTAACTTAACCTTCAAAATGTCTCCAACCAATCTCACTAGTTGGTATATACCTTAGTTACTAGGACATTTTCATCTGTAAAATGAGAATGGCCTAGTAACTAAGGTATATACCAACCAGTGAGATTGGTTGGAGACATTTTGAAGGTTAAGCTTCTCAAATGTTTTACCATGAAGTGGACAAGGATGCGTTTCCATTCAACCCCTCCGGACATTCTAAGCATGTTGTATATATATATTTTTGTAAACACAAATGTTGCTGCCTTGGGATGTATAAGCTTCTTGCTGCCTTGGTATATTTTTTGTGATGTATATAAACTTTCATATTATCTTTTGGCAAGTTTGTGTCCCATGGGAGTAGTTTATGGAACTTGTGATGTTGGGATGTAACAGGAAGTTGTATGTGTATATATGGTAGGGAGTGTTGGGAACTTGTATGTGTATATATGGCAGGAAGTAGTGATGTTGCAGGGGAGGGGAAGGGGGGGAAAAAAAATACCTATAGCCGCGTTTTCAAAAACGCGGCTACAGGTACGTAGTCATAGCCACGTTTCAAAACACAGCTCAAGCTTGTCCTATGGCCGTGTTTTCTAAAACGCGGCTATATGTCAGCAGCCGTAGCCGCATTTATAAACGCGGCTCAAGCATGACCTATAGCCGCGTTTTTTAAAAATGCGGCCATAGGACTAGCCCGGAATTAGATGTTTACAGGGGGGAAAACGCGGCTTCAGGCCTTACCTATGGCCGCGTTTTTGTGAAACGCGGCTATAGGAATAACCTATGGCCGCGTTTTTGAAAAACGCGGCCATAGATCTATTGCTGCGGTGCTTAAGCCACGTTTAAAAATGCGGCTATAGGTTATAGCCGCGTTTTTTTGGGCTATAGCTGCGTTTTTTAAACGCAGCTATAGAACCCGTTTTTTGTAGTGGCAGTGCGATAACTCGTGAGCATAGAAATGGCACAATAAAATTTTACCATATTGGACAGCAACGGACTGAACCAATGGCAAAGTTCGCATAGAAAGAATAAGAGAACGTTGTCGTAAATGGCAAGGAGCGCCCATCTTGATATGATTTGCGGAGAACAGATGCTCTTAGAAATGGAATTAATGATTACCCTATCTCTCTCTAATCCTCCTATCTTAATATTGTCATTAATGACAAATGCTTTTTTTTTTAATCTTAGAATTTCCTATCTTCTTTTCATACCACAAAAGAAAAGCTGAGACATGCATAAACCCATACAATCATGCATATATATGGTATCCAGTAATTTCAAGGGTTATATACTAGTTATATTTTCAAACGTCAAATTTCAAAGTCAAAAGTAAGAGTGCATTAATACAATCGAATTACATATATAGCAGTTAATTAATTTCTTGTTCCAATATATTGATTTTTATTCTTGTCTTTCATGTGCTTAAATACTCTTGATTTAATTCAATATTTTTATTTTTAGTAAAAAAAGAAAAGAAAAAAGGCGAAGACAAGTAACAAGTGTGATTTTTTTATCTGAGCATAATAGTATTTAACTGCTCTTAAGCTAAGACATAATTTAATGAAATATAAGAAGCACTCACACGTCTCTTGTGGGGAAGGGATGACCCGAAACAAAAACACTCCACACTGTAAAATATTGTTGGCTTGAGACCCAAGATTTAATTCCATTTTCTCTTATACACTGGATTTATTTCCAAATTAGGAAGTTGACTTATTACCTTGGCATGGCCCCCATGGTACGTAAGTGGAAAAAACAAATTTCTTCTTCATGATAATAAAAGTGACTTCTTTTTTATTATATATATATCAATCAGAAGGGTACACATATATTTGGTTATTACTGAACACACTCCTGATCAGGAACAACATATTCAAATATGGGTAATCAATAAATTAACCGCTAATTATAATTAGTAAGGACTTTCACCAAGATAATTACCCGGAGGATCATAGTTGCAAGTGATAAATACCCCCCCATTTTGGCACTTGACTCTGGCACATCCAAGACGAACAGAATCACGCCACACAACCTGAGTATAGTGCAGGCACTCACCACCAACACATTTGTTGGACTTGTGGTCATAGTTAGGCTTCTCATCAATCCACAATTTCACTGCTTCTACTCCGCTAAAGGTATCATAACCTTCAGCAATATTTTCTCCATAGGGCCCTTCTGAATGTTCCAATTCGCAGGTTTTTATTTTTGTATTAGCATAATTTTGAGCATAGGCTGCAAGTGTGTTGTTCCATCCAATTGCACCG
Source organism: Quercus suber (assembly GCF_002906115.3). Taxonomy (NCBI): domain Eukaryota; kingdom Viridiplantae; phylum Streptophyta; class Magnoliopsida; order Fagales; family Fagaceae; genus Quercus; species Quercus suber. The sequence goes on from NW_027069985.1 coordinate 218,258, forward strand.
ACACCAACTTTGGCACGAGCTACATTGTGTGCATGGACAAAGTCGAAGTGGGAGTTTTGGGCTAGGGAGACATGAATTAGGGTTAACCCCAAGAAGCATATAGCCAGCAAAAACTTACTAAACCCCATTTTTCTCTCTATGCAAGGCAGAGCGAGCTTTTTCGATATTTCTAGTTCTTAATGAAAATGTGATATACTATTGAGTATTGATTTATTTATTTATAGGCAAGAGAACAGTGGTCGTTACGGATCGAGTGGTTTGCATACATACATGAGCCTTGTTATCAGGTTTCCTAATTTAGGATCATATCCCTAACTTAGGATCATATCCCAAAAATAGTATTCCCACGTTAGACTTCCTATTAGTTATCCGTTGTAGGAAGATGCTACAATATTGCTTTAAAATGAAATGTTATGTGTACACCACATTATGACAACAAATCCTTAGTAACACATTGTTATTGGTGGTAGGTAAAAAAATAATTTTAGTGTTGAATTCAAATTAGAATCAGTAACAACTTACCACCAAAATTTGTTGTGAAAATATTATACAAATGTTGTGGATGTAATACTTCTCATATCTAAATGAAATAAAGTTTAAAATAGATAATCTAATATTGGTATTTTGAAAAGCAGTTAGCTAAAAATACAAAGAAAAAATAAAGGAATTTTATCAATAACATAACGTCCATGGTCCTTATCCAAAAATTAATAAATAATGAAAAAAAAATAAATAATACACAATAATAATAATAATAATAAGGACAAAGCTTAGTTATAAAATTGGTTGCAGTTTTAGGCTATAACCTTATTCAATATTTTTTTATTAGAGTTAAATTTTGATAATTAATCATTAGATTACACCTTCTTTTTATATCCTGCATGTTTGAAAATTTTCTAGAAAATTAAAGATTAATAGCTATGTCATTAATAAATTATTTAAATTGCAAGTTTTTATAATTTAATATTATGCAGAAATATAAGCTTATAAATTATAAGGTAAATAATATCTGATTGACACAAAATTTTACATGTGTACTAAGAACGTAAAGAATAAGCAATTCAATAGTTAAATTTTCAAAATATATAGTAATATTTATTTTGTAACTTATTAAACACATAAATAGATGGTAACTTAAATTTCAACTCTTTTTGTAACCTCAGCAAGATAGCTCTACCAAATGAAAGATATATTTAGTAATAATTAACACTAGCCAAGAGCCTTGTAACTCAATTTAATTTTTTATTTAAATGACTTATAACTCAAATGGTATCTCTTGATGTTTTGAATAAAGATACCCAAAATTTCAAATCTTTCTACTTCTAACAAAGGTTGGTGTACCATTGTGTGATACTCGTAATTAGTAACACTCACAATGAGATGGGGAGGAGTTGGCCTGGTGGATAGATTTATTTCTCNTTCAAGGGTTATATACTAGTTATATTTTCAAACGTCAAATTTCAAAGTCAAAAGTAAGAGTGCATTAATACAATCGAATTACATATATAGCAGTTAATTAATTTCTTGTTCCAATATATTGATTTTTATTCTTGTCTTTCATGTGCTTAAATACTCTTGATTTAATTCAATATTTTTATTTTTAGTAAAAAAAGAAAAGAAAAAAGGCGAAGACAAGTAACGAGTGTGATTTTTTTATCTGAGCATAATAGTATTTAACTGCTCTTAAGCTAAGACATAATTTAATGAAATATAAGAAACACTCACACGTCTCTTGTGGGGAAGGGATGACCCGAAACAAAAACACTCCACACTGTAAAATATTGTTGGCTTGAGACCCAAGATTTAATTCCATTTTCTCTTATACACTGGATTTATTTCCAAATTAGGAAGTTGACTTATTACCTTGGCATGGCCCCCATGGTACGTAAGTGGAAAAAACAAATTTCTTCTTCATGATAATAAAAGTGACTTCTTTTTTATTATATATATATCAATCAGAAGGGTACACATATATTTGGTTATTACTGAACACACTCCTGATCAGGAACAACATATTCAAATATGGGTAATCAATAAATTAACCGCTAATTATAATTAGTAAGGACTTTCACCAAGATAATTACCCGGAGGATCATAGTTGCAAGTGATAAATACCCCCCCATTTTGGCACTTGACTCTGGCACATCCAAGACGAACAGAATCACGCCACACAACCTGAGTATAGTGCAGGCACTCACCACCAACACATTTGTTGGACTTGTGGTCATAGTTAGGCTTCTCATCAATCCACAATTTCACTGCTTCTACTCCGCTAAAGGTATCATAACCTTCAGCAATATTTTCTCCATAGGGCCCTTCTGAATGTTCCAATTCGCAGGTTTTTATTTTTGTATTAGCATAATTTTGAGCATAGGCTGCAAGTGTGTTGTTCCATCCAATTGCACCGACACCAACTTTGGCACGAGCTACATTGTGTGCATGGACAAAGTCGAAGTGGGAGTTTTGGGCTAGGGAGACATGAATTAGGGTTAACCCCAAGAAGCATATAGCCAGCAAAAACTTACTAAACCCCATTTTTCTCTCTATGCAAGGCAGAGCGAGCTTTTTCGATATTTCTAGTTCTTAATGAAAATGTGATATACTATTGAGTATTGATTTATTTATTTATAGGCAAGAGAACAGTGGTCGTTACGGATCGAGTGGTTTGCATACATACATGAGCCTTGTTATCAGGTTTCCTAATTTAGGATCATATCCCTAACTTAGGATCATATCCCAAAAATAGTATTCCCACGTTAGACTTCCTATTAGTTATCCGTTGTAGGAAGATGCTACAATATTGCTTTAAAATGAAATGTTATGTGTACACCACATTATGACAACAAATCCTTAGTAACACATTGTTATTGGTGGTAGGTAAAAAAATAATTTTAGTGTTGAATTCAAATTAGAATCAGTAACAACTTACCACCAAAATTTGTTGTGAAAATATTATACAAATGTTGTGGATGTAATACTTCTCATATCTAAATGAAATAAAGTTTAAAATAGATAATCTAATATTGGTATTTTGAAAAGCAGTTAGCTAAAAATACAAAGAAAAAATAAAGGAATTTTATCAATAACATAACGTCCATGGTCCTTATCCAAAAATTAATAAATAATGAAAAAAAATAAATAATACACAATAATAATAATAATAATAAGGACAAAGCTTAGTTATAAAATTGGTTGCAGTTTTAGGCTATAACCTTATTCAATATTTTTTTATTGAGTTAAATTATATTTAAAGCATTTTTAATTTTTTTACTTTTTATTTTCTTTGCATGTTTTCTTTTATTTTAGCATATCATACATGGGTATATAAAAGAGAGAAACGAAATACCCAAGATGTTAAGCATTTGACATCGCACTTTTGCTATGTCGAAGCGTACGAATGTCTTTGACACTGCACTTTTGCTATGCCGAAGCATACAGGTGTCATATTATGATTGGCGGGCAACAGTGGTGAGATGGTTATTTATGCCTTTCTCTTAGGATTTTCTAGTCCTACCCGTCAAAAAGAGTGATATGAGTGTTAAGTTTTAAGAGATAACCTAATCTTACTCATCACAAACAAGAGCCACAAAGCTCACTTGCTTAGTTGTGCATAGAGATGCTCATCTAAGCTACAAGAGATACAAAATTTAGAAAACTTTGTTTCATTGGCCATCCAAGGTACACAAGTACCAAAGTACACAAAACACACACTGTTTTTGTATTTTTTTGATTTTTTTTTTGATTTTTTTTTTTAAAACAAAAACAAAATAAACAAAACTGAAAGTAAACACACAAAATATGTTAAAAAAAATAATGCAAAAACTAGATGCATATGCATGAAGAAGAGGGGCAAGAGAAGGAGATCAAACCATGGAGATGACACCACTGTTTTGACGAAGAAATTCAAAATGTTTGCTATCAAGAGGTTTGGTAAACAGGTCAGCCTTCTGATCATCAGTGTGAATAAATTCAAGAGTGAGAGTACCATTTTTGACAAGCTCCCTAATGAAGTGATGTCGAATCTCTATGTGTTTAGTTCGAGAATGTTGAACCGGGTTCTTAGAGAGATTAATGGCATTGGTATTGTCACAATAGATAGTGAGATGCTCTTGACTAATACCATAATCATGAAGGAATTTTTGCATCCAGAGGAGTTGTGTGCAGCAACTACCAGCAGCAATGTATTCAGCTTCCGCAGTGGATAATGAGATGGAGTTCTACGTTTTGCTCATCCAAGAGACAAGATTGTTACCCACATAAAAACAACCCCCCGAAGTACTCTTTCTATCACCAGCATTACCAGCCCAATCAGCATCAAAGTACCCAGCTAAGACACCATTAGTGTCCTTGCTATACCACACACCAAACTCAGCAGTGGTATTGACGTACTTTATAATTCTTTTTAAAGCGGTCATGTGGGATTCCTTGGGATTAGCTTGATATCTAGCACACACTCCAACACTATAACTAATGTCAGGTCTACTGGCAGTGAGGTAAAGAAGACTACCTATCATACCTCTATAAGGAGAGGGGTCAACACTCTTACCTAACAAGTCTACAGTGAGTTTCACATTAGGGCTAATAGGGGTTCTAACAGAACTAGCAGATTCCAAACCAAACTTTTTCACAAGATTTTTAGGATATTTAGATTGAGAAAGAAATATACCTGAATCTTGTTGACGAATCTGTAATCCTAGGAAGTGAGTCAGTTCTCCAATCATGCTCATCTCGAACTCGACTTGCATGAGTTTTGAGAAGTCATGAGCAAATTCATCCTTAGTCGACCCAAAGATGATATCATCAACATAGACTTGAGCAACTATCAACTCATCGTCTTCCCTTTTGATGAAGAGAGTTTGATCAGCCTTTCCTCTTGTGAACCCATGTGACACCAGATATTGTGTGAGTCTATCATACCACGCTCTTGGAACTTGCTTCAACCCATAAAGTGCCTTTTTAAGGTATAGCACATGATCCAGGAAGTGTGGATCAATGAATCCTTTTGGTTGAGCCACATAGACATCCTCTTTGAGTAACCCATTCAAAAAGGCAGTCTTTACATCCATCTGATAGAGTTTGAAATTCAGCTGACTTGCTAGGGCAAGCAGAATTCTGATTGACTCCATTCGGGCAACTGGGGCAAATGTTTCATCATAGTCTACTCCCTCTATTTGCAAGTATCCTTGAGCTACAAGACGGGCCTTGTTGCGAATCACATTTCCTTTTTCATCAGTCTTGTTGCGGAATATCCACTTTGTACCGATGATGTGCTCACCTTCTGGTCTAGGTACTAGAGTCCAAACATCATTCCTCTGAAACTGGAGTAGTTCATCATGCATTGCTTCGACCCAACTTTCATCTTGTAGTGCTTCCTCAACTTTCTTGGGTTCAACCTGTGACAAATAACAGGAATAAGACACAAAGTTAGCAACACATTTGTTAATTGTACGTTTCCTTAATGTGAGTTCATTCATGTTTCCCACAATATCTTCAGGAGGATGATTTAATTTGATTCTAGAGGAGGGTCCTTTTTCTTCATGAGACACAGAATCTGGTGAAGTAGGAGCATCTGTAGAGTTTTCCACAATACTAGGAGTACTTGGAGACACAGGTTCTGATTCAACAATGTCTTGAACTTCATTAGGCTCAAGAGGAAGAATTTCTTTAGAGAGTTCCTCAATGCCTTTCTCAGTGCTGGAATCTGAAGACTCATCAATGACCACATTTATTGTTTCCATTACTTTCAGAGTTCTTTTGTTGAATACCCGATAAGCCTTGCTTGTGGATGAGTATCCCAGAAATATGCCTTCATCACTTCGAGAGTCAAATTTCCCACATTCTTTCTATCCTTAAGGATGAAACAAGTGCTTCCAAATATCTTGAAATACTTCACATTTGGCTTTCTTCCTTTCCACAACTCATAGGGAGTCTTTTTGGTACCGGGTCTGAAGTACACCCTATTAACCGTATGACAGGTAGTGTTTACGGCTTCTCCCCATAAGTTTCGAGCGACATTTTTGTTATGCAACATGGCTCTGGCCATCTCTTGAATAACTCTGTTCTTTCTTTCTACCACACTATTTTGCTGAGGAGTGATAGGAGCAGAGAACTCTTGAGATATACCTGATCTTGTGCAGAAAGACTCCCTGTATGAGTTTTCAAATTCTTTGCCATGGTCACTTTGAATTCTATCAATCTTTAAGCTCTTCTCATTCTGCAGTCTTGTGCACAAAGCCTCAATGTGCTCAGGAGCATCAAACTTGGATCGGAGTAAGATGACCCAAGTGTATCTAGTGAAGTCGTCTACCACAACCATGATGTACCTTTTTCCACCAAGAGACTCAGTTCTGGTTGGACCCATAAGATCTAAATGTAAAAGCTCCAATGGTCTGGAAGTAGCTGAAGTCTGAGTGCTCGGATGCTTAGCTTTTGTCTGTTTCCCAAGTTGACATGGTCCACACACTACATTGTTCATTCTGCTAAGCTTTGGTATTCCCAAGACAGATTCATGCTTAGATACAATGGATAGATGCTTGTAACTAGCATGTCCCATTCGTTGATGCCATAGTTCTTCATTTGGCAAACGAATGCTATTGCACACTACATCGGCATCAGAAACCAATCCATAGCAGTTGTCCAGAGTGTGAACCCCACTAATAAGCTTCTTTCCAGACTCATTCATGACAAGACACTTTCCCTTTGAGAACAGCACCATGAAGTCTTGATCACATATCTGACTTATGCTCAATAGGTTAACCCGTAGACCTTCTACATAAAGAACATTTGCGATGTCTGGCAGTCCTGGTAAAGATATGATTCCTTTCCCCTTAATTTGTGACTTGCTTCCATCACCAAAAGTCACATTGCCACCCCTTTTTGGCTCAAAGATCTTGAAGTGAGATCGGCCATTAGTCATGCGTCTTGGGCAACCACACTTCATGCTTGGATGACAGATCAGAGGGAATGGTTCTTTCACTCAACTGCCTTTGATGAGCTAGGTCTTTAACTTTTACTCTTCTCAGGTGAACTCCTTTGTACATTTTTACTCTGAGACAGTCTAGTTTCCTTTTAGCCAAACTGAGATCCTTTCCATTATTCATTGTAAAGGAATTCAAATAACTTTTAGACTTGTGTTTTCTGAGACACTCAAACAAATAGTGATTAGAAAAATAAGATGTATTTGAACACAAGGATCTTTTCAAACCAGTTATAGCCATGACAACAAGGGTCAATGGATCAACACAGCAAAGATTAAATCCTAATCAGAGTGTGCCTGCTCTGATACCACTTGATAGGTCACAATCTGAATGACCCCTTGTGATTAACCCTAATTAATTAATTTAGCCAAGTAATTAAATAATCAATTAATCATGCAATCTTATGGAAGGACAAACAAATCACCAATCAACTAAATATGCAGCGGAAAATAAATAACACGGTGATTTGTTTACGAATGGGGAAAACCCTAATGACAAAAACCCCACTGGGTGATTTTCAGGTCACCACTCCCGAAACTCCACTATTATCAAATCAAGCGATTACAAGTAAAGGAATCTCAAGTACCTTACCAACCTACAATTGAACCCTTACCCCAATACCCAATTGGACTTGATCTGTAGTGACAGTCTCCACCTTTGATGCACGGCTCCCAAGTACGCGACTTCAGAACACCAATTGAGGAAGAATGGTTGGCTGCAAAGTTCTTTAGTTCATCCACTTGATGAATAGCAGGAAGATGCTTGATTACAAAACCCTATGGTACAAATACACAGCAACTTCTTAATGGAAGATGAACTAGGTCAAGAACTTCGTCTGTTGATCACAATTTGCTTAGACAGAGATTGCTCAATGATAATGCAACTTGTGTCACCCTAGACGGCTCTTAAAAGAATCCTTTTATATGTTTAGGGTTAGAAGAAAAGAAGGCCCAAAAACGTATTCACGGATCCCAAGAAAATCAGATTGGAAATCTGACTTTTTAAATCTCGACAGATAGCAAGTGTCGAGGTAGCTATCGAGAAGGTGTCGAGCTTTAAAAACTTTGCACTTCAACTTGCTTTTTCTTGGACAGATTTGATAACTTCAACACTTGACCTTGAAACATTGTTTCTGAAAGTATTAAAAATACCTAGAACTACCCAATTACAAGTAGAGTGCATTTTGTCAAAGGATTAGCCAATTTACATAAATAAGTGATATATGTTTTTAATCAAGTTAAAACATATATGTCCTAACTGTTGCAGTTTTAGGCTATAACCTTATTCAATATTTTTTTATTAGAGTTAAATTTTGATAATTAATCATTAGATTACACCTTCTTCTTATATCCTGCATGTTTGAAAATTTTCTAGAAAATTAAAGATTAATAACTATGTCATTAATAAATTATTTAAATTGCAAGTTTTTATAATTTAATATTATGCAGAAATATAAGCTTATAAATTATAAGGTAAATAATATCTGATTGACACAAAATTTTACATGTGTATTAAGAACGTAAAGAATAAGCAATTCAATAGTTAAATTTTCCAAAATATATGGTAATATTTATTTTGTAACTTATTAAACACATAAATAGATGGTAACTTAAATTTCAACTCTTTTTGTAACCTCAGCAAGATAGCTCTACCAAATGAAAGATATATTTAGTAATAATTAACACTAGCCAAGAGCATTGTAACTCAATTTAATTTTTTATTTAAATGACTTATAACTCAAATGGTATCTCTTGATGTTTTGAATAAAGATACCCAAAATTTCAAATCTTTCTACTTCTAACAAAGGTCGGTGTACCATTGTGTGATACTCGTAATTAGTAACACTCACAATGAGATGGGGAGGAGTTGGCCTGGTGGATAGATTTATTTCCCTCATAAGCCTTTTGATTTGAATATGTTGATGGTTGATGAAGGGTCACGTTTATGCAAAGTAATGGGCTTGGGTTGTTTAAATATAGAACCGAAAAAAATGGGCCTCGAGCGATAGTACTAGTGGGATGGGCTTTCATTCTGATAGAGTAAGACCTTAAAGGGAGGGCTGCGGGGGTAAAGTTGCTGAATGTGTGGGCCAAGCTCTCTTGCTTCCAGAGGACATGAATCATTGGGCAAAGTGGGATGATGAATCCCTTTTGCTTAACATGAAGCGGGAAGCCATCATGGTAACAAATTTTCTTCTTAAGTTTTCCCTTTAAAAAAATAAAAATAAAAATAATCTCATACTTGAACTCTTTTTACTTATCTTTTTATAGGGTTACCAATGCTCCGTGTAATTGAGGAGAGGTTCCTGGCTGCTAAAGCCAAAGTCGAGGAGCTCAACAATGACAACGAGAATCTTTTGAAGAAGATTTTCGATGTCATGAACAAGGTTTCTGAGTCCAAAAGGCTGCGAGTTGAGGCTTAGGAGAACACCAGGGCTATTGCCGAGAGGACAGAGGCCTTAGAGAAAGAGTTGCAGGAGGTTAAGAAGGCCCTTAAGGACAAGGATGCCAAGCTAAAGGGTTATGTGGCAGCAAATAATGCCAAAGTCCAAGCTGCTTACTACCAAGGACAGTATGATTGCATTGCTTTTGTGAAGCCTGAGTTGCAGCAAAATTTGCAAGTCTACTTCAAAAACGGGTGGACTGTAGCTTTGGATGTGATGCAGGTCGAAGCTTCATTTGCCCTGAGGCAGGCTGACAACATACCAATCCCTGAAGAACTAATCATCATCCCAAATCCCAAGATCCAAGCTATCATCAATGACAAATCTCTTGTCCGCGAAGTTGAAGGAGCTAGCCCAATTACAATGTCAGGAGGAGAAGTTACCAGCTTTGCGGTGGTATCCACTACCGAGGAGCCTATTCGTCCTTAGTCTTCTTTATTTTTCATATTTTAAAGATATTTATTTACATTGCCCATTTTTGGGGGCCTCTGTTTTGTAACTAACTAAGCTTTTTTGGTATTTTGAAAACTTTATGCTTTGTTTTTAATCATTTTAAGCATGCTTCTAAGTTCTTATATTTTCCTACTTATGTTAATAGCATTCTTTGAGTCATCCCTTTGTTTGAAGGTTAACTTATATGATTTTATTCGTGTTAGGAACGTAGTTGTTTCCACGGGACATGCCCATATATTTTGCAGTTAGACCTTAACTTTATCCCTACTTAATAATCTTTAGGTTCATATCAAGATAGGAAAAATAGCTTACAACTTACTGGGGGTAATCATAGAGTCTGACGCTACAGGGTTTGCTTTCCTTTTTCTGTTAAGTTTTAATTTCATTTCCCACTAGTGACACTAAGGTCAGGCTAAGGTAGAAAACTCAGCTTAAAACTTACCCGAGGTAGAGACAGGGTTTAGTGCCAAAGGATTTACTTCTCCATTACTTTCTAAGTTTCAATTTCATTTTCCATTAGTGGCCCTAGGGCCAGGCTAAGGTGGAAAACTTAGCTTAAAACTTACCCGAGGCAAAAACAGGGTCTAGTGCCATGGGATTTATTTCTCAATTACTTGATAAGTTTTAATTCATTTTCAACTAGTGACCCTTGGGCCAAGCTGAGGTGGAAAACTCAGCTTAAAACTTACCCAAGGCAAAGAAAAGTTCTAGTGCCACGTGATTTACTTCTCAATTACTTGCTAAGTTTTAATTTTGTTTTCCATTAGTGACCCTGGGGTTAGGCTAAGGTGGAAAACTTAGCTTAAAACTTACCCAAGGCAAAGACAGTGTCTAATGCCACGAGATTTACTTTTCGCTTAGAATCTCAACGTGATAGGTCAGATCTCCTTACTACCTATCATCACTCCTTGAATCCAATGAGAATAAAATATAAGCAATGCATATTTTTCATATATTCATCAAAAGTAGTATTTCTTCAAATTAAACACATTCTACAGCCTTGCCACAAGTCTTTCATCCAAATCTTCTAATCGGTAGGCTTCTACTCCAGCAATGGATGTGACCCTATATGGTCCTTACCAATTTGGCCATAATTTTCCATTGGTAGGGTCTTGGGTATTACCTAAGACTTTCTTTAGCACCAAATCTCTTGGTATGAACTCCCTGTACTTGATGCCTTTGTTGTATCCACGACTGATCCTTTGCTAATAGTTAGCTAGCTTTACCAAAGCAATTTCACAGTTTTCCTCTATGAGATCCAAGTGTTTGCAAAGTAGCTGACCATTCCCTTCCTCTTCAAATACACCAGTTTGTGAGGTAGGCAACCCTGTTTCCACGGGTATCACGACTTCTATACCATACATCATTGAGAAAGGGGTTTCTCTAGTAGACTACCTCGAAGTGGTTTGGTATGCCCATAGCACGCTAGTTAATTCCTCTGCCTATCTTCCTTTTGAATTATCCATTCTCTTCTTTAAACCATTTACAATAGAATTGTTGGTTGCTTCACCTTGGCCATTGCTTTAAGGGTATGATAGGGTAGAATAAGTGTTAAAGATTCCCAGCTTCGAGCTATACTATCGAAATGCTTTACTATCAAATTGTAGTCTGTTATCCGATAAAAGAACCTTTAGTACACTGAACTAGGTGATGAGATATTTCCAAAAAAATTTCTTAACGTCAGTTTCTCGGATTATAGCTAAGGGCTCAGTTTTAACCCACTTTGTAAAATAATCAATCCCCACTAGAAGCCATCTTCTGCTGCCAATTACATTAGGAAAAGGTCCTACTATATCCAGCCCCCACTGAGTGAATGGCAGCAGGCTAGATATTAGGTTGAGAAGGCCCTCGGGTAGATGGATACTCAGAGTGAATTTTTGGCATTGATCATACTTTTTAGAGAAATCTTGTGCTTACTTCTACATGTTTAGTCACCAATACCCCTGAGTAAGGGCTTTATAGGCCAAGGACCTTCCTCTAGTATAACTTCCACATATCCCTTCATGCAATTCTAGAAGTACCTCGACTGCTTCGAAATGCACACATAATAGATAGTGTCCCAAATATAATCTCTTGTATAACTTCCCTTCTTTGAATACCCAATACCTGGGTGACCTTCGCCTAATCTATTCGGCTTCTTTTCTATATTCAGGGAGGATCCCTTCTTGAAGATATGCTACCAACGAATCCATCCAACTGGGGGAGGGGTGTATACTTAAAATTATAGCTTTCTAAGAAGAAGAAGCACTAGAGGCAGGCAAAAGCTTAACTGATACGATTCTCAAGAAAGGGTCAGCCACGGAGGAGGCCAATGTATCCAGAGAGTCAACATGGCTATTGTTGCCTCTAGAAATTTGTGAAATTTCCACTTTCTCAAATTAACACCTTAAGACCCCAACTTCCTTCAGGTAGTTCATCATTCTATTATCTTTAGCTTTGAACTCGCCATTGACTTGACTGACTACCAACCGAGAATCATAATACAGTTGTAGTTTTTAGCTCTGACTTGCTTAAATGCCCAAAGCCCCACTAAAACAGCTTCATACTCTGCTTCATTGTTTGATGCTTGGAATCCCAGTCTGAATGACTTTTCCACTCTAATTCCTTCTAGGGAAATTAAGATAATATGAACTCCTGCTCCTTGGCAATTTGATGCTCTGTCCACATATACATGCCACGTGTTTCCCCTTGACTCTTTCACATGCTTCCCCCCACTCACAGGACCTTAGGATGTTTCAAAGTGAATTCCGTGATGAAATCTGCTAGGACCTGGCCTTTAATAGAGGATCGAGGCTTGTATTAAACATCGAAAGCTCCCAAAGAGGATCCCTATTTAGTTATCCTTCCCAAGAAGTCGAATCTTCTGAGCAATGCTTGTAAGGGATGTTTAGTTAAGATGATTACTGTGTGAGCCTAAAAGTAGTGAGGTAGCTTCCAAGCAACTTGGATGATTGCTAGTGCGGCTTTTTCTAAAGGGAGGTAGTGTATTTTGGCTTCCACAAGAGTTTTACTAATATAAAAGATTGGCTTTTGAATGCCTTGGTCTAATCTTAATAAAACAGTACTTACCACATGATTTGTCACAGCCAAATACGTATAAAGTGTCTCTCCAACTACCGGTTTGGATATGATTGAAGCCCAAGACAAATATAGCTTTAACTTGTCAAACTCTTCTTGGCATTCATTTGTCCATTGAAAGTCCTTCCATTTCTTTAACAACTAGAAGAAGTGCCTGCACTTATCTGCGGATCTTGAAATGAACCAATTGAGTGATGCAGTCAGTCCAGTAAGCCATTGGAATTCTTTAGGATTTCTTGGGGACTTTAGGTTTTGCAATGCTACGATCTGGTCTGGGTTAACCTCAATCCCCTAGTGAGTGACTAAATAACCAAGGAACTTTCCCGACTAACTCCGAAGGCGCCTTTAGAGGCATTCAACTTCAATCAGTGCTTCCATAGAGTCTTGAAGCTTTCAACGAGGTTGGAAAGATGATCCTCCACCACCTTACTTGTTACCACCATATCATCTATATAAGTCTCCATATTCCTTCCTAGCTACTTCTTGAACATTTCGGTAATCATTCTTTGATGTGTGGACCTTGCATTTTTCAATCCAAATGGCATAACTTTGTAATGAAAATTACCTGTAGGGGTAGTAAAGGAGGTTTTTTCTTGGTTCTCAAGAGCCAAGGCTATTTGATGGTATCCCTGAAAAGCATCAAGAAAACTTATTATAGGATGTCCAAAAGTCGCATCAACAAGCTGATCTATCTTAGGTATTGGGAAAGGGTCTTTTGGATAGGCTTTGTTTAGATCCGTGAAGTTTACACATATTCGCCACTTTCCATTCTTCTTTTTCACTACTATTGTGTTAGCTAGCCATTCTGGATAGTAGACCTCTTTAATTGCCCCTGCCTTTTTAAGCTTGTCCACTACTTCTTTCACTGCTTTAGCGTGGATGTCTAAAGACCTACGAGGTCTCCGCTTCTTCGGGGAGCATCGAGGGTTGACATTGAATCTACTCCAAACGCCTCATACGAACTCCACGCGAACACGTCCAGATTTTTTATTAGAAAAAAAATCAGCTCCACTTTTTCTACAATCGGGAGGCTTTCCCCTACCTGAAAGTATTTGTCTCCGAGGTCAGTGGGTATCTTCTCCAATCATTCACATATGTCCTCTACTGAAGACTGTAACTACTAAAATAAATTCCTTGGTTCGACCTCTTCCATCCACTTATGCCTAATCGCAGCTACCTAGTACCTCCAGGCAATACTTTGGTCTCCACAAACCTCAGCGATGCCTTGCTCAGTTGGAAACTTAACTTTCAGACGCAAACGAGGGTAGTGCACCTATGGAATGAATCCAAGGGCTTTAGAGGATTGCTATATAAGGGGAGTAAGAGTGTACCACTATAAAGTCTACTAGCTCTTTCCTTCCTCTAACTTCCACAGGTAATGTCACCTGTCCACTAGGTGTGACCACAGTTCCATCAAAGGCTACCAGGGTAGTGTCATACTGGTTTAAGTCATCAAAGGTGAGGCCTAATCCTTCATACAAATAAGGATACATTATTTCCGCCCCACTTCCTTGATCTATCATAACCCTCCTTACATCAAAGCCCTCGATCGCAATGTCACTACTAATGCATCTTCATGAGATTGAATAGTACATTCCATGTCCTTCCCCGTGAAACCAATACCTTCATCTTCCCACCATCCCCTTTTAAAAGAGGGTAAACGCGCCTCTAAATCTGAAACCGAGGTTACAAGTATGACCTGGGATGAAGTCTATCCCGTCTTGGTCTGCTTCTTTTCTGTGTGTATCACTCCTATAATCCCTCGTGACAAAACTAAAGTTCTTGAGGTGCTTGCCTCTTTAGGATCTTGGGGTCGAGGATCTTCCTGTACAATAAATTCCTTCAAGTAGCTTGCCTTTTCGAACTGGTTCAAATGACCCTTTAGGGTTCGGTAACCCTCAGTTATGTGTCCTCAGTCCCGATGATTTCAGCAATAAAGGCTTTGGTTCCTTCTAGTAACATCACCACTCATCTTGTTCAGCCAATGAAAGAAAGGCTCATTCTTTATCTTCTCTACAATTCAATAGACGAGCTCCTTGTATAGCGAGCTAACTATCTGAAATCTCGGTTTCTAAGCCTAGAGGAAAAGGTCCCTTCAAGGGCGGGAAATTTGATCCATTTTAACCTCTTTCTTTTCCGTACTAGGTAATTTAGCTTTAGCCTTTTCCTACAGCTGGTCATCTTCCAATCTCTTGTACTACTCCACCCACTCCATTAACTTGTTTAAATGATTTTAAATCATTATGCATTGCATCACATTTGCATTTTAACAATGATTCATGCATTTAGATGTGTGCTTAATTTGTTGAAATAATGTGTGCTGGTAGGTTTGGATTGGGCTGAGCCCATGATGTTTTTTTCTTTTGCATGTCATATGTTCATGCATTTTTCATACATACATACCTTCAATTCTCTATATTATGATATTGTTCTTATTAGTGCTTTTCTGCATGTTTCTTTTTCTCTCTCTTTCTTTCGTTAGTTGCTCTATGGCACCTAAATGAAAATCTACATCATCCTGGAACCCTATTCATTTTGAGGCATCTTCTTCTTCTTCCCCCGCTGATTCTACTCCATCTCACGCCCAATTCCAAGATGATAAAGGCCATAAGGACTTTTCGGAGAACTTCTTACAACGAGGCATTCATTCGGAATGCCAAGTCGTTCTATCGAAATTTTTCGATACTGACCTTCCCACTGTCATTTACAGTAGGGGTTGGGAGTCATTGTGTGGCATCCCGATCACTTGTCCCCCCGTGATCATATAGGAGTTTTACTTCAATATGCACGGATTCGATTACACAGTACCTCATTTTATCACTCACGTTAGAGGTATGCACATGGTAGTCACTCCAGATCTTATATCCGAGGTGTTACACATACTGAGGGTAGAGTTTGCTGACTACCTCAACTATGAGCGTCTTAGAACTATATCCAAAGACGAGCTCTCATCTCGCTTCTATAAGACACCTTCTTCTTGGGGTAACCGTCAAAACACCCCTTGCTCAAGCTTTACAAAAGGTCCAAGATTCCTTAACATGGTGATGACATTCATTCTCCTTCCATTTTCTCACTATAACTCTATCACAGAGCCTCGTGCTTGATTTTTGCTATCCCTTCTTGAGGGACTCTCTATAGATTTTACCTCTCACTTCATTCTATCCTTCATAGACATCTATAGGGATATCGCGACCCATGATAAGCTCATTTTTCCTTCGGCTATCACACGGATTCTCCACCATTTTTCTATCCTATGCGTGCCATAGATGTTGCTACCGTCAGATAGAGCGAGGCCCAACTTCAACCGAAGTGGCCATGAACAGAGACAGTGACTCCTCCAACTTCCTCCACTCCTTCTTCATCGGCGAGTGGTGTGACCCTCGAGGCAGTCATGGCACAGCTGCAACATATGGATACTCGCCTTGACACACTCAATGATAAGTTGTGTCAGGTGAATACCCGTGTCAGCCGTATTGCTTGATGGTAGGCTCGCCATGGTGGCTACGTGGCGTCTCCTTCTCCTTTTTTAGAGGCATCTGAGGACGAGGACAATAATGGTGACTCCAACGATAATGATAATGATGAGGATGAGGATGCTAACTCTTCTAGTGATGACAAGATGACTGCTTGAGTTACTTTACTTTTGTCATTCGTGACAAAAAAAAAGAGTAGTTTTGGGACGAGAGTAGTCATGTATTTAGGGGGAAAGTTAGCATAGGACATTTCTGTTATAGGAGGAGTATTTATAATTTTTTTTAAGGGATATAGTGAGGTTATTCAGTATTTTCTTTTCTTTCTTTTACATTTACCTCATGTATACATACATTGTACTTATCTTTTGATATATATGTTGATGTATGTTATTCACATATCTCTACATGTGTTGTTTCTTTTCTCTCTTTATGCACATGCTTCTTATTATTTGTATGCAATTTTTTATTTCTGTTTCACCCTAAGATGCCATGATGAGTTTTGTTTAAAGTGTTTTAGAAGTACAGGTTGTCAAAGTCTTTCTTGCCGTGAACTCTCTTCTTCCAAAGTTTTTCAAGAGTTTGTGTTATGATAGATTTTATTGTATTCAAAAAGTAAGTATGAGTTGAGTGATTCATGACTTCTCTCATATGTTCATTTGTTTGTTGTGGTTTTCTCACGGATTGCCAAAGTGGGAGATTGTTAGGACATATGTGAATCATGTTAGAAACATATGTCAATATAGAATTGACTAATCCTTTGACAAAACGTACTTTACTTGTAATTAGGTAGATCTAAGATGTGTTTAATACTTCAAGGAACAAGGTTTCAATTCCTAGTGTTAAAGCCATGCAAGTTTGTCCAAGAATCAAATGAAGAAATGCTGGATTTTAAAGCTCAACAGATAGCATCTATCGAGATTTAAAAGGTAGTTTAGCCTAGTGCTTAACAACTGCTTGATAGATACCCTATCTATCAAGATTTATGAAAATCAGATTTTCAATTTTGATTATCATCCAATCCGGGTATAGATGTTTGAGATTTCTTTTCTTATAATCCTAAACATATATAAAGATTATTTTAAGGGCCGTCACAGATGATGCAATTAAGTGCAACTTGATGCAAAGGTTTTTCACAAGCATATTGTGACTGGAGATAATTTGCCCTAGTTCATCTTTCTCTTCAAGAAGCTGCTATGTTTGTACGCCGTAGGGTTTTGTAACCAAGGGGTTTCGTGATCTTCATCGTGTTGATGAATTGAAGAACTTTGCAGCCAACATCCTTCTCAAGTTAGTGGTTAGTCACGTACTTAGATCTGTGCATTGATTAGTTAGTCACGTACTTGGAGTCGTGCATTGAAAATTAGAGATTGTCACTACAGAACAAGTCCAATTGGGTATTGGGGTAAGGGTTCAACTGTAGGTTGGTATAAGGTACTAGAATTCCTTTACGTGTAACCGCTTGTTGTGATAATAATGGATTCTCGAGAGTGGTGACCTTAAATTCACCCAGTAGTGTTTTTACCATGTAGGTTTTCCCCATTCATAAAAAAATCAGCATGTCGATTTATTTTCTGCTGCATATTAACTTAGTTGGTGATTTGTTTGTGCTACCATGCTTGTTGCGTGTTAATTGGATTAATTAATTAACTTGGCTAATTAATTGGTTAATTCATCACAATGGGTCAATACATTCTTGACCTATCATCCTCCACCGTTTTTAATTCTATATTTTTATCTCTTTCTTTTTTCTTTTTCTTTTTTACTAGTATCTTAAATTTTTCACATCCACCCATTTAAAAATTTTACCTTCCCAATGCCTCTTTTACTTTCCTAATGCCTACCTATTTCTTCAAGTGTTCCCTCTTCTCTCTTTCTGTTTTATTTTTTATTTATTTTTTATTTTTTTATTTTTTTATTTTATTTTTATATGAACCCTCTTCTCTCTTTCTTCTTCACAAATCTCCTCACAAAACTCTTCCTCTGTCTCCTTCTTAGTCTCACTCACAGAATGGTTTTTTTTTTTTTTTTTTTTAAAAACTCTTGCAGAGCATTGCATCGTCACCGTGCAGTGGTTTCTCCTTTCTTCTTCTTTTCTTTCCTTTTTTTTTTTCAAAAAAAATCTCGTAGAAGCACTCACTGCCGAAAAGAAATTTTTGCCTAAAACTAACCAAAACATTGATGCGAGTTCAACGTTTGATAGAATCTTATGGTTGAATCTTCAATAATGGTGATTTGGTGTTGTGAGTCTGTAATGTTTTTTTTTTTAAATAAAAAAAAAAATAGCTCTAACTTGAATCGTTAAAACTATCCACGGTTTTCAAACTTGGGCGGTTCAACTGTGATTTGAACGATTCCTTGATTTTCTTACCTAGAACGGTTTCTAGTTATAAAATAACCATAATAGTGAGAGGTTCCGGTTAACTGGGTCGGACCGCACAATCTAATCGGAATTAAAAACCATGAAGATAACACAATTTGTTATCAAAGAGGAAACCAAAGTACTTGGTGAAAAATCTCTCCATGACTAAATCATTGAATGATCCACTAGTACAAATAATTGAAGTACATGGCTACAAATAAAGACCTTCTAAGCCTATGATACCCAAGATATTTGATCCCTCCAAGCTCTAGCTTGTAATTCGTCAAGTCCTTTCTTCAACTAGATTCTTGAATCTCGTATCTAAGCCCAGTTTCTCCTTCAAGCCTCCAATGCTAAAATTAGGCAATCCCCAATGGTTCTTAGCAATCTAAAACACTCACAACTCTCAGGAATGGTGATGTTTATGATTGGGTGATCTCCTCTCTAAGGTATGGTAATGGTGAGAAGGAAGAGTATATAGAATTTATTGGGGGACCATAATTTGACTCCCTACAACCACTCTAAAAATAGGACTGTGTGACGTGATGTCGAATGCCATAAAAGATTTGAGTGTGTCTTTCTCATCACCAATTGGTTTTGAGATGGAATGGCACAACTCACAATCTGACAAATGGTATTAGAGAGGCCCGTGTGGCATGCTGTCGAATGCCATAAAAAATTTTAGTGTGTTTTCTTCATCACCAATGGTTTTAAGGCGGAATGGCACATCTTACGGTTTGACAGAATTGATGGTGTTTAGCTCTTAATTCTCAAATGTGTGCTTAGGGTATAATTCATGAGAATAAAGTGTATATATAGTGGGTATGTAAAGAAAAAGATACAACAAGTGATCTAAATAACATAATTGCCTCCTATGCTAGGCATTTCATGAGACAAGTCTCATGAGTTGTCTCACAAGTTATCTTGCAAATTGATCCCATCTTAATTTTAAACCAACACGTGCAATTCACATGCTCCATTTTGCTGAACATTGGGTCTACTGAATTGTCTCGCGAATTTGCACTTCCAACAACTCTTAAGTTGACTTCTAGGTCTAACCCAATTACAGATAACACACATAAATAGAAGGAAATTAAGCTTGGAATTACAACAAAATTGACAAGGAATAAAGCCAACACTTGAAAGCTTGAAAATGTGTGAAAACACAAGAGCTGTTTAGACCCCCCAAATAAAAATTACAGCTTGGTTGATTTTGCTCTAACTTAAACTAAGTGCGGAATAGAGTAAATATGAGCGGATAAATAATATAACTACTCTAAGCCATATTCAACAAATCACAACAGTAAAATGAAAGCTAAAAAAGTAGGGAAGAAGAATGCAAACACAAGATAACACACTGATGTGTTATCGAAGAGGAAACCGAAGAACTCAGCGAAAACCCCCTCCGCCGCTCTCCAAGTGGTAAATCGATCCACTAGAGAATAAGTTGGAGTACACAAATAACAAAAGATCCTCCAAGCCTAGTCTACCTATGTACTCGAGCTCTCTAAACTCTTACTACCAACTGACTTCGCCAAGCCTTGTCTTCTCTAGTTCTCTAGATCACACAATTCAGCTCGATTGCATCCACCAAACAAATGGCTTCTTCTAATGCTTCCCAGCAGCACCAAAACATCACTTTATACTTAGGATGGATGTGGTAAGTGTTTGGGCTATCAACCTCTCAAGGATTTGGAAATGGAGAGGTAGGAGTTGAGAAAAACCACAATGGATTGTGTAGAGAATTGTAGGTATAACAATCTCTAACTCTCAAAGGTTGTGGGTAGGGTTTTCTCTCTGAAAAGCACTCTTCAACATATGTGAGTAATGTGGGTATATATAATGTGTGTAGGAACAGGGTGTATCAGATATGACAAATTGGCAAAACAGAATGTTTCGCGGGTATCTTGTAGGAAGGCCTTACCCGCGAAAACCAGCTGTAACCATCTATCATGACTCTTCGCATTATAGTCATATGCTGAGCACATGCTTCACATCGTAGGAAGGGTACCCACGAAAACTTCTTTGGTCTTCAATTGCCTTGATTCTTTACACTCTCTCTCACACACAACCCTTACAATAAAATCCCATATAAAATATAGGGTACAAAATATTGAACATAATTACAATCAAATTTGGCACGGAATTAAAACCAACACAAAATAGTTGTAAATCACAATTTTACAACACTAAATCAAGAAAATCACAATTGAACAGTCAGGGGGAAAGGGAGCATAATATGTATGAATTGTTAACAAAAAAGGAACAAGTAGTTACTCAAAATATAATTTCTCACAAAAAATATATCTTAGAAACCAACATAAATTTCTTAGGGATAATATGATCAAACCAAAAAAAAAAAAACTTTGGTTCTATCTAATTGCGCCCATACTTTCATTACCAAGCGTATGAATGTCATGCTAAGCACAAAAATTACAAAAGTGTGTTTCATGCTCTATGTTAAAGATATTCAACACTGACACTGTCCTTCTGGTCCATATATATTATCAGATGGAGGAGCGTGTTATTCCAGTAGAGGAGTTGATGGATGCCGATGAAGTTTTCTGCACAGGAACTGCAGTGGTTGTCAACCCCGTTGGCAGTGTAACTTACCGGGGTATAAGGTAGACATACACGGCTGTGCATTGGTTTTTCAGGGAAATCCTAAATTTGGATGGTGGTTTTGTTTACAATATTGCCACTGTTAATATGCTACCTGATTATCTAAATTAATGCAGGGTCGAATATAAAACAGGAGTGGAAGCAGCATCCCAGAAATTGTATGCAATGCTAACAGGAATGCAAACTGGTCGTTTTGAGGACAAGATGGGATGGACTGTCGAGATTGATTGAGCATTTATTCCTTACATAAAATCTAATAATGATGGAGACTTAAAAAAGATTAGAAAAATAATGATGGAGACTTAGCTCTTTGTAATATATTGAATTTAAGGGGATTTTGTATTCGGGTTGCATCATCTTTTTTTTTTTTTTTTTTTTCATTAATTCTTGGGATGTCTTTTTTTTTTTTTTTTTTTTTTATGGCAATTTTTTTATTAGGTTAAAGTGCAAATTCCACTCTTAAATTATCTAAATTTTACACCATGAAGTTTTAGAATTTAAATTTTACCCTTTGAAGTTATATTTAGTTTGTATAAGCAACCCTCCACCTATATTTTTCGTTAGGTTTCATATAAATTTATTACACATATTTAGTTCTTACAATAAAATGATGTCACGTGGCATAATAAGAATTACATGCATACTGAAAATAACCTAGCATTATTTCTACTTGAATGTTTCAAGAGAATTTTTCATAAAACTTAAATCATTGCAGACTATTTTATTAAGTAATAAATAATAATAATAATAATAATAATAATAATAATAATAACAATAAAAGTACACATAAAGTAAAAGGATGCACGGAAAGATAGATTTTTTAGTTTTAAAATTGAATATAGATATTAGATAATGAAGCAATTTTTAATATATTAAACAAGAGGATAAGAATTCCAACCTTATACATTTTCCTTTGAAATCCTAAAAAGTACTAATTGACCTAAAAGTCATTTGTGATTAATGAAGCAATTGGGCTCCTTGAGTAATTGGCATTCTCTGAATATGAACAACTCAAAATGGAATTGAAAAAAAAAAAAAAAAAAAAAAAAACAAAAACAAAAACAAAAAACAAAAAACAAAAAAAAAAAACAAAACAAAACAAACAAAACAAACAAACTCATAATGGAAACTCATGGAGGCCTAAAAGGTGGGTATTTTTAGTGCTAACGTAGAAAGGTGCAAGTGTCAACGGTAATCGTCCTTGTTCCATTATCCAGACCAGTTGACATGTAATTTGTTTCTTCAATAGGTTCTTAGTCGTCATAGATTAGAGGGAGATTTGGGTTCAGCAAAGCCACAATTGTATTCGAATTTTTATTTTAATATTCAAGACTTCATTGTAAAATAAAATGTTTATAATTTTTTTTTAAGTGAAAAGTCACAATCCACTTATGTCTTCTTAATTATATATATAATGTGCTAATTTCTCAAGAATTATCACATAATTGTGTCGTCTCCATATTAGTTTCCTAACGTGCAACCCACTCACAGTCTTTCTATTTCAAGTTGGTTTTTTTCTTTCGATAAGTGCCATTTCAACTTTCAAGTTGGAGTTTTTTTTTTTTTTACAAGTTCTATTTCAAGTTGGTTAGTAATAGTCAGTGCCAGCATTTTCTCTTACTAGCAGCTGTTATATCTATTCAATTTTATTAGGTTGACTCGAAAAGCCTTTCTCAACTTGGAGGAAATTGTATCCCTCGCAGATCGATCATATTAATTTTAATTTTCTGAAGTTCATTAGATTCAAACTCAATCGCTGTTTTGCTCTTCCATATTCATGTCGATTACTGGTATTCATAAAACAATTCTTCAGGTCACTGGTAATACTAGTTTCTTAGGCCCTTCAATACCCAATCACATCTCCATATATGCATGCGTACGTGTCCCTCTGGTTCATATTCTCGTTTTTGGTTTTGAGCAGTTGTTGGGTGCAACAATCTGAAAGACACCAGATTGATTTCACGGCAAAACCCGTACGTGTGCCTCGAATATGCTCGTGCCAGTTACCGTACCGCAACTTGCAGAGGTTTGTACCCAATTCCCGGTCAAAACTGAAATCAACTACTTGTCGAGTGCCTCTCGAATATATTACCTAATCTGTTTATAATTTTTAGGCTGCTATATATGTATATAGATTCCAGTGTGAGTTATGTTTGTTTCATTGGTATATAGGTGGTGGTAACAATCCGACATTCCAGGACAAATTATGAAATGGCTTTGTCTTTTTTGATAGCTTTTATGAGTAGTGACAAGTAGCATACAAATGATCGTCCATCGTTCACAAACCGTCACTAACAGTGATGAGTAAGGGTATGGACGAGCATGCATGCATTAACTCCAGGCAGTAATCAATAAGTGAGCAATGAATAGCACAAAACCGTTAGCTTCATTCAATAATGCAGAATTAAGGATCAGTTATGAGCAAAAAATGTTAAAGTTAAATTGCCATCATTAAGCATTGATTACCCAACTGCAGCATAACGGTCTGTTGAGTATTAATTCATCCTAAGGCTATATAAAGCCAGGAAAGACAAGAAAAAGGACACGAACACATGCAACTATACAATTTATAGTTTTTTCAGAAAGAGAATAAGCTAACTTAAGCATCAGAGGATCCTTGGCAAACCCCACATCGGTGCACTTATCCACTGAGTGCTTTCTATGACACAGGTTTTACAGGTCATCCATCAATTGACGAGAAACATACTGATGAGGCAAATTCTAGCTTCATCAATTTGGCACCATCTGTGGGGAACGATTGAGTTGCAATTCTCTCAAGCGAGTCATCATCGTATCTCTACCAGCAAAGTTCCTTGAGACACATCGACACTTCCACTTCATCACCTCCTACAAATCCAACCGTAATGGCCCAACAGATTCAAGCACTCACTATTAACATGCAAGAGTTGATGAAACAGAATGAAGAATTAAAGCGGAGGACGCGCCCAGAGACTCCTACTATGTCGTAGTCTCGACGCAATTGCAATGACAATGATGACGAGGCTCATAGTCCAGAGAATAGTAGATCAATGCATACTGCGCAGTCAACTCATGGTAGTGACCAGATGATGAAAAACATGAGGAATTAGTTGGACGAGATCAAGAACACCATGAAAGGGAAAACAACAATAAACCTAGATGGCATGATCAAGTGATAATGACAACCTTCCAAGCTGGGCCGAACAACCTTAACCTCATTTTCTTCCTAGGAAAAACTCTTCCAACCTCGATGATGGATTTGCTGTTTAAAGCGCAAAAATACATGAATAGGCAAAACGCACTGACAGCAAAGGACTGACGGGTAAATGAAAGAAGGACAAAGGCGCAGAGTCCCAAAGTAAGAAGGAGCATAAAGATAGTCATACGGAAGCTAAGACTAGCAAAAGTATCAAGGAGGCATCATTAAAGAAGAAGTTAAACTTCACCCCTTTGATAATGCTTATGGACAAGATCCTCATGCAGATAAAAGATGACCCTGCCTCGAAATGGCCTAAGCCATTGAGCTCGTCCTCGAAGTGAAGAGATCTAAAGAAGTACTGCCGCTTCCATAAAGACCATGGACATTACACAGACAAGTGCCAGGATCTAAAAGAATAGATAGAGGAGTTGATCCAAAGGGGAAGGCTCCAAAAGTTTGTCAAGAAAGACTATCAAGTTCGTCAGAGGACAGACAAGAAACCCACTGACGACCAAGCAAAGGAAGATCGAGACAATCTCAAACCCATCATGGGAGAGATAAGGACAATTACTGGGGGATCAGTTGTTAGAGGATCATACAAGTCCTTGAGGAAGGCAGTTCAGAGGCAGGTGAACAGCCTCCATGTCAATCACCTAATGACAAAACATCGTCGCACTGGGAATTACAACATTGTCTTCTCCAAAAGAGATGTGAAGGGGATTAAGCAACCCATAATGATCCCCTAGTCATTATGCTAACCATTGAAGGGTTAAATACCCAAAGAGTGTTGATGGATAATGGAAGCTCGGTAGACGTAATGTACATGATAGCTTTCTAGCAAATGAAGTTGGATCCAAAGCGCCTCGAGCCTTTTGGATCTCTGTTAGTCAGCTTCAGTGGAGATCATGTTTATCCGAAAGGCATAATTTCACTACAAATCACAGCACGAACCTACCCTACTCAAGTGACGAGGATGGTAGACTTCTTGATCATCGATTGCCCTTCGTCCTACAATGTGATTCTTGGGCGACCAACCCTTAATCGTCTTAAGGAAGTAACTTCCACATATTGCCTAAAAGTGAAATTCTTGCCCCTCCACGAAACTGGAGAAATTGTAGGGGAGCAACTTTTGGCTCGAGAATGTTACCAGGCGGTCCTAGCGTCTAAGGAAAATCATACTTAGATGGTAGAAGAAGAACCACCCAAACCCATAAAAGAGGGGGAAAATGTAGTGCTAATAGAAGGAAATCCCTCCAAAACAACCAAGGTAAGGAAGGAGCTTCAACATACTTTGAAGAACGAATTGGTGGGATTTTTGAAAAAGAACTTGGATATCTTTGCATGGAGCAATGAGGACATGTCGGGGATCAACAAACGAGTGATAGAGCACAGTCTTAATGTTGACCCAACAAAGAAGCTCGTCCAGCAGAAGAGACGAGTGTTTGCTCTAAAGCAGAACAAAGCAATCACGAAAGAGGTTGAAAAACATTTTACTGATGGATTCATTAGAGAAGTCTACTATCCAAAGTGGCTTGCAAATGTGATTATGGTAAAGAAGTCCAATGGAAAGTGGAGAATGTGTGTGGACTTCACTAATTTGAACAATGCATGTCCCAAATGCAGTTTTCCCTTTCCTAGAATTGACCAGCTTGTTGATTCAATGGCTGGCCATAAACTACTAACCTTCATGAATGCTTTTTCAGGTTATAACCAAATCTTAATGAAGGAAGAAAATCAGGAGAAAACTGCATTTGTCACTAGCCAAGGCCTATATTACTACAAAGTCATGTCGTTTGGACTGAAAAACGCAGGAGCTACCTATCAAAGGTTGGTGAATTAGATGTTCAGCAAGCAAATAGGAAGGTATATGGAAGTCTATGTGGACGATATGCTAGTAAAAAGCAGGGTAGATAGAACCCATCTTGTAGACCTTCAAGAGGCATTCAATACCTTGAAAAGGTATAAGATGAAGCTTAACCCTGTGAAGTGCCTCTTTGGAGTTTCACCTAGAAAATTCATAGGCTTCCTGGTGTCTCAGCGAGGAATTGAGGCAAACCCAAAGAAGGTCAAAGCCATACTCAACATGGTTTCTCCCAAAATAGGCAAGGAAGTGCAGAGACTGACAAGGCGAGTAGCAGCATTAAATAGGTTTGTCTCAAAGGCCACTAACAAGTGTCTTACCTTCTTAAAGTTCTTAAGCAGGCCTTTTCATGGATGAACAAGTGTGAGGCAACCTTTCAAAGCCTAGAGGAGTATCTGGCTAAGCTTCCATTACTAATTAAGCCCGTTAGTTGAAGGAGAAGATCTGTTTTTATACTTGGCAAAATCTCTAACAACCATCAGTTTTGTTCTAATCTGCGAGGAATCCAAGATACAAAGGCCAGTGTACTACACTAGTCAAGCCTTCCAAGGTCCCAAAGTGAAGTATCTGCACATGGAGAAGATGGCCTTCACGTTAATCTTGGCTTCAAGAAAGCTTCGTCCATACTTCCAAGCTCACACCATTATAGTTATGACAAGCTAGCTAATCCGAAAAGTAATGTGCAAACCAAATACTATAGGTCGTATGGTCTAGTGGGCAGTTGAACTAAGCCAAATCGACATTGAGTATAAGCCAAGAACAGCAATCAAAGCGAAAGCTTTAGCAGATTTCATAGTGGAATTCACTCTTCCAGACCCTAATCAGGAAGCAGAGTATTGGACAACTTGCTCAAATGGCTCGTCAGTAACAGGACTCGAAGGCGTTGGTGTTATAATGACGTCCCCAGATAATGACGTCCTTAAGTATAGGAGTACGAAGCAATACTTGCCAGCTTAAGGGTTGCAAGAGCATTGGGAATTAAGAATTTAAGATTAAGGTCACTGATTGTTGGACAAATAACTAACAAATATGAAGCAAAGGAGGAAAGAATGAAGAAATACCTACAGTTAACGAGCCAACTCATTAACAAGTTTGATAACATTAAACTCGAGCTAATCTCAAGGGAAGAAAACTCAAATGCTAACGAGATAGCTAGACTTTCCTCAACCAAAGATGCTTAAGCAACAGTAGGTTTGCTCATAGAGGTTTAGACAATCCCCAATATTGACGAACTGTAGACCCTTGCGATTCAGAGACCAAGTAATTGGATGGAACCAATCATATCCTACATCAGAGACGGCTAACTCTCATATGACTCGTCAAAGGCTAAGAAGGTCAGAGTCCGAGTAGCAAGGTTCACTGTTTTGAATGGAGAACTCTACAAAAGAGGATTCTTAATGCCATACCCAAAATGCTTGACTCCTAACGAAGCAACGTATGTGCTACGAGAGATACACGAAGGTGTCTGTGGTAACCATTCCAGGCCACGATCCCTGGTGGGAAAGACGATTAAGGTAGGCAACTTTGGGCCAACTATGCAGAAGGATGCAACTGAACTTGTGAAGAAGTGTGATAAATGTCAACGGTTTGGCAACGTGTAGCGTATTCGTGGGAGAAACTGATGAGCATCTCTTCACCCTGACCATTTTCTATGTGGGGAATAGACATCATCGACCCACTCCCTTTGGGAAAGAGGCAAGTGAAGTTCCTGCTCGTAGCCATCGACAACTTCACCAAATGGGTTGAAGCAGAACCATTAGTAATAATCACTGAAAGTTCAAATAGCGTTAAAAACACTATGAACATTTAGACCCCCAAACAACAAATTACCAATTCAAGCTTTATATCATACAATGTATGTGTGGAAAATGATAACAAGCTTATAACAGAATTGATAAATAATCTAAACCATAAATAATCACAATCACAACAGTAATTAAATGGTAAAGATAAAGGGAAGAGAGATGCAAACACAAGGACAACACACGATGTGTCATCGGAGAGGAAACCAAAGCCCTTGGGGTAAAACCTCTCTGCCGCCCTCCAAGCGGTCAATAATCTACTAGAAAATGTAGTTGGGATACATGAACAGTAATAGACTCTCCAAGCCTAATCTACCCAGGTACCTAAACCCTCTAAGCTTCTTGCTCCAACGAGGTTGCGCTAAACCTTTTTCTTTTCTAGCTTACTGAATTCCGCTATAAACCATAGCATCAACCGATAGTCATTGGTCCATTCCAAACTACTTCCCTTAGCACCAAAAGAACATTTTCACAGTCGTGGGTATGGTGAGAAAAGGATTTGGTCAAGAACCTCTCAAGGATGTATCAATGGAGAGGAAGAGAGTAGAGAAATTTGAAGAGTCTCTTAGGTGAAGATTGTGGATGAGGCAATCTTATTTTTCTCTAGGGTTTCTCACTCAAAATTCTCCCTGGAAGCCCTCTACATTTCATGGGAATAAGGGGTATTTATACTAGGGTGAGAATGGAATGCGAAACGCTAGGTTTTTCAAAACAAGGTGTTCTGGCAACTTGACATCGTGACTGGGTTGAGTCGCGAGTTCAAGCCGCAAGTTAATGACCTGACCAGCCTAGGACTTTTGTCCTGTAATGCAACAGCTGGTGTGACTCTTCAGCTTCTGGCATGCTTGGCACGTGTGTAACTTCTGGCGACTTATAAGCCACGAGCCACCCACGAGATCCAGTCGCGAGTCCCTGTTTCTTTGCACAATCTTGAGCATTTCTTCACACTCTCTCACTCACTACTCTTACAAGATTCCCACCTAAATACAGGATTACTAAATGCTAAAATACAAAATAAAGCCAACAAGATGGTTGATTAAATTTAACTTTACAATCACCAAAGACAAGATATAGACCTTTGTTTGGAAGAACATCATCTATAGGTTTAAGATCCCTAAGACGATCATATTTGATAATGGTCATCAGTTTGATAGTCAAAAAATTCAAGGAGTTTTATGTAGAACTAGGGATACAGAGTCACTACTCGTCACTTGGGCATCAATAAGCTAGTGGGCAGACAGAAGTAACAAATCGTACTTTGCTTAAACTCATCAAAGCAAGACATGAGGGAGCAAAGCGTGCATGGCCTGAAGAGTTGCCTAGGGTATTATGGGCTTACAGGATAACAACGAGAATATCAACAGGAGAAACTCCATTCAAGTTAGCCTTCAGCACTAAATCAGTTATTCCAGTGGAGATAGAAGTCTCCAGCCTTAGGCAAGCTCATTACGACAAAGGTACAAACAATGAAGAATTGAGAATTAGCTTGGATTGTTTGGCTGAAGTCAAAGACAAGATAGCCTTGAGAATGGTTCAATACCAACAAAAAATGCAGTACTACAATCAGAGGATGAAACTTAGAAGGTTCAACCCTGACGACATGGTGCTGCGGAAAGTCTCCCAAGCTACTCGAGATCCAGTGCAAGGGATGTTAGGGCCTACTTGGAAAGGTCCATACAAGGTCATCCATTACTCTAGACTAGGAAGTTATTATTTGAAGGATTTGGAAGGCAATCCACTTCCTCATCCTTGGAATGTGGAACACCTCAAGAAGTAATATCAGTGAAAGCTATTACCTGGCCTAATAAGCTCTGCTTGAGCACCTCGCCTGACGACACATCAAATAAGCAAGATCTAATTATTTTTTCTAAGTATTTCTTTTCTTTCAAGTATTTTTTTAAAGCTATTTTCAATTTGTTGTTTTCCTTGTAATTCCCTCGTATATGAGGAATGCATGAAATAATAAGGCTTGTTCAGCCATCCTTTTTTTCAATAAAGTTTGACAAAATGTCAATACTAAAGTTCAAAGACAAAAGGAAAGTTATTGAAATCTAGCAAAAAATCACAAACGAGAATGACAAAAGCTCAAATGACGAGTGAAACTCGTAAAGTGTGGTAAAAACTCAAAGGGGTTAAAATCACAAAATATGGTAAAGACTCTAATGATGAGTTAAAAAACATAAATGTGGTAAAAACTTACAAGATACGTTAAAATCACAAATTAAAATCATAAATGTGGTAAAAACTTACAAGATAAGTTAAAATCATAAGCAAAAATCACAAACAAGGTAAAAAACTCATAAGATGAGTTAAAATCATGGCAAATGGTAAAAATGCCAAATGACGAGTTGAAAATCATAGACGTGGTAATGACTCTAACAATGAGCTAAAATCACATGGTAAAAACTCAAATGACGAGTTAAATTATTAAGCGGAGTAATAAAAGAGCAAGCATGAGTCATAAGAACTTCGAAGTTCTAAACAAGATAAATGTATTGTTTCTCAAAAAAAAGCCTCAAAATAGGAGGCACCAATTGTTTCCAAATTTCAAGCCTCAAAACAGGAGGCATCCATTTTCTTTAAAATTGAATAAAAAAAATTACTTAAATTTTTGATTCAAGGAACATTGACAATCTCCTCAACACAGTCCGCCTCTGTCTGAGCCTCGTCATTAGCTCCTCCTATAGTAGCACACTCTCCTTTAACAACCTCAGTAGCTTCAGCAATGGTTTCACCTTCTTTTTCATTGGCCTTGTCACTACATGGCTATGGTGCTTCATCGTCCAACCACAAAGAAGCTTGAAGCCCTTAAAGGATTGCTCGAACTGCATGTTAGAGAAGCGATCAGACTCCAAGAACTTGGCAATCAACTTTTCACGCTCCTTGTCAGTTCTTAGAAGGGCTGCTTGGACTTCCTCGTCTTTCTGAATGACAAGCTTCTTCTCAATCTTCAGTGCTTCCTTCAGTTCTTTCACCTTCTCCTTAGCCTTGGTCGACTAGTCCATCGCTTCAATCATATCCTTCCTCAACCGTGAGCTTTCGGCCTCGACGAAATCAACCTTGAATTGGCCACTACTACCTTCTCCTCACTACTCAAGTAGTTCGTTGTTAAGCAAAGGGACTCACCAAGAACCTGGAAAAAAAAAGGATTAGTAATTTTTAATAGGTATAATAACTACTTGAAGAATGTTAAAGAAACGTTGAATGAAATACCTGCACTATTTTGTGAATATGACGACTGACCAGTTCGTGAGAAGAGATGGATGAGAAACCCTTAAGCTCGTCATCAGTAATGACATTATGAGCTCGTCCAAAGGTAGTAGCAGGGTCCTCCCAAACACTCTTGCCAACCTTGGCCCTCCCTTTAGAGCATGTGGTCAAAGGGCTGAAGGTCATCATCTTGAGGGAAGGAGTAAGAGAAGGAGTATGAAAAAGTGACTAAGGCCAAGATAGACTAATTCCACCTCGAAGAAGAGGGAGAGGAGCTAGAAGAACCGGTGGTTCAAGTCTCAAACTTTGAAGATGAGCCCGACAGATTTTCAAGTGTTTGCACCTCTGGTCCTGTCATTGCTTGCATAGACGACAGCTTAGAGGACGAACAGGAAATGGCCTTGAACAGGAAAAAAAGGCTTGAAGGAGCTCCTCACAGAGAGGAATAAAGGCACCTCAAGGTCCCAACC
This sequence comes from Quercus suber, assembly GCF_002906115.3. Classification (NCBI taxonomy): domain Eukaryota; kingdom Viridiplantae; phylum Streptophyta; class Magnoliopsida; order Fagales; family Fagaceae; genus Quercus; species Quercus suber. The sequence continues at coordinate 250,184 of NW_027069985.1, forward strand.
TCTGTCTGCTCTCCCTTCTTCTCCTCTTTCTCCTATAATGGACCTGCTCCCCATCCCTAACTTGAAGAAGAAAAGGAAGGAGAAGAAGATAGCCAAGAAAGGGGAGGTGGTCCCCTAAAAGGAGCCCAGACAGTAGTAAACAGCCAAAGACGAAGGGCGAGCCTCCTCGGTGAAGAGTAAGGAGGCTAAGCACTTGGCCGACATGCACCATCTAACTTGGAATCCCTGGTTTGAGTTGGATGGCGTGGTGGCACCCTAGAGCTCCTCTATCAGGGATTTCTAGAGAGGCCACACCCATTACGTGGCTGAGGCTCTAGAGTGTCCTTTCCTGTTGCCTAAGGACATGGACACTTTGAAGCGCATGAGGCAACTAGACCTCTTCTTGTCCCTGAAAAGGGATCTAGCTTTGGTAAGTTCCTCGGCATGCTTCACTAAGAGTGTTTTCCTTTCTTCTTCTTCTTCTTCTTCTTCTTCTTCTTTAATGTACTACTCTGTTGTTTATGTGCAAGTTATCTAGGAGGTTTTTGTGGCCAAAGAGTGGGTCAAGGATGCTAGGAACGAGGCTACGGTTAAGGCCAACCTCCGTGCTGAGGCCAACAAGGCCTTGGGAGTCGCCAACTAGGAGAATCAAAAGCTTGCCACTAAGTTAATCGCGAAGGAGAGGGCGTAAAAGAGCACTGAAGCTGGTTTAAAAAATTCCCAGGACTAGGCTGAGTATCAACACAAAAAGCTCTATCATATAGAGATAGAGCTGGCCATAAAGAAACAGCGGGTCTTAGAGCTGAAGGCAGAGCTGCAGAGGGCCAAGGAAGCTATTCGGATGGCCAAGGAAGCTGTAGAGGCCTTAGAGCAAGCATCCTATGACCGTAGGGTGCAAGAAACTAAGATCCAGCTGGCAGAGGATCTGGCAGAGGTTTGCAGGGACTACTGCAAGGAAGTGTGGGCAAAGGCGCTCAACTAGGTGGGAACCCCTACTGCCTCTGAGTGGAGGAACGCTAAGAACATCTTCTACCCCGAGGACATCCACAAAGTTCTAGCTGTGCTCCCTTCTCCCGTTGCTCTTACCCTAACCTTGTCTAAGCAGCCCTCCACCACCCAGGTCTCTCTTCCTCCTCCTAAAGTTTCCAAAGGGCCTAGTAAGGCTGGTGACCAAGGCTATGAGGCTAAGACAGCCAAGGGCAAAAGGGCTGGTCAAGATGGTACTCGGCTCGAGGACAAGCGCAAAGGCAAAGAGGTTAAGCCCCTACTAGAGGCCAAGGGTACAGAGGCTGCTTTCACGATCAAGGATTCCATTTTCAAGTCCTAGGATGCTAAGCCCAAGTCCAAGGGAGCTAATCCCAAGTCCAAGGTAGCTGATCCCAAGGATGACCCTCCTTGAGACAAGGCGTAGTTTTAGGATCCTCCCTTTATTTTTTTTATTTTTTTTTATTTTTTTATTTTTTTTGTTGTGGCGGTTTGCCATTGTGTATAATGTACCCCTCTTTTTTTCAATGAAAATATATCAATTTTTGCTTTATGGATCTTTATTTTCCTTGCAATATTTATCTATGGTTGGTGTAGTTATCGTTTTTCCCTTTGATGAGACTTGAGATTGATGATGCCTTTAAGGGTGAATATCCAGACCTTAACAAAAGCTAACAATAATGAATAGTTGGTCATTCAAATGAATTAAATGTGTATAAATAGTGAGAAAAATGGCTATGTGCTGGTACTAAAAAATGTGCAATCAATGAGGGGGTCTAAGTTTTTAAAGAGAAACATAACACTTAGAGAAATAATGGGAAGAATTATTTTATCCAAGGCATGTGGTCCAAGAAGCCAGGCATAACCAAGGCTCTTATTTAATACTTAGAGAAGTAAAGTGAAGTATTAATTTACCCAAGGCATGTCGTTTGAGGAGCCAGGCACAACCAAGGTTCTGTTTAACACATAGAAATAATGTGAAGTATTAATTTACCCAAGACATATAGTCTGAGGAGTTAGGCATAACTAAGGTTTTGTTTAATACTTAGAGAAATAATGGAGAATGTTAATTTACCCAAGGCATGTGGTTTGAGGAGCCAGGCACAACGAAGGTTCTGTTTAACACTTAGAAATGATGTGAAGTATTAATTTACCTAAGGCATGTGGTCTGAGGAGTCAGGCATAACGAAGGTTCTGTTTAACACTTAGAAATAATGTGAAGTATTAATTTACCCAAGGCATGTGGTTCGAGGAGGCAAGCATAACCGATGTTTTGTTTAATACTTAGAGAAATAATCAAGAATATTAATTTACCCAAGGTATATGGTCTGATGAACCAGATATAACTAAGGTTCTGTTTAATATTCAAACAAGCAATAGACGCAACACATAATGTCATAAATGAAAACATGGAAGAGCTGCTTTTCATTAATAATAATACCTTCCCAAGTTATTTACATTCCAAGGTCGCGACATAACTTTTTTGTTTAGATCTTCAAGGAAGTATACTCCTATGCCTGCTACCGAGGTGATATGGTACGACCCTTCCCAATTACGCCCTAACTTCCCCCATGCTGGGTTTTTTAAAGTGCCCACCACCATACTAAGTCCCTTGGGTTCAACGGTCTTAACTTCACACCAGAGTCATACCCTTGTTTAAGTTTTTGCTAGTAATATGCTAATTGAATCATGGTGTTTTCTCTCTACTCCTCAAATAGGTCCAGGCTCTTTTCTAGTAAGTTGTCATTGCTGTCTGGAATGAATAAGCTAGTCCTCAGCGTTGGGAATCCAATCTCCAAAGGAATCATAGTCTCAACCCCATAGGTCATTGAAAATGGAGTCTCCCCCGTTGACCTATGAGGGGTAGTCCAGTATGTTTAGAGGACATGTGGAAGTCATCCACCCATTTGCCCTTTGCATCATTCAACTGCTTCTTAAGTTTGTTCACTATAACCTTATTGATAGCCTCAGCCTGCCCATTCCTTTGGGGGTAGGTTGGAGTGGAATACCTATTTGTGATACCCATATCACAGCAGTACCTTTTGAAAGCTTTGCTATCAAACTAAAGTTTGTTATCTGAGATGATGGTATGGGGGATCCCAAACCGAGTGATAATGTTCTTGCACATAAACCTTTTAGCATCCTTGGTAAAGTAATCAATGTCGATTAAAAGACATCTCTTGTTTCCTGCTGCTTTGGAGAAGGGCCCTACAATGTCCAAGCCCCACTGAGCAAAAGGCCAGGGGCTAAACAGAGGGTAAAGAATGCCCTCGGACTGATGGATGTTAGGAGAAAATCTCTAACATTAGTCACACTTCTTCACGTACTCTTGTGCCTCTCTTTGCATATTAGGCCACCAATATCCCTAAGTAAGGGTCCGGTGAGATAAGGATCTGCCTCTTATATGACTCCTAGAAATTCCTTCATGCAACTCTTCCTAGAGTAGCTCCACTGCTTCAGGGTGGATGCACTACAAATATGGCCCTGAAAAAGAGTGCTTGTATAGCTTTTGGTCCTCAGACAACCAAAATCGAAGAGCATTTCTCCTCATCTTGTCAGCCTCCCCCTTCTCCTCGGGCAAGATGTCATCCTTAAGGAATAGGACAATAGGATTCATCCAACTAGGCCCCACCCTTAGTTGATGAATCTGGACCTTCTCACTCTTTGCCTCAACAGGGCTATATAGATCCTCGGCCAAGATGACCCGAGGTAGGCTCTGTGCCGAGGATGTTACAAGAGTGGCAAGTGAATCAGCATGTGTTTTTCTACTTCTAGGGATTTGGTGCAAAGAGAAAGAGTCAAATCCTGACTGCAAGTGCCTAGCCTAGTTCAAATACTCTTGTAACCTCACATCCCTAGCTTCCAGTTCTCCCTTTACTTAGCCTACAACCAACCTCGAATCTGAGAACATCTCCACTGTTCTTCCTCCCATTTTTTGAACCACATCCATCCCCACCAACAAAGCCTTGTACTCAGTCTCATTATTTGTGGTCGAGAAGTCCAGTCTTAAGAATTTCTCAATGATGATCCTTTTAGGAGATACCATAACTAGCCCCACTCCTGATCCCCTCTAGTTTACCGTGCCATCAATATACGCCTTCCAAGGTAAAGGTTCCTATAAGGATATCATCACAAGTGATTCTCCATCCATGCTCAGCCTCTCACCTCTTTCTTTAAATGAAGGCGTAGCAAACTCAACTACTAAGTTGGCAAGGACCTACCCTTTAATAGAAGTGCGAGGCATGTATTTGATATCGAAGGCTTCTAGGATTGTTGTCCATTTTGCAACTCTCCCCATGTAATCAGCTTTCCAAAGCAGTGATCGGAGAGGGAGTTAGGTTAAAACCACAACAGTATAAGCTTGGAAGTAGTGTGGAAGCTTCCGCGTAGCATACACTATTGCCAAGATAGCCTTCTCTAGTGGTAAGTAGCAAACCTTTGCCTCATGTAATGACGCTTACATAATAAACCGATCTGTGCACCCTATTCTCATCCCGCACCAGTACCAGACTCACCACGTGTGAGGCTATAGTAATGTAAGAGAACAAAACCTTATCCTTATCGAGCTTGGACATAATAAGTGGCTGAGAAAGATATTCCTTCAATTTTTGGAAGGCTGAGGAACACTCCTCTATCCACTCAAATCCTTTCCACTTATGTAGCAGCTAGAAGAAAGGCTTACACCTGTTCACTAATCGAGAAATGAATCGATTCAAAGCGGCAGTCATTCCTGTCAACTTTTGGACCTCTTTAGGATTCCAAGGAGGCTGTAAGTCATGGATTGCTCTAATTTGATCTAGGTTGACTTCAATTCCGTTGTGGGTAACCATATAACCCAGAAACTTGCCAGAGCCTACTCTAAAAGAACACTTAGCAGTGTTGAGGCACAGTTTGTGTCTCCTCAGTATCTCGAAAATATTTCTAAGATCATTTATGTGCTCGGTCTCCACCTTACTCTTTACCACCATATTGTCTATGTAAACCTCAATGTTCTTGCCTAGTTGTGGTTCGAACATCTTGGTTATCATTCTGTGATAAGTAGACCTCACATTCTTCAGCCCAAAGGGCATCACTTTGTAATGATAATTCCTTGTGGGTGTAACGAAAGAAGTTTTCTCCTAATGACCCTGAGCTAAGGGTATCTAGTGGTATCCCTGGAAAGCATTCAAGAAGCTCATCCAAGGATGGCCCGCGGTTGCATCAACCAGCTGATCTATCCGAGGCAGGGGGAAAAGATCCTTTGGACAAGCCTTATTTAAGTCTGTGAAATCTACACACACCTGCCATTTCTCACTTTTCTTCTTCACCACCACCGTGTTGTCCAATCACTCAAGGTAAAACACTTCCTTTATGGCCCTAGCCTACTTAAGTTTGAGCACTTCTTCCTTGACAGCACTAGAATGTTCTTTGGATGAGTATCAAGGTGGTTGCTTTTTGAGAAGGACAGATGGATTGACATTTAAATGGTGACAAATGAAGTTCAGATCCACCTCGGGGGCCTCGTAAGCACTCCATGCAAATACATTAATATTTTTTCTGAGAAAACCTATCATCTCTTCCTTCTCCGGAGGAGGTAGTTGAGCTCTGACCTAGAAGAATTTCTCCTCGTCGTTGCCAATAACAATTTTCTCCAATTGCTCACACTTAGCCCTTTCTGCCGCTACCCCTAGAGACAACTCCAAGACCCTTGTTTGCTATAAGTCTCTAACCGTGGAGGCCGAGGACTCGCCCCTGGCCTAATGTCTAATTGCGACTACCATGCATTGCCAGGCCATGGATTGGCTTCCCACCAGTTCCTCAACTCGTCCACCAAACTGATATTTCACCTTTAGGTGCAGGGTGGAAGGTATAATACCTATGGCGTGAAGCTAAGGCCTTGCCACAATGGCAGTGTAGGGGGAATAAGCGTCTATCACGATGAATTTCACTTCCACAACCTCTGTCCTTTTCTAAACGGGCAGTCAGATTTGGCCTTTTCAAAAGACAATCTTGCTGTCAAACCCTATTAGTGGAAAATCGTAGCGTGTCAGGTCCTCGGATCTCAACTTTAGTCCCTTAAATAAGTCAGGGTACATGGTTTCCGCTGCTGTCTTGATCCACCAGCACCCTTTTCACATCATACCTTCCTATATTGAGGGTAACTACTAGGGCATCATCGTATGGCTGTAAGGTCCCCACTTTGTCTTCATCGGAAAGCTCAATATTGGTCGGACCTCCACTCTACTCTTTGAATTAAAGGACTTGCCATCTGCAAGTGGCCGAGCCACAGACATTACCCTAGATGGTTGAGAACCAGTCCTTCCCGGGGCAGCCAAGATGACGCTAATCGTACCCAATGGTAGCCTTCTAAAAGCATCCCTCTAAGCCCCTAACCCTGCTTAATCGCCCTATCTGTTGGGCTGATGTAGGAATTGCTTCAACTTTCCCGCCTTAACTAATTGCCCTAAGTGGCTCCATAAAGTCTTGCAATCCCCAGTAATGTGTCCTCGTTCCTGGTGGTACTGGCAATGAAGATGTTGGTTATGTTTCGCAAGGTCCCCCTATCTTGTTTAGCCATTGAAAATATTGCTCGTTCTTTATTTTTTCCAAGATTTGGTGTACTGGCTATCGGAACACAGTACTAACTACTTGAGTAGTAGTTGATCTAGAATGTCCCGCAAAATCTCTCTAAGGTTGGTTGTTATTATACCTATCTAACTTGAAATCCCTTCTGTCTTGGGGGACCACCTTAACCTTCCCATTTCCTTGTTGCTTGTCCTCCTCGACCCGCTTATACTCATCAATGCAATCCATGAGTCGACGCACACTCTTGACCGATTTCTTGGTTAAAGACCTTCTTAGATCATTCTCGGCTGGTGGGCCGACCTTGAAGGTTCTTATAGCCATGTCATCAAAGTCCCCATCTATCTCGTTGAACATCTCCTAATACCTATCGGAGTATGTTTTCAAAGTCTCCCTTTCTCGCACTGCCATTGATAGCAAAGAGTCCAAAGGCCGAGGAACCCTGCTGCAAGTCATAAAACAGGCCCCAAATGCCTAAGTAAGCTCTTTAAAGGAGTTGATAGACCCTTTCTGTAGGCCGTCAAACAACCTCATCACCACAAGCCCCAAGTTGGATGGGAACACGTTGTAAATCAAGGCCTCGCTCTTGGAGTGCACAGCCATTCTTTGGTTGAAGTGGCTTACATGCTTCACGGGATCCGTTCTTCCATTGTACGTGGTGAAAGTTCGCTGAGTAAAATGCTGGGGAAGTTTTCCCCTTTCGATTCTACGCGTAAATGGTGATTTGGAGATCTGGTTAAGGGCCTTGCTTATAGCATCATTTCCCAGACCTTTGTATGACGAACTTTTACTCCTCTGTTCATAGTAACGGTCTTTGTTGTACAAAAAAAAAAAAAAACTCACTAGAAGGAGGCCTAGACTTGGGCCTGTAGCTACCATCCTCCTCGTCCTCAGAGGAAGGGTCGGAATCTGAGGGAGTCCTTCTTCGTCACTTGTGGCACAACCTTCTGTGAAGACGGTCTATCTCCAACTACAAGCTTCTGGTATTCTCCTCATGGGAGATGTGACTCCCTCTTTGAGACTAGCTCCTGCTAGTATGCGTGGTGTGCACACTAACCTCATAGTCATTCCTCTGCTCAAGGTTGAGGAATTGATCTTGACGTTGGAAGCCAATAGAATCCTCCCAATCCTGCCCTAATCCTGCCATGGTTGGACGTCGAACTCACTGAAGCTTAAGCTTTCCCACAGATAACGCCAATTCAGGACTATAATTTAAGTCCTAAAGATGAATGGATGAAGGCTCAAAGAGCCCAATACAATAAATTTGTAAAGAGTAGGCTAAAAAGCTAGGCTTCAACGAAGCGGACGACCCCCTTAATGGGCTAAGGATGGTAAGAGAGCAAGGAAAAGCAATAAATAGACAAATGTGATGCACATAAATTCTTCCTTAGCAATGTTTAAGGAGAGTAGTTCTTGAATATATTTCTCCTAGCTTACTTTTTTTTAATCCTACAGTGTTTTCTCTATAGATTTTATGTCCTTTACCCTTTGGAGGGTCTCTCACATTATATAGCTCCCTTCAGGCGATCTTAGCCCTCCATTTATTGATTGTCCAGTCCACCACTCCAGTGCTTGTCCCATTAGACATCTTCCCAAACCCTTTGTAAATTGTGGCAGTCAAGGCAGCACTGTTCAAGGGTCTTCTCCATATAAATATAGCCAGAAGGTTTGGTGGGATGCATTGAATGTGGAGGTAGCCACCATCCTGCCAGTCATGTTAGGGCTAACCCCCTCACCGAAGCTTTTTCTCAACAGTAGGACCTCCTCTAGCAATGTGCCACTAACATGGTCTTACTGTTCGAGCGTGTGGCCTCCTCAGCACGATAATGGGCTCCTCAGTCATGGATACGACACGTGGCATAGGTAACTTATCTGAATTCTTATGCCCCACAATACCTTTTTTTTGAACTTAAGGAACTTAAATTTTGTCCTATATATATATATATATACTTCTTCTTTTTTTTTTTTTTTTGAGAAATAAATATAGAGACAAAAGTAACACACTATGCATGGGCCACACAGACTCGTACTCACATCACACAACGTACACTATATCCCAAGTACTACTCATTCTTTTTATTTTAGTTTTGGAATTAGTGGCCTAACAACTCTGCGTGGTGTCCATATTGTAAAATATGTGTATCAAGTATTGGTATTAATATCATTGGTTCCTAAGGGTTCCAATTAGCTTAACTGGTAAAGTTTTGGATGATTGAATAAAAGATCTGAAATTCAATTCTCGCCTATACCAAAAACCGATTGGTGTCTTGGTTTAATGACAAAAAGTTATCATCAGAAGTAGACGTCATAACTTGAAACTCTCTCTCAAAATATATGTGTATATATATAGAAAATGCATCATGGAAACTACTTGAATTTGTTTATAATTTTCTTTCTATACTCTCTCTGCTTGTAAATTTATGTCAATTAAATTACTAATGTTTAAATTTCATATATATATATATATATATATATATTAAGAATCTAATTTTTGTATTTTTAAAATATGGTCAAAGATGTGTTTATGGATTAAATAATAAATAATATTTAATTGACATAAATTTTTGATAAATGTATTTACTTTTAGAACATATAGATCATTTAATCTAACGGTGAGATTTCTTTTCAATAAAAGGTTAGTTTTTTTGAAAGAGTTCAACCAAAAGTTATTAGGTGGCTTCAATCAATAGTTTTTTTTTTNAACTCGGTTCAGGTACTCCTACATTCTTTTATCTTTCGCCTCAAATTCCCCTTATACTTGGCTGACTACTAGTCTTGAGTCCGAGAACATTTCCACTAATCTTCCTCCCATTCTTTGAACCATAGCTATTCCCATCAGTAGAGCTTCATATTCAGCCTTATTATTTGTGGCCATGAAGCTTAGTCTTAGTGACTTTCAATAACAATTCTCTCTGGAGATATTAGCACTAGCCCCACCCTAGATCCTTTCTAGCTCGCTGCACTATCTACGTATACTTCCCAGGATGAGGGGCCTTTCTGAGAGATTAAGCCAACCGATTTTTCATCCATGTTCTATACTGGTATTAATTCTTCTAACAAGGGCTTAATGAACTCGGCTACCATATCCGCGAGGATTTGTCCCTTTCTGGATGTATAGGGCATATATTTGATGTTAAAAGCCCCTAGGATGGTACCCCATGTGGCTATTCTCCCTGTGTAGTTAGTACTTTTGAGTATGGTTTTAAGCGGAAGTTGTGTGAGTACAACGACCATATGCCCTTGGAAATAATGAGGCAATTTCCATGTACCAAGTACTACTGCTAGGATGGCCTTCTCCAATGACATTTATCGAATCTCAGCCTCGTGCAATGACTTACTCATATAATAACCCTGGTCTACTCGTATCAATACCAAACTTACAGCATAGGGAGCCACAGCAATGTAAGCGAACAAGACTTCATCTGGTTTAAGACTAGACATGATTAGTGGTTGAGCTAAATAGTCTTTAAGCTGTTGGAAAGCCAGAGCACACTCTTCAGTCCATTCGAATCCTTTCCATTTGTTAATCAACGAGAAGAAAGGTCTACACCTATCTGCTGATCGGGAGATGAATCGGTTCAGAGTAGTAGTCATTCCAGTCAATTTTTGAACTTCTTTGGGATTCCAAGGAGCTTGTAAATTGTTGATAGCCCTTATCTGATCGGGGTTAACTTCAATTCCCCTGTAAGTCACCATATAACCCAAGAACTTGCTTAACCCCACACCAAATGAGCATTTGGAAGCGTTTAGACGCAGCTTGTACCTTTTTAGAACTTCAAAAATGTTTTCGAGGTCCTTTAAATGTTCAGAAACGATCTTGCTTTTCACCACCATGTCATCTATATAAATTTCGATACTTTTACCCAACTGTGGCTCAAACATCCTCGTCATCATTCTTTGGTAGGTGGATCTTGCGTTTTCAAACCAAATGACATCACTTTGTAGTGGTAGTTCCCAATAGGGGTGACAAAAGCAGTCTTCTCCTGATCCTCCAGGGCTAATGATATTTTGTGGTAACCTTGTAATGCATCCAGGAAGCTCATCCGAGAATGGCCGACAGTGGCATTTACTAGCTGATCAATTTTTGGCATAGGGAACGAATCCTTAGGACAAGAATTATTCAAGTCAGTGAAATCTACGCATACTCGCCATTTCCCATTTTTCTTCTTTACCACCACAGTATTCGCTAGCCACTCAGGATAAAAAACTTCTTTAATAGCTCCGACTTGTTCAAGCTTTGTTACTTCTTCTCGTACTGTGTCAACATGCTCCTTGGATGGACGCAGATGAGGCTGTTTTTTAGGGGTGATCATGGGATTGACTTTCAGATGGTGACAAATGAATTCTGGATCTACCCCCGGGGCTTCGTAAGCATTCCAGGCAAATACATCAATGTTTCTCTTAAGGAACTCTATTAGCTCTTCCTTTTCCTACAGAGGTAGTTGAGATCCAACCTGAAAGAACCTTTTTGGATTGTCTCCAATAGTAACTTTTATCAAATCTTCGCACCTGGCGCCCTCGGCTGAATCTTCGACGGGCGATGCCCGAGGTTTTGATTGCTATAAATCCCTTTCGGCCTGGGCCGAGGGCTCAGTTTCGGGCTTATGATGGATTGCAACCACCAAGCATTGTCTAGCCATGGATTGATCTCCCCGAATTTCACTAACTTGTCCCTCAGATGGATATTTAACCTTCTGATGCAGAGTAGAGGAGACAGCCCCTATAGTATAAAGCCAAGGTCTAGCCACAATTATAGTATAGGGCGAATAGGCGTCTACGACAATGAAATCTAATTCTACTACCATTTGTACCAGCCTGTACAGGTAGTTGTATTTGACCCTTTGGAATGACAACTTTTCCCTCAAAGCTTACCAAGGGAGAATTGTAGGGCGTTAAGTCATCAGGTTTTAAGTTCGACCCTTGTAGAGATTAGGGTACATTATCTTGGCTGTGTTACCCTAGTCTACCATTACCCTCTTTACATCATACCCCCAATTCTGAAGGTGATTACCAAAGTATCGTCATGGGGTTGGATGGTTCCAGTTTTGTCTTCATCCGAGATTCCAAGAATTAGTGGAATATTCGTTTTAACCCTCTTCGGACCTTGATTAACATCTCCTGCGGGTAAACGGGCTACCGACATTTATCCTAAAGGGAAATGACCCTCTCCTCCCAGGTGCGGCAAAGATGATGTTGATCGTTCCTAAGGGGTCTTGAAGAAACATTTCTTTGAAATTCTAAGCTTGCTTGGCTTCCCTGACCACTAGAGTGATGCAGGAATTGTTTTAACCTCCCCTCGCAGACAAGCTGTTCCAAATGATCCCAAAGACTTCTACAGTCATCCATAATGCGCCCATGATCCTGGTGATACTGGCAGTAGAGATTACGATTACGTCTCTCAGGGTTTCCCACCATCGTGTTTGGTCGCTTGAAGAATGGTTCATTTTTTATCTTCTCCAAGACTTGACGCACCGGCTCTCGGAATACTACATTGACTGCTTAAGGATTTGCCGACCTAGACTATCCAACGAAATCTCTTCGGGGTTTATTATTATTATTATAACGATCTGACCTGAAATCCCTCCTCTCCTGAGGGATAATCTTATCCTTGCCTTTTCCTTGCTGTTGATCCTCTTCGACTCTTTTATATTTTTCAATCCTGTCCATCAACTGACGCACAGTGGTGACAGGTTTTCCGGTCAGAGACTTCCTTAAACCATGGTCGGTCGGTAAACCGAGCTTGAAAGTATTAACGACCACTTCATCAAAATCACCTTCCATCTCGTTGAACATCTCTCAGTACCTATCTGAGTATGTTTTCAAGGTATCACCTTCTTGCATGCTCAAGGATAGCAGTGAAGCTAAGGGCCGAGCAACTCTCCGACAGGTGACAAAACGGGAACCAAATGCTTGAGTGAGTTCTCTGAAGGAATTAATGGAATTCGCTTTCAAGCTGTTAAACCATCTCATCGCAAAAGGCCCAAGACTAGAGGGGAAAACTTTGCACATCAAAGCCTCATCTTTAGAATAGACTGCCATCCTCTGGTTGAAGTGGCTCACATACTCTACAGGGTCTATTTTTCCATTATAGATAATGAACGTCGGCTGATGAAAACACCGAGGGAGTATCGTATCTTCAATCCTGCGTGTAAAAAGTGATCTAGAGATTTGATTCAAGGCCTTGCTCATAGCATCATTCCCCACGCCTCTACGTGATGGACTTTGAGGTTGCCGCTTATGATAGTGCTCTTCTTCGTAGGAAAAAGACTCACTAACCGGTGTTCTAGATCTCTGTTTATAGGTGATGTCCAGCTCATCGTCAGAATTATCATCAGAGTAAGAAGAAGTCTGCCTCCTCTTTGCATGGTGCAACTCCCTTTTCAACTGGTCAATCTCCATTTGCATGTTTTTGTTCTTTTCTGCATGATACACGCGACTTCCACCTTGTGACTGGTTTTGATCAGTATGCGTAGTGTGTACACTACCTTCACGATCATGTCTTTGCTCTAAGTTCTGAAAAGGATCGACATGGTGGGTTGCCCTAGATTCTGCTGGTTGTTGCCCTGGTTCCGCCATCGTCAATCGTTACTTTCACCCCTCACCAAGCTCTTCCCACAGACGGCGCCAATTGTAGGTTCCAGATTTGTAACCCAAGTCCAAAAGATTTGGAGTAGGAGCCCAATAAGCCTAATACAATAAATTTGTAGAGAGTGGGTGAAAGAGCTGAGTTGGTTGTGAATGAAACAACGTTCAACAGGGATTTTATTGATCAATTGGTGTAAGAACAAACTTGAAACTTAAATGAATTCATGTCCGAAGAGACCAACTTTTGTACATATCACTCTTAAAATTATTCTCCACTTTTTCTTTTTCCTTCTTTTTGTAAGAGGTCCCTTACATTTATATAGTGTTCTTTTAGACTATCTTAATCATCCACTTGTTTTCATCTAAACGTTCACTTGAGTACCCGTCCCATCAGGTAACTTCGTCGGTTCTCCATAAGTGGCGGTAGTTGAGATTGTACTGTTCAGAGGTCTTCTCTACATTAATGCGGCAAGAAAAGTTGCTGCAGTGCATTTAATGCGGTGGTAGCAGCTTTTTCTTTAAATATTTCTCTGTTCTTATTGTCTCCATGCATGCCTGAAGTTTATCCTTATCATTGGAATCGTTAGGAAAGTTATTCGAACCTCCCAGGTACTAACTTAACTGAGATTCTTTATATCCGAGGATAACACACTCTTCGGACTACTGATGCTCTCTTCGGACTATGTTCCTCGATCATTTCCAAGTATATCTCCCCTACCTGGGGCCTTTCTCAATTGTCTATTTCTCTTCGGACAAACTTTTAGTCTTCAAATAGGGCCTTAGGCCCAATACATAAATTTGGGTTTTTATCCCCACATTAACCATTTGGCCATTTCAAGCTCTTTTTTACCCATAATGATAAGAATAATTTGAATAGAAAAATGTCAAAGATATTACACAATTTACTACATAAATTTACAAGATTTTTTTTTTTTTTTTTAACTTTTCTATAATTATCTACCGTTCAAATTTGAATCTTGAATTGATGATCTCAATCATCATTTTATTCTTATAAACTAGGTGTCATTTGAACTTACTACTTTATTAGTGAGTTCTTCTCCATTTTCAAATTATATTCTACACTTTTCTAAAAAAAAACTAAAGAATTGTCTTAGATTATAAGAATTTAGATTATAAGAGTTCACATTCTCAAACTAAAAGGCTTTAGGACAAGTTGAATTGGTTAGTAAAATTTTATCGAATTAAGTATGGGAAACTAACCAAAAAGGAAAAGTAAACACTTATGGTATGTTTGTTTGAGGTGAGGCAAAAATGGGGTGGGGGAGTTTTCTCCCCGGGCCCATCATTTAAGAAGAAAAAATTGTCTCCCCAATTTGGACAGAAAACTGGAAAGAAAAGTGAAGTGGGAGTGAGTTTGATAAGAAATTACCTATATGCCCTCTCCTTATTTAATGTTGCTTTTTTTTTACTTCCTCTTTCTTTTTTTCTTTCTTCTTCTTTTTATTTTTGGCTAGTGTTGAACCTGACTTTAGTTTCATGTATTGCTTTTTGCTTGTTCCTCAAAAAAAAAAAAAAAAAAGCATTGCTTTTTGCTTCTTCTTTTTTTCTTTTTTCTTTTTTTGTTTTGGGGGGGGGGGGGGGGCGTTGTTTTCATGCTTTTCTTCCTTCTTCTTCTTTTTATTTTTATTTTATATCAAATGGAAACTTTTCATTTTTATTATTGGTTTTTCTTTTGCTAGATGTTTTATTAGTTGTGTTATTATTTTGTAAGTTTGTAGTAATTAAAAAAATTAATTTTTATAAATTATTAAAAAAATAGTTTTTTATGTACTAGAGGCATGAGAATAAATTTTTACAAACTACATTTTCTATCCTCTCACTTTTTTACTCGGCCAAACAAAAAAGTTTCCCATCTCTCCACTTTTCCACTCCATCAACCAAACACAAGGAGGGAAAACTAAATTTTTTCTATCCACCAACTTTTTCACTCCCTCCCCAATTTTTATTTTCCCTCTTTTCCATCATTCCAACCAAATGGACCCATTACGAACCATATTAGGAATATTTGTTAAATTATTTCCAAAAGAAATATTGATTTGTATGTAGAGAAAGAATAAGAGAACAATATAAAGGATTGAGCATAAGCTGGATGTGTAAATTTTCATATTTCAAAATGAATTTATACAAGACATGAAGTTGGAATCAATGATTTAATTATTTGTTTAATTTGAGTTGGTAATATGGTATGATGGGCATCGCTCCCAATCGTGCTTGTTTGTGGTGTAAGTCAAGGAGGATGACCATCCATTCGAACAAAGATAATGGATGACAAACGATCAAAAAGGAAAGGAAAAGCTTATGAGACCCCCAAATGGAAAGACATATTCTCCTGAATTGAAGTGTGAGATTCTCGTTCCATGAACCTACAATCTTCAATCATGGGCATGAATTCTAAGACTTGTACCTTTCAATTTATAAATGCCATAACTCCTATTATGCCATGACTTCAGATAATGAGAGAGAATTAGCAGTCATGGAAGGAGTGGGTAGGACAGATCTATATATACCAATTAAACTATATCCATTCCAAGTCATGAAAGAAAAACCCTAGGAACTCTATTATTTTAAGTACTTTTGGATTTTTGTAAGTTCTAACTTAAGTATCAAAAGAGTTTTGATGGCAAAAATTGGGAATTAATTTTTGTTTGTCAAACAATATAATTAGTAGGCACTGTTTTGAAATTATATTTCATACTAACATCTCGAGTCTAAAAGACTTGATTTAGGGCCTATAAATCGAGTCTCAAAGACTCAGTTTTCATGTTTTGATTAGATCTGAGCTGGCGCTTTTCCACGTAGCGTCCACTTGGAAATCGAGTCTTAGAGACTCGATTTATATCTGTAAAACATTTACAGTGAAAAGATTTTCAAGTGTTTGGAGTACAAAACACAGATCAGCCACCATCAACCACCACCAAATACAAGCACAGACTAGCCACTATCAACCCACAAATCTGAGCATTAATCCAACAATTCAGCACAAATCCAACCAAATCCACCCCCAACAACCACCTAAAATCTAGATTAAAAAAATAAAAACCCCAAAACCCATGACTCATTTGGCTTGTTGATTGGGGGTTTCTGCAAGAAAATCCAAAAACCTACGATGAAGGTGAAGGAAGCCACCATCATGATAGCGGTGATGAGAGGCTGTAGGCGGCGATGCAAGGGCTTCAACTATCGGGTACGTGGGTCATCGCTTTCGGACTCGTACCCTTCCTCTTCTTCGATAATTGTAGCCCTAATCAGCTTCACCTATTCGGTCTTCTGGATCTTAATCTGGGGCATAGACATCACACGTTTAAGCGGTTGGTGATTGTCAATAATGGGTGGAGGTGGAGGAGGCGCGAAAGTAGCGGAGGCGAAAGACGAAGGGACAATGAGTGGTGGTGAGAAACCTCACCGTGAGCGAGTTTTTTTTTTTTTTCTTCTCTTTCTTCTCTGATGAGAAGGTGGGGTGGGGTGGGGGGAATGGTTTGTACATGAGAAAGCTGAACATGTGTGTAAGGAGGCTGAAGTTGCAGGCTTAAAACATTTTACTTGTTTTATAAATGGTCGGCTTATAAATCGAGTCTTAGAGACTCGATTTCCAAGTGGACGCCATGTGGAAAGAACGCCAAATCAGACGTGATCAAAACACTGAAACCGAGCCTTTGAGACTCGATTTATAAGCTCTAAATCGAGTCTTTTAAACTCGAGATGTTAGTAAAAAATATAGTTTTGTAACAAGTGCCTACTAATTATATTGTTTGATAAACAGGATTAATTCCCAATTTTGAGCGTGTTGGAAATAAAGGAGAGATAATACCTGAATTTTCCTTGGAAATTACACAATTTGATATTACCAAAAAAGAGGTGGCAGAGATGAGGCATGGACCAAGTCACTGTCTTGAGACAAATTGTGCCGTCTATAGTATATCCAATGTAGTTAGACAAATAGTTTCTGCACGTTGTCCCCAGGATACAAAAGCCCAGCCACCTTTTGCTGATTATCCTTGTGAGCCTACACTGCTCGTAGGATATAAGCTCTCTATAGTACTTTCTTTTTCTAGAAAATTTTGTAAAAGATAGAATATTTTTGTCAGTAGTAAAAAGCAATAGATGGTAAGTGTTTTAGGCCTCGTCAATGGGCCGGGCCGGGCTGACCCGGCCCGTTTTTACTTGGCCCATGGGTCTAATGAGCTGGGCTTAACGGGTTGTTGACTAGTCAATGGGCTGGGTCGGGCCGGGCTAGATGGAAAATCCCTAGCCTATGGCCCTACCCATGGGCAATGCCGATTTGGACCTTAGCGGGCTAGGCTAGTGAGGTGGATTTAATGGACTACCCATGGGCATTTTTAATGGGTCTTCAATGGGGTTATAAAAATTTAACTAAAAAAATTATAATTATATATTATTACAAACTATCAAATTGAACAATTAAATCTACTAAAAAGATTCTATTAAAAAAAAAATACTAAGACATACCTCTTAAAAAGGTACTAAAATAAGATTAATTAACTTGCATTGATAAGAATAAATAAGTACATTGAAATTTTCATGAATATATTAGACTGAAAATAGTTGCATCACTACAAATGTGTACATCCCAACTAGGTCGGCACCCACACACTGTCTATCATTTGCAATTCCCAATCTATTTGTGTTGAAACATCAAATAATTTTATCTAAGAAAAAAATTGAAAAACTTGTTACATAAATTTTATAACTATTTGCCAAGCATTATCTTGAAGTGGTGGATTGTTGGTCATGTGGTGGACTTCTTGGCATCCACTCAGGCCTTTCTAACTTCAATCGCTCAAATGCCTCTACTAATTCTGCTTCTTGTTGTCTTGTGTCTGCTAAGTTCCAATCCTTTAAGCACACAAGTGCCTCAACAGTCTCGGGACTAAGACCACATCTCTTGTCAGATACAACTCTACCACCTGCAGAAAAAGATGCTTCCGATGCTACCGTGGAAACAGGAACTGATAATATTTCACAAGCCATAATGGAAAGTATGGGATACTTACTTTGATTTGTTTTCCACCAGCCCAATAAATCAAATGATCCTTCCTCATCAATTTCAAGTAAAGGTTGATTTAAATAAGGTTGAAATTCCGATAACCCACCTGATGTTACTGAAGATGCTTGTTCTCTTCTTCTTTTAACCATGTGATAAGCATTTTGTTCTTCTTGGTCACCTAGAAAACTAGTAGAGGATAAAGCGCTTCTTGTGTTTTGTGTTTGGGCACCAATTTCGGAATTTTTATAAGCATTTCCATAATAATCAAATAATTGTGTCATTGAATTTTGAAATGATTGTATGGTCTTTTGAATTTTTTCAACTTCATCATTATAAATTATTTCTAAAAAAACATTCAACTCTTCAATCTTAAATCTAGGATCAAGAATAATGCAATAGATGGTAAGTGTTTAGGAGTTAGGACAATAAAAATTGTTTTTGAAAAGTTTTCAGTTTGTAATTCAAAAATAATGTCTCTCAAATTTTTATTTCTTTCCATATATATATATACATAGCCGGACCTATAACTTCTCCTTAATCAAAGAATCAAAAGGGTTTGATATCAATTAAATGGTCATAAAGTTATTGAAATTAATATATATAATCAATGGCTTTCTTTATATATATATATATATAATATTATATAGACTGGATATCAAGACTAAGAGGCTGTCTTTGCCAACCTTTTGTAAGTTTTTTTTTTTTTTTTTGAGAAACTCCAGCCTTCTGTACATCGAGAACAAGAAAAGAAAGAATTATGATGCTATGCATTTAATGTCCCATAAAGTGGCTAAAGACTAAAAGCGAAACCGTGTAATACAATTTCAAATATGCATAAATATTGCCATTTGTTTTTGACTTTCCTTAAACCAAATATTAAACACTTGTGTATATATAGTAATATAAAATAATTTAGCAATAGCTGTATATTTAAGTGCTGAAAATCTTCTATATATGATGTTATCATGTCATATTCAAATAAGAATATTTGAATACAAAACCTTTAGAATGAAAAGTGTATATTTGTAATAAAACCAAATATGCTAGCAATTATGGCATTAATATTACGTTAATGTTCATAAATTTCCTGATTAAAACCATTGACAAAAGCTATTCAAATTTTGAATTAAATTTGAATATCAAAATTTAGTATTCAACATATCTACATTAAGGGATAATTGATACACATAAATGAGTATCAAAATAAATAATATATATATATATATATTTTTTTTAAAAATATCCAACAATCCCCCACTTATTTTTATAAAAAATAAATAGGTAAATATATATATATATATATAAAAGAAAATTTTCTAAGTTAAGTAGAACATTATGCATAATGAGAGTGCCAATGGCTTGAACCCTCATTTAGTGTTTTAGCAACATTGTTCCAAAGTTAATAGTGATCTAAGTCTTGAACTATAACTTTTTCTATGAATACAAAACATTACACCACACACATAATATTCTTGTACTCTACTACGAGCTTCTATGCCAGCACATTACGGCCTTGTGCTTTATCCCAGCATCCATGAGTTATTTAGAGAACTAGCCCCATTCTCAAAGGAAGCGGCCTCACTTCCGTGCTCACTTAGGTGTGGCTATCAAGGATGTTCTTGTAACTCTAACATCCCACTCATAAGAGCTATAGTCCACATTAAGAGTTTTTTGTTTTTAAATAAAAACTCATCTTGTATAACGTTACAAGATACATGCACACACACCATAGGGAGGGACATGAGTATTATTACTCATACATATATTTAGTGCATGTTAATCAAACTACTCTATGATTAGTTTTTCCCTTTGAACCTAGTTCTTGGGATCTCCAATCCTTAGGTAGGGTATCCTCATAGGTAGTTTATTCTTCTTTAGGCTTAAGTCCCATCCCCCTCGATGCTATCCAGATCTTTTCTCTAGCTAGAGCTTTAGTTAATGGATCTGCAATATTATCATTTGTACTAATATAATCAACATTTATGATACCATTGTTTATGTATGATCTCACAGGACTGTGTTTTCTTCTAATAGATCTGGATTTACCATTATAGTATTTATTGCGCACTCTACCAATAGTGGCAGTACTATCACAATGAATTAAGACGGGTGAAATAGGTTTCTCCCACATGGGAATTTCAGATAATAAACCTCGTAACCAACCCGCTTCTTCACTAGCTGAAGATAAGGCAATTAATTCTGCCTCCATGGTGGATTTAGCAATAATTTGTTGTTTTTTAGATTTCCAACTTATTGCTCCACCACCTATTGTAAATACATAGCCAGTGATAGACAAAGAATCACCTGATAAGGTGTTCCAACTAGCATCACTATATCCTTCAAGAACAGCAGGATATCTTTGATATAGCAAACCATAATGTGCAGTTCTTTTTAAATATCTCATTGATTGAGTCATGGCATTCCAATGCTCAAAATTAGGTTTGCCAGTAAATCTTGCTAAAACTCCTACGACATAAGCAATATCAGGTCTAGTACAATTAGTAGCATATCTAAGACTACCAATAATACTAGCATATTCCTTTTGATTGTAAATATCATTTTCATCTTTAGTAGGAAAAAGATGCACACTAGAGTCAAAAGGAATACTTGCAGGTTTACAATCAAAGTAATTATATTTTTTCAAAAAATTTTCTATATAATGAGATTGATCTACAAATATGCCACTTGAAGTTCTAGAAATTTTCATGCCAAGAATCACATTAGCTTCTCCTAAATCTTTCATATCAAAGTTATTCTTAAGAAGCATTTTGGCAGCATTTATAATATCCATAGTAGGACCGAAAATTAGAAGATCATCAACATATAAACAAATTATAATATGAGCATCATCAAAAGTTTTATAATATGTACATTTGTCACTTTCATTTGTTTTAAAACCATTAGAAAGCAAACATTGATCAAATTTCTAATGCCATTGCCTAGGAGCGTGTTTTAAACCATATAAAGATTTTAATAATTTACATACCATGTGCTCATTACTTGGCATCGTAAAACCTTTTGGTTGGTCCATGTAGATTTCTTCTTCTAAATTGCCATTTAGAAATGTTGTCTTTACATACATTTGATGTATCATTAAATTATGAATGGCTGCTATAGCAATCAATAATCTAATAGATGTAACTTTAGTAACAGGAGAAAAAGTATCGAAAAAATCAATATCTTTTTTTTTTTTTTTTTTAAACCTTTAGCTACAAGCCTTGCTTTGAATTTTTCAATAGATCCATCAGGTTTTAATTTTCTCCTAAGTACCCATTTACACCCAATTATTTTACAACCCGGAGGTAAATCTACAAGTTTCCAAGTATTATTAGACATAATAGAATCCATCTCATCATTGATGGCTTCTTTCCAAAAACCTGAATCAGGAGAAGATAAAGCTTCTTCTAAAGAAGTAGGGTCACCTTGTAAATTATACACATAATATTCAGGACCAAAATTCTTTTCAATTCTAGGTCTTTTACTCCTCCTAGGTTCAATCTCATATTCATTAACATCTTTTGACTTAGATGCTGAACATTAAAATTTCTCTTGTTGTTCAAAACCCCCACTATTTTTATATTTAAATGGAAATTCATTTTCATGAAAAATTGCATCTCTAGATTCAATTGTTGTATTATTATCAATATCATAAAATCTATAAGTTGTGCTATATAAAGAATAACCCAAAAATAAACATGTAGAAGCCTTTACCCCAAGTTTAGGTCTTTTGGGATTAGGTAGCCTCACATATGCTAAGCAACCCCAAACTTTGAAATTTTCAGATTTGGTTTATATTTTTTCCATAATTCAAAAGGAGTTAAAAAAAGTCTTTTTATGAGGTACTCTATTCAAAACAAAATTTGCAGTTAAAACAGCTTCACCCCAAAAATATTTAGGAGCTCCATAACTAACAAGCATAACATTAGTTAAATTTATAAGAGTCTTATTTTTACGTTCAGCTACTCCATGTGAAGATGGAGAATAAGGGGCAGTAGTCTCATGAAAAACACTAAGAGATTGAATATAATTATTAAGACCAAGAGTATCATATTCTTTTCCTCTATCAGTTCTAAATCTTTTAACCTTTTTATCAAAAGTATTCTCAACTTCTTTTAAGAAAATTGATAGTTTTTCAAAAGCATCACAGCTATTTTTCATAAGATAGACATATGAATATTTTGAAAAATCATCTATAAAGGTTATAAAATACCAATTACCTCCACGTGTCAAATGTCCTTCAAATTCACAAATATTACTATGGATAAGCTCTAGTAATTCAGTATTTCTTTCAATTGATTTATGAGGCTTTTGAGTAATTTTAGTCATGCTACAAATTTCACATTTTTCAAGTTCATTTTCAAGTTTAGGAATTAAACCTAAACTACTCATATTTTTCATATATTTATTATTAATATGACATAATCTACCATGCCAAACATTAACACAAGAAACAATATAAGCAAAACTTAAATTTTCATTCATCTCAACATTAAGTTTAAACATGTCATCACAAGCATAGCCTTTGCCAACAAACATGCCCTTTTTAGAGAGTACATATTGATCAGCCTTAAAGACTTGCTTGAAACCAGCCTTATTTGACAAAAAACTAGAAACTAGATTCTTTCTAATGTTAAGAACATGAAAGGCATCTTTGAGAGTGACTTTTCTCCCAGAAGTAAATTTGAGAAGCACCTCTCCAATACCCACAACTTCAATGGTATGAGAATCACCAAGCATAATTTTCTTTTTCTCATCCAAGATGGTGTAGGTCTTGAACCAATTTTTATCATTACAAACATGTCTAGTTGCCCTAAAATCAATCCACCACCCTCTTAAGCCTTCGAGAATATTAATTTCAGTAACCATAGCCACAAGAGACTCTTCAATGACATTAGCTTGAGCCATAGGCCCACGTTTTCGAAAGCGACAATTTCTAGCTGAATGTCTAGGCTTTCCTCATACAAAACATGCATAATTGCTATTATTATTGTGGTTGCCATTATTTGGAGCATGCTTAGGATGGTGTGCTTGGTTCTTTCTTTGATTAACATGGGTCTTATGTTGAGGATGATTTCCATTTGGCCTACATTTGAAGTTTCTTTTCTTAGGCCTTACATAGTCATTATTTTTTTGCATTGGCTTTTGACATGTTTTCATTTAAGGAGATAAAATTTACCTTAGGACCATTTGCGCCATGGAATTCAACAGCTTTGTCTTGGTTCCTTGCCTCTTCCTCCACTCTCAAACGGGTGATAAGGGATCTAATGGAGAGTTCCTTTTGCTTGTGTCTTAGAACTTTGGCAAACTCCTTCCAAGATTCAGGCAACTTGTCAATGATGGCTGAAACTTGCATTTGCTCATCTACTCGAATGCCTTCAGATTGAACATCTTGTGAAATCATTTGGAGTTCATAGGATTGTTCCACCATGGACTTGCCTTCAACCATCTAAAACCTAAAAAATCGGCTACATGCACATTTCTTGGATCTAGCTTCCTCTTTATCATATTTTTTATTCAATGTCTTCCATATCTTTTTGGCTGATTTATAAGCTCTTAAAGTTAACACGACGGAAGCGGAATGGCTTATTAAGATCACCCGCTCCAGAGGAATTAGACATAACATTACCATTTTCCAAGGATGATTTTGTGTTCTCCATATCGATTTGTCTCAAATTGTTGGAAATAAAGGAGCGATAATACCTGAATTTTCCTTGGAAATTACACAATTTGATATTACCAAAAAAAGAGGTGGCAGAAATGAGGCGTTGACCAAGTCACTGTCTTGAGACAAATCATGCTATCTATAGTATATCCAATGTAATTAGACAAATAGTTTCTACAAGTTACCCCTAGGATATAACAACCTAGCCACCTTTGCTGATTATCCTTGTGAGCCTACACTACTCGTAGGATATAAGCTCTTTATAGTACTTTCTTTTTCCAGAAAATTTTGTAAAAGATAGAATATTTTTGTGAGTAGTAAAAAGCAATAGATGGTAAGTGTTTAGGACAATAATTTTTTTTTTTTTTTTTGAAAATTTTTCAACTTTGTAATTCAAAAATAATGTGTGTCTTCTACTTTTATTTCTTTCCATATATATATATATATATATAGGCGGACCTTAACTTGTCCTTAGCCAAAAAATCAAAAAGATTTGATATCAATTAAATGGTCATAAAGGTATTGAAATTAATAATATAATCAATGATTTTCTTAATATATATATATAATATTATATTATATAGACCGAAAATCAAGTTTTTGCCAGCCTTTTGTACGTTAAGAACAAGAAAAGAAAGAATCATAATCTATGCATTTAATGTCTCATAAAGTGGCTGAAGACTAAAAGCCAACCATGTAATACAATTTCAAATATGCATAAATATTGCCATTTGTTTTTGACTTTCCTTAAACCAAATAGTAAACACTTATTTATATATGGTGACATAAAGTAATTCAGCAATAGCTATACATTTAAGTACTGAAAAATCTTCCATATATGACATTATTATGTTATATTCAAATAAGAATGTTTGAATACAAAACCTTTAGAATGGAAAGTATATATTTGTAATAAAACCAAATATGCTAGCAATTATGATATTAATATCATGTTAATGTTTATAAATTTCCTGATTAAAACCATTGACAAAAGCTATTCAAATTTTGAATTACATTTGAATTTCAAAATTTAGCAATCAAGGTATCTGACACTAAGGGATAAATGATACACATAAATGAGTATCAAAATAAATATAATATATATATATATATATTATAAAAATATCCAACAATTTTATCTACCAAAGAGAATGAATAGGACCTTGTCTGTTTAGAAGAGGTTGCCTGATTTTTTCCTTCTCATTCTACAATGTGATTCGACTTAAATAAAATTTGATATCGTTTGTTATTTTAAAAACAATACCCCAAAAAAAAAGAAAAAGAAAAAAGGCATGGGTATGGTAGTGATTTTTCTTTTTTACTATACCCACCAGTCATCTTTTTTCTTTCTCTCTTTCTTTTAATTTTAATTTAGAAAAATTATTGTTCTCACACTTTGGGTGTACACTACATACATACAATGTCCACACTTTCATATATATATATATATATATATAAGGTGTTTAAATTTTCCAAGAATATCTGATGAAGCCAAATTCATCAGTTGATAGGTTCGTCCAGACGAAGTATGAACCAATGAATATGTATTCCTGAACAAGATCAAAAGTGGTGTTCCCTCGTAAAGATCACCGGTGTGGTGCCAGCTAATAAACCTCTGATGACAAAGTCAGATTTTAGATAGAGAGATAAAGATAAGGATTAAGAGTATTGAATCTTATACTTTTTTGTGTACTTTGATTGAGGTCTGATGTAGTTTATATAGTTACTTGTTTTTCTAGCCGTTGGAGGTCTTCAATGGTAGCTTTAATGGCTTTGGTAACGCATCTGGTGGTTTATTGTAGTGCTTTTAATATCCGTCCAATGGTCATGCTTGATTTATTCGTCCGTTTAGTAATGGAAGACATATTAAATGCATCTTTATGGCTCGTTGATCATCCAAAGGCTTCTCTGGACGATGGAATTTTCTTGATTCATCAATGTCCATTCTTTACACATATAAAAGCATATGGATATTGTAAGATGTGAAACAATTGATACCTATTTATTTATTCAAATCTTGCATAGGAAGATTTGCATTATGTGTACAAAAGCACAAAAATTCAGAAGTCTCTATTTGAATCAGGGGCTGTCACATTGAAGCTAGGGTGATCACAGGAAAAAAAAAAATTATTATATATAAAATTTTAAAAATTTATGATTTTTTACCATAATTTTTTTAAAGTCTAACATAATTAAACTATGGACAAAGTTTCGTAACAAATTTGG
Source organism: Quercus suber (assembly GCF_002906115.3). Taxonomy (NCBI): domain Eukaryota; kingdom Viridiplantae; phylum Streptophyta; class Magnoliopsida; order Fagales; family Fagaceae; genus Quercus; species Quercus suber. The sequence continues at coordinate 276,208 of NW_027069985.1, forward strand.
TTGTAGACAAAGGTTACAACTCCACTCANGAGCCATAGGCCCATGTTTTCGAAAACGACAATTTCTAGCCGAAGGTCCAGGCTTTCCACATACAAAACATGCATAATTGCTATTATTAGTGTGGATGCCGTTATTTGGAGCATGCTTAGGATGGTGTGCTTGGTTCTTTCTTTGATTAGAGTGGGTCTTATGTTGAGGCTGATTTCCATTTGGCCTACGTTTGAAGTTTCTTTTCTTAGGCCTTACATAGTCATTATTTTTTGCATTGGCTTTTGACATGTTTTCATTTGAAGAGATAAAATTTACCTTAGGACCATTTCCCCATGGAGTTCAACAGCTTTTTCTTGGTTCCTTGCCTCTTCCTCCACTCTTAAACAGGCGATAAGGGATTCAATGGAGAGTTCCTTTTCCTTGTGTCTCAGGACTTTGGCAAACTCCTTCCAAGATTCAGGTAGCTTGTCAATGATGGCTGAAACTTGCATTTGTTCATCTACTCGAATGCCTTCAGAATGGACATCTTGTGAAATCATTTGGAGTTCATAGGATTGTTCCACCACGGACTTGCCTTCAACCATCTGAAACCTAAAAAATCGGCTACATGTATATTTCTTGGATCCAGCTTCCTCTGTATCATATTTTTGATTCAATGCCTTCCATATCTTTTTGGCTGATTTGTAAGCTTGATCATAATAATCATACAAATTATCAGAAAGAAAATTAAGTAAATAATTTCTACAGTAAAGATGATCCTTATCCCACTTCTTAACATCTTTTTCATGTTGAGAAAGTTCTTCTTTAGTCAATTGTTCAGACTTCTTTTTCTTTGGTTTTTTCTCAGTTAACACATAAGCCACATTCAAGAGAGTAAGATAAAACAAAGTCTTTTGTCTCCACCTCTTAAAGTTAACACCATGGAAGCGGAATGGCTTATTAAGATCACTCGCTCCAGAGGAATTAGACAGAATATTACCATTTTCCAAGGATGATTTTGTGTTCTCCATATCGATTTGTCTCAAATTGTTGGAAATAAAGGAGAGAAAATACTTGAATTTTCCTTAGAAATTACACAATTTGATATTACCAAAAAAGAGGTGGTAGAGATGAGGCGTGGACCAAGTCACTGTCTTGAGACAAATTGTGCCGTCTACGGTATATCCGATGTAGTTAGACAAATAGTTTCTACATGTTGCCCCCAGGACACAACAACCCAGCCACCTTTTGCTGATTATCCTTGCGAGCCTACATTGCTCGTAGAATATAAGCTCTCTATAATACTTTTTTTTCCAGAAAATTTTGTAAAAGATAGAATATTTTTGTGAGTAGTAAAAAGCAATAGATGGTAAGTGTTTAGGAGTTAGGACAATAAAAATTGTTTTTGAAAAGTTTTCAGATTTGTAATTCAAAAATAATGTCTCTCAAATTTTTATTTCTTTCCATATATATATATATACATAGCCGGACCTATAACTTCTCCTTAATCAAAGAATCAAAAGGGTTTGATATCAATTAAATGGTCATAAAGTTATTGAAATTAATATATATAATCAATGGCTTTCTTATATATATATATATATATATAATATTATATAGACTGGATATCAAGACTAAGAGGCTGTCTTTGCCAACCTTTTGTAAGTTTTTTTTTTTTTTTTGAGAAACTCCAGCCTTCTGTACATCGAGAACAAGAAAAGAAAGAATTATGATGCTATGCATTTAATGTCCCATAAAGTGGCTAAAGACTAAAAGCGAAACCGTGTAATACAATTTCAAATATGCATAAATATTGCCATTTGTTTTTGACTTTCCTTAAACCAAATATTAAACACTTGTGTATATATAGTAATATAAAATAATTTAGCAATAGCTGTATATTTAAGTGCTGAAAATCTTCTATATATGATGTTATCATGTCATATTCAAATAAGAATATTTGAATACAAAACCTTTAGAATGAAAAGTGTATATTTGTAATAAAACCAAATATGCTAGCAATTATGGCATTAATATTACGTTAATGTTCATAAATTTCTTGATTAAAACCATTGACAAAAGCTATTCAAATTTTGAATTAAATTTGAATATCAAAATTTAGTATTCAACATATCTGACATTAAGGGATAATTGATACACATAAATGAGTATCAAAATAAATATAATATATATATATATATATTTTTTTTTTTATAAAAATATCCAACAGAACGAGTTTTGACCGACACCACACTATTACTTTCCAATTGAGTTATTGTCATTTTTTAGGTTTTCTAAAGCTCCTATTTGGACAAGTGAAGTGACTCACTGATATCCTTTGCATAATCACGATTGTCATAGTATATTACAATGTATATGAGACTCATAATATACATAATTCATACCTAGCTCTAAAAAAAATCATACCTATTATTTTATTTTATTTTATCTATATATCATGTTGGAAGGATCCTAAGAGAGAGGCCAACTTGATTTTGCTCGGTGACACTATGCGTGCGTTTGCCCAATCCTCATGCGTTTTTCATTAGATCTCATGGATATTGTTTACTTTTTCATCAAATTCAGTAAAATATAAATTTCTAGGTAAATTTGAGTCTCACAGCACTATTTGCACTTTAAAAAAAAATTGCTATAGTATTTTTAATAATAAATTTTTAATTTTTAATAAATAAACAATATTTAAACACACCCTATATTTATTATTTATTTATTTATTTGAATTTTCAGAGGAAGTAAACTCTCTACGTTGACCATCTGTCCTCTTAGCTCATGTGCATTATAGGACTCGAATTCGAAGGCTTCAAGTTTAATATTCTTATTAAGCCAAAAAAAAGTTTAATATTCTTATATTTATGGTTGGCTTCTTATAGTTTCTTCTGGCCCTCTGACGTTTTGTTTTTTTTTTTTTCTTCTCTCTCTCTCTCTCTCTCTGAAGTAAAGTCCTATGACGTAGTAATCAACGTTTTTTTAATGTTTTTCTTTCAGTGAGGGGTGGTGTAGCCGTCCACATATGCTCTTTTTGCTTGCTTGTCGGTTGTCACCAACACGCGCGTTTAACTAGAACCAAGTCACTCTCCATTTCACTGTCAAAACTTTTTTTTTTTTTAATAATTTTAATTTATGGCGTCCGTTTTTTATAATAATTATTTATTAAGATACTAATAAGTTTTTGTTATAAGTGAGGATTGAATTCTAGATCTCTTATACAATCATAAAAAACTTTACCAATTAAGCTAACTGGATTAAATTAGCTTGGCTAGCAATAAAGATGGGGAATGGATCTTATAAAAAAAAAGGAACAATGATTTTAATCATTTTATTATTCAACTTAATGGCACATAAATTTTCACAAATTTTTTCATAACTAGTTATATATTTTATTGTAATTAGTACATAATAATAAAAATAGTGTTATGATTAGGTCATATGAAAATAGTTTTACTTCAATAAAAATTTATATCTATATATATAATTAAAGCCAAAATTGAGAGAAAATCTAATTGGAGTTAGCAATAAAGATGGTAAAAAAAGGAACAATGATTTTAATCATTTTATTATTCAACTTAATGGCACACAAATTTTCACAAATTTTTTCAAAATTAGTTATATATTTTATTGTAATTAGTACATAATAAAAATAGTGTCATGATTAGGTCATATGAAAATAGTTTTACTTCAATAAAAATTTATATCTATATATATATATATATAATTAAAGCCAAAATTGAGAGAAAATCTAATTGGATTCTAAATTGAATTTTAATTACAGTCTAATTTTTTGCCATGTGTCCTATTTAAATTTTAAAAAAAATCATAAGTGAGTTAATATTATGCAAAAAGTGAAAAGTCTAATATAATTAAACCATCAAAAACCCAATAAATAAATAAAAAGAATAAACTCGTGTGTATATAAAAGAGAGAGAGAGAGAGAGAGAGAGTAAAACTCATTTATGACTTAAAAAATGTGTAACTCTTATACTATGTATAATTTAGGAATTTATTAGATAATCCGAGAGTATACTCCCTCCCTCTCATGTGAGTGGGACCCGCCATTATGTGAGAGGGAAGGAGTATACTCCCGAACTACCCATTAATAACCCATATAATTTGAACTCATATATGTGGGTAATTGTAATTATTTTTAATTGTACCGTGCATATGCACAAGTTTTATACTAGTAATGATAAAGTGCAATTATAATAAAAAGTAAATATAGTAGAATGTGTTTGAAACATTATCTTTGTAGTCTTACAAGCTAATACCCTTGTTGAATTGGAGTTGCACATATCAAACCAACCTTTGCCACAACTCATATGTAACTATTTTTGGCACTAGGATTTTAACACATCTATAATCCCTAACAAACATAAACGTGAGATAACTTCTAGCAAAAGTTAAAGGTTTACTTTTGAAAATGTTCATGACAACCCAAATAGAGCATTTTGGATAAGTGCAATTAAATGTGTGAGTCTTTCATTGAAATTGGATGGAATCATGGGGAAATTATTGTGTACTTCCAGAGTACCATAAATGCGTATTCCCTTCTCTCACATGAATAGTAGGTCTCATTAATTAAATTTATGGTGAGACCTACCATTTATGTGAGATGAGGGAGTACGCATTTATAGTATTCTGGGAGTACCTAATAATTTTGCATAATTATGTGCGTGGTATTTCACTTACAAATACTAAAGTATTGGTTTAAATTTAGAACACCATTGACTTAATTAGGAATTTGAGATGCTTATATTAATTGAAGGTTTAAAACAAAATATTCCTTCCTATAAATATGCATGACGAACCACCGCGCACCCTTGGTGCGGTGGTCACTTCACAAGTATAAATGTTTGTGAGGTGTTGGGGGCAAAAGCTGGGATTCAAGTCTCTAAGAGGGAGCTACACACAAATATTGACTAGATGAGTCAATAATAATCCAACACATTTATTAAATGGGTCAAGATTTCTCAATCCTAACATGACTCGTTTATCAAATGATTCACTCGTATCAATCCGTTTATCATATTTTTCAAACCAAAAAAAATACAAATTTTAGTATTAACTAAATTGATCTGAACTATGAAAAACCAAACAAATTCAAAACTAATAAGTAACTGCATCACAAACAATCATTCAAACTAAAACATATCTCAATCTCACAAAAAAATCAATTACATTTAATTAAACAGGTCAAACGAGTTTCATGGTTTGGACACGAACACTACACATTTATTAAATAAGTTAGTCGTGCCAATTTAAATATGACACAAACCCATTAAGTCTTAACCCATAACTTATTATTTTCATATCGAGTTCGTGGGTAATGCCAAATTTTGCCACTCTTATCAATATTTGACAAAAGACTTACTATTACAATCTAAGTGGGGTATTGTTATAATTTATAAATCCAATGTCGATTGTGATATGAAAGGAATTGGGTTTATGTATTAAATAAACTTGTCCCACATGGAAATATTACAAAATGTTTGATATATATATATATATAAAGTCACATAGACATCAAGATATAAAATAAATGGGAGGATCTATGGACATGTAGTACTAGAACACACACATGGCGTGTGCCGCAATGTGACACTTGGAAAAATGGTAGGTGTGCATGTGGAAGCTATTTCTGATGCATAAATAACTAATTTTTTGAAGGGCTATGAATTGAAAAAGTGCAATCTAAAACATAATGTTCCTTTAGAAAATTATAATTTTTTTAGAAAGTGTCAATTAAAATAAGAGTCTTGATGTTTCAATTAAAACTTTTAATTATCTATAAGCTTAGAGTTGAAAGCTAATACAATTTAATCTCACTCTCTGTCTCATCAAATACATGATTTCACAAGAAAAACTCTAACAAATACATGATTTCACAAGAGAACTCTAAGTAGGAACTTCGTAATAACTATCCACAGCTTGGTAACTTTAATTTGTTGTATCTGGAAAATAAATTGCTTGTAATCCAGCAACAAACTCTTTTGAGTGAAAGAAAATTATCATCTTAAAGACATACCTCAAAGTTGCCTCAACTTTCTTTTCTATTCAATTTCTCTATAAGTGTGATCCTTACTAATCGCTACTTGCTTGTCAGTATAAGGGCTTGTTTGGTAAGGTAGTTCAAACAACAGTTTTCAGTGTTTAAACACTGAAAACTGTGGGCCAAAAAAAAAAAAGGCATTTGATAAGGGATTTCATTTAAGAGTGTTTGAATTACGTTTCTCATTTTAGAGTGTCTAAACATTGAATTTAAAGAACTCCTCTTATCAGTTTTTCAATTTTCAAATAACATTACTCAATGACACTTTTGTAAATATTTAGAAAAGTGTGGGACCCACTTGATAAAACTTAACATAACTACAACTCTCTCTCTCTCTCTCTCTCTCTCTCTCTCTCTCAAGCACACCTCATCTTTTTCTTTTTTCTTTTTTATTCTTTCTCTCTTTTCCTCCCTTCTCTCTCACTTGTACTACTTGAATAAATATTTATAAAATAATTGTACTTGTTAGAAAGTTACCATTTCAAAAAAAAAAAAAAAATACATACACATATCAAACACATAATTATTATTTTTTCAAATTTTAAAATATGTTGTTTGCAATATGGTGCCAATTTTTTTTTTTTTTTTTGCATTATGAGTACTTTAAACACGTATTTTCACAACACTTTTTAAACCACAATTTTCACATTATTTTAAACAAAAATACTTGAAAGCTACTACCAAACAAGTCCTAATATTCTTGGTTGAATTGTTTTATAACAGCAATAAAATATCACAATATTTGCACAATGTGAGATCTTAGCCTATTAGAATAAACTTTTTTTTTTTTATCAGAAACAAAAAGGTTGTAAAAATAATGGTGAGATTTTTTTTTTTTTTTTGATGGGATAATGGTGAGATTTTATTGTGTGGCAACACTTTTTTTTTTTTTAAGTAGCTAGCAAGGAAAAAGTAATCTTAATTTATCTTAGGCACACGTGAATTTCAGTTTCTCCAACATTGTTTCTGTTAGCAAGATACATTGTAATCATGTCGGCGGTTTCCAACGCGCGTGAAGAAGTTTTTTCTCCTTTTGAAACATCTTAAGAGTCTTAGACGTCGATTGCGCGTTATTGTACATGTGTGTTTGGTTACTTTGGTATTTTCCTCAACCACACGTAATAAGGAGAGACAAACGAAAACATAGCTGGATATAAAAATGTTTTATAACTTAAAAATTATTATTAATATTTTCAATGTAATTTATAATATAGATATAGGAGCATGTTATTATTTAAACCTCCTCTAACTTATAAAATTGATTTTATAACTTATGAATCTATAGGATATAAAAATGTGATTTCCTCTTTTTAGTTTTGTATGCTTTTATACTTTTGGAATCCATCTTTTGACATTCAAACTTAAGGCCAAAGGAATGGAAGACCCAAAAAGAAAAAATAAAATAAAAAGAAAGGATATTGCATTTCTTTTTCATCTTTTAGTAAAAGGAAACAGCTTATACATGAGAAATTGTCCTCTCTCATCCTAATAAGCTTACCTTTGTTGTGTTCCAAGGACAGGTGGCAGCCAAGCAAATTACTGTAGTAAGATATTTCATTTGAATTCAAGTAAAGTAGTCTTTGTTTAATTTGAATTCAAAGTGGTTGAGCATAATTTGAATTGTTATCAATAATATCTTCCTACTATCTATGAGATAAGATTAGGAGATAAGATTAGGAGATTAGTTTGTTTGTTATTAGACGAATTGCTATCCTTTTTTTTTTCTTCTCTCATTTGGATGATTATAGCCTATAGGTGTAATTTGAAGTCTTTAAATTGAGTAATACACGAAAAAGGGACCAATCAGAAAATTAAACCCCAAAAAAGATTTAATAAAGTTCAATCCACTAAGTTATCTTTACAATTATCAGACTTTTATACTAGTTCATAACTTCCTCAAACCAATTGGGTTTAGTGACTTTAGTCAGACCCAAGAAAAGAGCATAATTAGGACAAAAATCTAGTATTATGAAACAAGACCCAAAAAAAAAAAAAATTCCGAGCATCAATTAGGATTAGAATGTCCTTTGAATAACTTTTGTCATCATTTTGAAGCTCTTGTTTTTGTTTTATGTTTTTTACATTTTGAAAAACTGTTCCTCTTATGGTTTGGATATACAAATACATATACACACATATATATATATATATTATTTTTTTTCTTTTTTTTTTCCCTCTTAAAACCTTTTGGAGAAAGTTGGGTTTGGAAGGAAGTCAGGAACAAGCTTCTGTTTGGGCTTTTTTTTCTGCTTGCTCTGCATTTAAGAAGTTTATAGTTGGAGGAAAAAAAGGTTTCGAGTCTCTTTTTAGCTTTTTGGGATTTATGAATTCTGTGTGCATCTGACACGTAAACCATGACCATGAGACCAAAGTAAAAGACGCGCAAACAACCTACTTTAGAATGTGCAATTATTTTACCAAGAAACAGTGTAGTATTTACTCAAGTTGTATGATTGCCGATTCATCATGTTCATTATAGCGTGCTCTTAGCAAACAAAATGAAGCTGTTGATTGAGAACCCATTTGATAAGAATATGAATCGCTATCATAGAGTTGGAAAAATTACATGTGGTATTATTCCCATATTGAATTCAAAACAATGATCAATTAGCAAGAGAGAAGGAGCAAATTAAGAATTGGTAGGAAGAAATGAGTGGTATTATTGTTTCTGGGCCTTGCTGAGTTAATAATCAAGTGTAATAAGACACGAAGCAAATGATATTTAGTTCTGTTCTAATCAATTAGTTGATTAGAGCTGTTCTTTTTAATATTTAAAAAAAAAAAAAAAATTTAAGGTATGGTTGGAAGAAAATCTGTTCTTTTCTCTCATATTAGTTAGAAACATTGCTTAATGATATTATACTTTGAAGTTAATGATTTAGGGAGTACTAGAATAAGTAAATGGGATAAATTAGAATGCAAGGTTCTTCTTAATCAGCCTCAACTAACAATCTTTTAAGAGATGTTTCATTGTCTATTTCCCCTCTTCAGAAATAGACTCAAGACTTTTATATCAAGCAATAATCATGGTTATTTATTTCTTTGAATAATCCTGATGGGTTGCTTTCAAAGAAAAAAAAAAAAAAAACTGATGGGTCAAGTTGATTATGGGAATCTAAGCAAAGTATAATCACAAAAAGTATTATAAGGGAAAATGGAAAAAAAAGAAAGGAAAGTGCTGACATTATGAAAGAGATAGAATTAGAAGAAGAAGACAATGACAGCATAGGTGGAGGCTCTTTGGTTGTTGAAATGCACATAGGTTAAGGAAAGCTGAGTTCTAAAGAAAATTATTGGCCTATAGAAAATTAATGAAGTCTAAAGGATTCTCTTTGGAGTAGTTGAACCTGACTTAAAAGGGTTCTCTTTAGAGTTGAACCTGAGTTAAAAGGATTCTCTTTAGAGCTGTCTTGAAGAAACTAGTGTTCGATTATTATGCTTAAATTGAATTAAGAAAAGTAATATCTTTTGCTTTACCAACTGCTATGATCCGCGTAAGGGATTCTACTTTTACATATCTCGTTTGTTGAATCCACACAAGTCACAGTAAGGCATGTCTTCTGGCAATCATTCAGGGTGACCTATTAGCCTTTCAATTGGTTTGGTAACGCTGGACCCTCTTGTGGCTTTTCAATAAGCATCTAATTTCAGTGTGCAATATGATTGATACAAGTATCACATAAGACTTTGCTTAGCTGAGTTAAGTTGACCTACAACAGTGAAAGGCAAAAATATTGAATATCCCAAACAAGTGCACTAACTTCTGCTGCATATATACTATAATTTGGTATTAGCTTTAGCCCATTGTATGATTCTCCCCGTTAGAATTATGTTAAATAATTAAATTCATCATTTTCTAATAGTTTAAACTTTTGGATAATTTATCATGTATCTCCAATCACTTATTAAGGGAGAATTTGGGCCCACATGAGAGGGGAATGTTAGAATTATGTTAAATAATTAAATTCATCATTTTCTAACAACTTAAATTTTTGTGAAAATCAGTAATCTGTCATTCCTATTTCAGTCGCACAACAAAGCTGCTATACTTGTTTTGTTTTCTTCTAAGGTTGCATTGCATAATAATTTAGCCTCCAAACTTCCATAGGTGGCCTCAGTGATTTTGCATCAGGTTTCACCGACTTTGTGAATTAATTCTGGTTACCTTTTAGTGTTCCTAATAGGCCTTGCCGACTTTGGCCCAAAATCTCCAACAGGTTGGCAACAGTCCCTTGAAGCATTTCTTGTTTCATGCTTTCCTATACAATGTCAAGAATGATGGCAGCAATGAAAATGAAGTACTAATGAGATTTTGAATTATCAAATACCCAATAAGGGGTTAACTAATAAGTTTATGAACTCATAACTTGATCTTAACATGCAACGGATGGCATTAAAAAGCCAATTCAAAACATCACACAAGTTAAAACTTGTAAATTTTGAAATTTCATTTTGTTTGATAAAGAAGAGCATGTTAATAAACAAATTGTTAGTAGTTAGAATATTATCCAATAGAAAATGTCTTTTGGGGGGTTTTTTAAAATTTTATTAGTATTATTTTTTGTAATAGTAGCAAGGGGAATGGGCAATAGGGAAGAAGGGGTGTCTTTTATATAGAACTCTGTCAATGAGAAAATGAGAAAGGGATTAATATATTTGTTAGATGACTATTATACCCTCAAACAATCAAAAAAATGACTGGATTAGATAACAGAATCCAGCAACCTTATCCTCAAAACTTCCAACCTGCCAATACTTCTGATTTTTCCCACAAAAAACACCCAAAAATAAGGTTAAAGAAAAGCAAGAGATGGCAACAGTCTTTCTCACAACTGCAAACACCTTCCTTCCTTCTCCTCTATCCCTTTCAGCATCTTCTTCCTCTTCTTTACTGACACCACCAACATTGTGTTGCCCTCACAAACACAATGCCAAGAGACAAATAACTCTATGCAAGGCAGTCAGCGAGTCAACACCACTCTCACCAAATTTTACCAAAAGAAGCCTTACAATCTCCTTCATCACCAGCTTTACCTTCTTTTTAGCTGGTAAAGGCTGTTCTGATGCCAGTGCAGCAATTCTAGAGGCTGATGAAGATGATGAGCTGATGGAGAAGGTCAAGAGGGACAGAAAGAAGAGGCTTGAGAAACAAGGAGTCATCAGCTCATCCAACAAAGAGACAGGTTGGGAACTTCCACCATGGTCTTTCCAAGAAAGCCTATAAAGTGAACAATTTGAATAGATTCATAGCTTGTTATATGATCATATCAAAGATATAGTGATATGCTTTCATGTTTATAGTTTTCTGTGCTATGTTTGAAAATGTGATTTACTTTTAATACACACTTACTAGAATGCATACAATTTTCACTTTAAATGATGCAAGGGTAAAACTTAGGTGTTGTATCTTGGGTTCTGCAATTAAATTCAACCATGTAGTTTTACTAGTTGATTATATCGGTTCAAATTAGGGATTGCTACTAGGGGTTTGATTCATGTAGAATTTGGTTAAGAATTGTTGTTAATCATATCTGTTGCTAACCCTCATGGGCCACACAATATGTTTGAAGATATTTAATCAAAATTTTGGGATCAAGGCTTATGGAACATCTTCTCCACAAAGAGGAAAAGAAGTACTATGGTTCAAAGATATACAAAATAAGTTGAAGCTGTGTGCTGCCTACAATTCAGATGCAATGCAATGAATCTTAAGAATTGGAGAGTGATTTTGTTCTTCACCCTAATGATTACAATGTGTGGCACAAATTTGTGAATCTTAGGGTCTGTTTGGGATCCGCTTATTTTGTTGAAACTAAAAACTTTTTACTGAAAGTATTGTAGATAAAGGTAAAAGTTAGCTGAAATAGTACAGTGAAGCCCATGAGTAGTATCAAAAAGTGCAGTGGGACCCATGAATAGTAGCAAAAATAAGCTGAATAGTAAAATAAGTTGGCAAAAAATAAGTTATACAAACACAACCTTAATTCTTGTTAGTTCACTTTATTGCCTGCATGAACCAAACCAACTCAGTTCATTCTTGTAAATGCTTTTGTACAGTATTGTCAAATTAGCTGCAGTGAATCTTCCATGACATGTTCTAACTTCAAACCAAATCGAGATAAAATGATATTTTGCAGAGTACCTGCAGGATTTGGTGTATAAGCTGAGCAAAATTGGGCTAGCCATTGACAATAACGATCTATCAACAGCTGGTTTAGTTCTTGGGGGAAGCACTGACACAGATTGGGTTAAGAATGCTAATAAAGCCTTCAACAAGGTCACCCTCAATTATAACATTTTTACTTGCAATAGTCTACAAACGAACACTACTATTTCAGTTTTTTAGACTCAAATGAGCATCACCTTTTCCATTACTTTCAAAATTACCAAGCTGTAACAAAATTAAGATTTTCAAAGTGATTTCATGTGTGTGAAGAACAGGATGATCTCTTCTTCTAATGGCCAGTATGCTACAAACTTCTTGACTATTTTTTTGTTACTTCTAAACAGCTTAGCTCTAGTCCTGAAGAGAAAACTCAAGTGGACACATTTAATTCCTCACTGGCTAACTTGATCTCATCAGGTGGGTTACTCTATGACTGAAATGTTCCTTCCATTCTCACATACATGCCCCTTTGCAGTCATACATAAGTTTCAGTATGTCACCTTGAAGATTACACTTTATAATTGAATATCTCAACAGAATATTAGCACCTAGTGACTCACCTATGCTTTTGCTTTGCAGTTACTCGGAATGATGTTGAGTCCTCCAAACTTGCTTTTGTGTGGGCAGCCAGCTCATTTGAGAAGTGGACAACTTTAACTGGTCTTTTTGGCCAGCTTAAGGGGCTTTGAAGAAAGATAGTAGTAGTACCACCAATTCCATTTTATTCTTTTTCTATGAGATAGGAGTATTTAGGTCGCATCAATTATACCTTTTGTTGTTGTAATCCATCAGCTTTCTATTAGCCTTTCATGAGTTGTACTTTGTTGCGCGGTTATGAGTAGCAACTTTTCTTTTTTTATTTTTGCACTCAGCATTGCAAATTCTTTTTAACATCATTCTTCTTCACATTTGAATTAAATGAATGTGAATTTTAATTTTTGCTCGCCACCCACAGCAAAAATCTTCAATCTTGAAGAACAAATGAAGTTACTACTAGATAAATTAAGGAAAGGGAGCAGAAGAAAGTTACTGTAGTTAACTTCATCCAATAATGGATATAAAGCACTCCACTTCATAAAAAGATAAAGTGCAAACTTTTTTCTTTTACACAACTTTTTCAAACAGTGCTCTTTTCAGAAGGTTGAAAATAAATTACTTTTCAAACAATCTCATTTTTAAAAAGTTGAAAATAAACCGTACCAAACAGAGACGAATTGTTGTTGCAGCCCCCTATGTTTTCAGTTCAATTCCTCTGCTTCTCAGCAAACAGAGCATTAATGCTCAGAGTCACAGATACCTGCAACAGTTATCATCCAAAAATTGCCTGAAAAGACAAATCTCGGCCATCGGGTTAAACTAAAAGATGCCTTAAGTAACGGTTCAGGGATCTACATTATTACAGATTCAGGGATCTACATTATTACAGGACTGCATACCAATATCACATTACAACTATCTTTACACCATAATGTTACAAAGGTCACAGCAAGCTTCATGTCTCTCCAGTACAACAAAAGACGGTACATTATAAGTCTCATCTATAATTGAATAGATGGATGTTTCAACGAACAATCAGATAACTAAGATTAACAACATTAACAATATTAAACTACGGTCATCTTCGCACTGAGCTAAGGGGAAGAGAAACAGCATCCGGTTAATCTACTTTATACTCAAGGCTTGACAGCCTCACTGCCATGGCCTCCATTTTCAGTCGCTTCTCCTTCAACCTTTTTGCTGTTTTCATGAACACCTGCACTGTACTCAGCATTGTTTTCTTTGACTGATTTCTCCTTGTCTTCTCCTTCAGATACAAGAGTGCTTCTGTTATCTCTCTCTTTCTCCTCTCCTTCCACTTCAATTTTTTTCTCACCAGCAATGGCTGTGTCAGCTTTGTCCTGATCACCAGATCCATCTTCTTTCTCTGCCTCACACTCTGGCTGCTGGGCCTTCTCTTGAACTTTTTCACCCTCCAACTTCTCATTCTCATTTTGAGTTACTTTAGAACCCTCAGCTTCCTTCCCAACAAGTGTTTCTTTTGAACTTTCCAGCTCAGCTTCTGAGGTTTTCTTGCTTTCTTCAGCATCATTAGGTATGCTACCTTCTTGTCCAACTTTACCTTCTTCTGGATGAATTGCTTCTGTTTTGGTATCTGTATCTTGTGCTTTATTGTCTTCTTGATTTTGCTTCACATCCACCTTTTCTGTCTTTGCATCTACATTATCTTTCTCAGATTTTTCAGCATCTTCCATGTGAACTTCTTTGGTCTCCTCAGTTCCTTCAGGGGCAGTTTCTTTCTCTTTGTCATCCTTCTTAGCTGATGATTTCCTACTCCGTTTCTTTGGGGTCTCACTTTCTTGTGGGGGGGTTGCCTTGGTCTTCTCACTAATCCTTGCTGATCTCCTAGGGGTCTCACCGGTGCCCCAATCAAATTCTGATGCTGCAGGACCACCAGGGTGTGCTTTCAGGTACTGTTCCAATTGTCTTTTGCTAACAATCTCCTCTCCCGTGGGGGATGTAAATATGATCTCATTTTTCTTTGGTGTTCCACTTTGTTTGGGCAAGAACTGCAGATGAACATAGACCAATGAATGTTATATTGACAGTTGACTTATGATCAAAATAATAACAACAACAATGCCACATATATACATGCACTACTTAAAAAAAATTTAGGTCATGGAATTCCCAATAAAGGATTTAAAAAGATAGAAATTGCTAAAACAAATGCTGATAGTAGATCAAATTCAAAAAGATGCCCGATAGTGTGCAGTTTGATTCATCAAATTACTTTTTACCCCAACTTTAAGCCATTTTACATAAGGATATAAGGGTCAAATTATATATTTATTCCCCCTTTTGTTCCTTCTCCTTCCAAACAAAAAACATATGGGGGGCAGGGATCTCACTTCCTCCTACCCTCCCCTCTCCATCCCTCCAACCAAACATAGAATAAATGGAACAAAGATAGAACAATGCATTACAGAAACAACAGGATTTAAAGTTAGAAGACTGAAAACTAAGAGATATCAATTAAAGAACAGCTAGAATGGGTGCTGCTAGACGATTTAATCCAAGAAATATACTTAAAGAGTGAGGTTACATCACTCACCACCCTCTTCCCCCACCCCCCCCCCCACCCCCCCCCCTTTTTTTCCCTTTTGCGTAGTGATGTTGATGATAGTCATGCTTGATACTCCTGTAGTCAAATCTAGAGCCAATTCACCCACAGAATATTAATCTTCTTGTTATTCAACTACCCAATTCGTTTAAAGGTCCGGAAGTCTAGATGTGTAATGTGTAATTTAATAATAGACAAATAATTTACTACTTGTGCAGTTAACTTCTTTTTTTAGGGACAGTAGATCTGATCTTTTCTTTTCCTAGGTATCACCGTATTAGGCACCCTTGGGGATTTGAACCCCCCCCATAGGCCATTGGCCAGTACATCTGACCCATTTTTATAGTGTGTTATAGAGGGACAATCATAAAAAGAATACTTCATCTTGTGAGTCATTAGGCCTAATATGCTAAAATTCATCATCTACCACCACATAATATGGAATGTTAATATTGGTATTACAATCTGTATGAATTGCACATGGACAAGGCATCTCCTTTATCCATGAAATCCCCCATTGAGTCAACAACGAAAATACCCGATAATGAGTGTAAGTGCCATCTTTTATGACAATTTACTTCCACAGTAAATCTACTGCCAAAGATGGCATATGTCTAGATCCAAGAGTTCTATTACATTTTCGTAAGATATATAGCCATTATGCAGAACTTGGGCAATATATTATTACCACCCAAAAGAAGCTCCGCACCCACCCACACCCCCAAACGAAAAAAATCTCAAACTTCTAACACAAACCACCTTCAACAAGAAAACTGATTCCAGTAAAGGAAGGTTGGATATGTACACATAGTATTGTCAAAGGTGAAAGACCTCAAGGCAGCAAGTCCTTGCATCACCTGAGCATGATGCACTAAAAAGGCACTACATCAAGTTATGTAAGGCTTCAATTTCTAAACATGGTTGGTACACATATTATGACCTCAAAAACTGATAACAGAATGAAATGACGAAAAGATTGGGTATTTTGGTACTTGTTTTTATTTAAAAAAAAAAAAAAAAAGGTGCTAAGAGAAGTTATTTACTTAGAGCTAAGCTCTATTAGACAAGGCATTGCTCTGTGGCACTAGGTCAACTTATTATGCAATCAATTGTATTAAATTCAACTAACTTTAAAGGGATCAATGCCCCTTGAAACTTTGGGTAAGATCAACACTTAGAAGGAAAGTCAAAGAATCCGCTTGAGCTACAGCTAGCATAACTTTTGGTAACTTAAATACTGGAAGGGGGATCACACAATCCACTCTTCACTGTATTTATCATTTTTTTTTTTTTTTAAATTTTTTTATATGGAAAAGTAAATACTCCATTTGATCCTTTCTTACCGATAAACATCAATCTTGGGGTTAAAACCATCTCAATATTTTATAAAATAGATACACTAATTGAGATTGAGGAAAAGAGGACAGAGGAATATATTTTCAAACCGGCAGAACTTAGGAAGAATCCACCTTTTACCTTACAGCTGGAGGTAGGTAAGTATACACTAACTGAGATTGAGGAAAAGAGAAAGAGGAATATATTTTCAAACACAAACCAGCAGAACTTAGGAAGGATCCCCCTTTTAGCTAACAGCTTGAGGTAGTTAGTGCGTGTGTGTGTCTCTCGTGCACCATTAGACATTGATGGAGGTAGGAGATGCTGTTTGATCTAAAGACAATAAGCATCAATATATGTATTAACTAGCTAGCAAAAATATTATTTATCCTTATTGGGAACCATCTTTTGGGTGATTGGGATTAAGAGCAACTTAAAAACCTTTGAATAAAATACTTATAAAAAAAAATGCACTTCTAAATGAATCTATAGGAGCTTGAGCATGAGTTGTTCATTTTGGCCAATTGAAGAAAGGATGGAGGGCCAGAGAGGAGTTATGGCTTCATGATATGAACCATTCCTCCAAGGATGGACATTTTAACAATTTAACATGTTCTTCTGCATCAACAGTAATGGAAGCTTCCCAAGTAGTTCCTATTTCCCCCCCAATTTATGATAATGTAAGGAGGTCACAAAGACAATTTTCATCTAAATTTAGAAAAGAGAAGCTAATTTTGTGATCTTCTTGCAAATTAAACTAATCTATAGTCAATGTAAGAAGATCATAAACATAAATTTATCATGTATTGACATAAAAATAAAAAAAAGCAACAAAACTTAGCACGATTATCTAAATCCATCACTTCAAGAAGGAAAAATAGGCAATATAGTTTGCAAGAAGTTATCCCTCAAGGAAAAAAGAGAAAAAGAAAAAGAAAAGAGGCTTTGGATGCACCATTTCCACTCAATCAATCATAACTCACATCATAACCAGCGGCAGATTATAAAAATTCATAGATATTATCAAAAAAAAAAAAATCATATACGAGAAAAAGCAGATTTTCAAAATATGCCACTAACCAGTTGTCAAATACTGCTCCCCCCTCCCCCCAAAAAAAAATAACTAGAAAGGGGTATTTCAAAAAATACTGCTTAATTGTGGGACTTTTCTACAAACCCTTACGGAAAATGTAACAAGAACTTGAAACCAAGAATTCCTACAAAATTCTGAACAATTAAGCAACCCAAAAGCTTTAACATAAACTCTGAACCATGATTACTCATAATTCACCACAAATTAATGAAACACACACAAACCCTAACTAGCTTACCATCCCCACAGCACCAAATGTTACCACAAAAGCCCACAAATTTGCCAAAATAAACCAAACCCACATCGAATTTCAACATAAAAACAAAAATTAAAGCACAAATCAACCAAAATTTCAAGAATTGAAAACCCTGCAAAAAAATTCAACATAAAGCAAAGCAAAATAGACCCTCAAAAAAGAGACACAGAGAAAGAGAAAAGACCTTCTTTTTCCAACCAGGAGGAGCAGGGAGCTCCATAGAAATAACTTCCTCTCTTCCTGCCTCCTCCACTGAGCTTGCCATTTTCACCTACTAAATTCACAAAAAAAAAAAAAAAATTAAAAATTATTTATTTATTTCCTTAAAGGCAACCCAACAAAGTACCAAAGTAGAGAGAGACAGAGAGAGACAGAGAGAGAGAGCAGGGCTTACTATATGCGTGCTGTGTGTGTCTGGTTTTTATTTGGTAGGAAATGTTTGCGTATTTGAGGAATTCAAGGAAACAGAAGCAAATAAGCAGAGGAAAAAAACCAAAGGGGTTTGAAAGACAGACGCGCTGTTGTGTGAAAATCAGAGATATGTGTTCCTCACAACTCACAAGGCTAAGCCTGAGAGACTGTGAGACTGAGACGCTCCCTCTCTCTCTCTAATTTTCAGACTGTCTCGGGCACTTGTAAACGTGACTGCGCTTTGTGGCTCGACACCTGTCCCGCTCCCACTTCAGCAACGGCTTGGATAATGTTTGTTACTTAATTATTCGGTACCCCTTTTGCCTTTTGACTTTTGATTTTCTTTTTTCTATTTTAGCATGAAGAAAAAAATAAAAAATAAAAAGATAAAAAATGATTGTAAAATTATTTGATGCAATATATGGGGGAGAGGAATAATTTGTCTTCTTCTTTTGGGGATGACTTTCATCATTTCTTTAATTTGTGTTAACAAAATTAATACTATTTTTAAAAAAATTTGTTTAACAAATTAGTAGTGGTATTTTTAATTACATAATCCTAAGCAATCATGTACTAGATTTACGTCAATTTCCCATGTTAGCTTGATACAATCCACAAGTTTTTTTTTTTTTTTTTTCTTTTCTAAAAAAAATTATTTTTATTTTAAGGAGGTGGGGGAGGTGGGGGAAATTAAGGAGGCATTAAAAGTATAAAACTAACAAACGTTTGGTGCAATAACAGTGCAAAATAGAATATATATACCTTCAAATTATCTAAAACCACAATAATACTCTTGAAAATTAAATTGGAGGAATGTAAAACAAGAGTAAAGCCCACGAATTGCAATCTATCTAGAGATTCTAGACTAGCATCTTATTACCGCATTACTCCCGATATCCGAACTTCTGGGAATGTAATATTTAGTGATTTTAGATATTTGAGAATATAACTATTTTTATGTTTGATTTGATTTAGAATTTAATAAAAATTTTAAAAATATGAGAAGCTTTATATTTGGTTTATTTTTGAAAATCTTATAAGAATTATTTATTTTCCAAATTACCATTTGATTCGTAAATACAAAATCAATTTTTTTTTAAAAAAAGTTTCCTCCAAATAAATTATGTAGGGTTGGTATTTGTGGCCCAAGCCCAAAAACAATTAATTTGTAGAGTATGGGTGAAAGAGCTAGGTTAAGTATGGAATTGATAACAATGGATCACAACATTCAAACACAAGCCAAAATGAGTTTACACGTAAAATCTGAAAATCCAAAGAGCCACATTGTTATTTATCTAATGAACAAAAATCTTAGGGTTACAATCAAGCTCTCTTTTTTCTTCCTCTGTCTCTCTTGTTAGGAGCTTCCTTCCTTTATATAGTCACCCTCCTCCTCATCTCCATCGTCCACTTGTTCCTCATCCATGAGTTTGCTTAAGTACATGTCACGTCAGGCATCTTCTTTTAGCTCTGTGTGAGTAGCGGTAGGTTAGGATGCACTATTCAGGGGTCTTCTCCACATAAATGCGGCCAGAAAAGTTGCTGTAGTGCATTAAATACGGTGGTAGCAGCTTTCCCCTTAGATATTTCTCCATCCTTATCGTTCCATAGCATACTCAGAGCTTATCTTGATCAGGTGGAGTCCTTGGAAGGTCATTTTGGCCTTTCACACATTCAATTGATTTATAATATTGCGTCAGAGGATTACAACCTCTTCGGACAGGAGATATCCTCCTCGGATTGTGATAATTCTTCCTTCTGAGGGTCCCACTTCCAGACGGGCCCTGCCTTTTCCATCTTCTTCTTCTCGGTCGCAAAATAGCCCTCCTATGGGCCTTCGGCCCATTACGTTGGGCTGGGCCTTTTTTCTCCCCACAATAGCCCCTCAAAATTTTAATTTTCCCTATCATCCGAGGAGAAAAGGTAAGATTTTGATTTGCCACACAAGAAAAAAGAGATAAAAATAAGAAAAATTAAGAAATTTAAAAGTGGGAAGTCATAAATACCCCCGTTTACACGCGCGAGGGCATAGAGACGCGCGCCTCATTATTGCCGCTGTAAGTCCCATATTCCCAAAGCGCTATATCAATCACTCCAGGCGACTCTTTGTCTTTTGCATCCAACGGTGGGTTGTTGATCAAACGGCCAGGGCTCGTCTTCGGGATTTGGGCGGAATGAATGACACCGTTTCATCTATCTCTGTATATAAACCTTTGAAGGAGGTTATTTTTCTTTACTTTTCACATTCTCAGAATACCCAGAACATTCTCAAAGCACCCAGAGAGTCCCTCCCTTCGAAAGCCTTTCACGCCTCTTCAGATTTCTGCGTTTTTGCCTTCAAGATCCACAAAGAGTTCATTTTGAATTTAGGGACCTTACTCCAATCTTGTTTGTGTAAGTTTCGACGTCTCCTAATCCTTTATTTTCTTCTCGGCTAACCTTTTCTCCCCTCAAAACCATTCTTCTGTTCATTGCCTCAGTCACTCTCTTAGAAATGGGCAAATTCCAATATCTCGTCGATAGTCCGACGTTGATAGAGGAATTCAAACGAAATTATAATATCCCGCGGGGGGTAAATCTGAGGTATTGTCCTCCAGAGAGGGTATTAACGGCCCGAAGAGAAGGAGAGGTCGTAATTCTTATGATAGCCTTCATTGAAAGGGGAATGACCCTCCCAATGGGCTCCATCACCTTAAACTATCTCCGCAATCACAGGCTCTTTCCTGAGCAGTGCGCGCCCAACACCTTTAGGGTACTAGAGGCCTTCGATGTCTTGAACGCGCAGTTAGGACTAGGGCTAACTTGGCATGACCTAGCATACATGTATGAGTGTCGTGGCCAAAAAGGGGCGGGATACTATCTCAAATCCCGCTCCGACATCGTTAGACTGTTCTCTTACCTTCCCAAATCAAATAAAGGGATGTAAGACGACTACTTGATCGTCTCGGGCGCATGGCATGACGGTCTACATTGTCCGACCGAGCCAAGAGAGCCAAGTGTGCCCTCTTAGACTTAGGGTCTCTAACAATAGTCTTAGGGCTTTCATTCTCCATAGCTGCTTCTTTTTTATATCTGCCTGTTTTTGCTTTCTGACCCGACCAGTTTGTTTGTTTTACAAATAAGGCACATACTGCTCCTCGGCTCAGCCTTATTAACGCCCCTGCCCTCAATTACCTATTACACTCGGAGATATTCGTCAGCGAGGACGGACAGCTGCGGTCCATCCCTCTCACACTCGGCTACACGCCCAAAAAAGCAGACATCCAACCAGCAGGTAACACCATCACCCAAGGTGATTACCGGCTGCGACGAATAGACATTGCTTGGAAAAACTTTTTGGCCCCCTACGACCTCGCACCTGTTCCACACCCCAGCCCCCAGGGCGTTCCGTTGCTAATCCGACCAGTTCAACAAGTCCCTCTTGAACCGACGGTCGCAAGAGAAAGGGTTGGCTCATCTTCCACTTCATTAGAGGAGCAAATTGACAAGTTTAAATTTGAAGGGGACACTGAAGGGGGGATTCAGATAATACCCTCTTTAGATTCCGAGGAGGAACCTAACAGGCAATCCTGCATCTGCCCACCCCTGCTGTTGACCACTGTCCCTGAGGACTCTTCGGAGGAAGAGGAAATGTTTGACCTAAAACTCCTTCTGAAGAAAAGGGGCAACAAAGCTGAGGCCAAGGGGACGGGGACCTCTCGGCCAGCGGTGAATCTACCTCCACCTTCACCCCCACCTCAGGTCTCTGATCCGGCTCTGAAACCGATACCGAATTTAAAGAAGAAGAGACCAATTGAGTCCGAGGATAGGGAGGTGGTATTACCACCAAAGGCTAAGCAGCAGAAGGTGGGAAAGGACCACCGCAGCAAAAGGGCCTCTTCTGTGGAGAGCAGGGAAGAGCCCCCAATGGCCGACGTACGCCGAGGGCAACGCACGTGGTCCCCTAGGCTGGAACTCAATGGCGTCCCCTTTTCCTGGGAGACCTCTGTCAGAAATTATGATGGGGGTAGGGCTGGCCTTATAGCCGAAGCGCTGGAGCAACCATTGCTCCTCCCTCGAGACATGGAGTCATATAGGCGTTTCAGCCAGTATGATCTCTTTATGTCCTTGAAGAGGGACTTGGCCATCGTAAGCATGCTCATTCAACTCCTCGGTCATAGTATTAATTTTCTATATTTATATGCTAACACTATTACTTTATTTGTTCAGATCACCTAACAGGTCTTCATGGCCGAAGAATGGAACCGCAAGGCCTATGTGGAAGCCCAAGCAGAGGCCCAGGCTAGGTTCGAAGCGGAAAGGGCACTGGGTAGCCTAAAGGACGAGGTCTCTCAGATCTCGAACCAGCTAAAGGGAGTGACCCATGAAAGGGATAGCTTCCATGCTGGTCTTAGAAATGCTAAGACCCAGGTCGAAGCCCAACGCAAGCTACTGAACGAAGCTCAGAGAAATCTGGCCACCGAGAAGGAGCTTGTGAAGGAGCTTCGCGCCAAACTGCTGAAGGCTAAGGAGGCTGCCAAGGAGGCTCGGAGGGACGCCCAGCTAGCCAAGGAGGTGACCGAGGCCGAAAAGAAAGCATCCTATCAGCTGGGAGTGGAGACAACGGAGAAAGGTTTTATTGAGCAATTCGCTTCAGTCGCTTGGGACTACTGTGATATGACTTGGGGTAAAGTGCTGGACGCTGCTGGAGTGCCTGCTTATTCAAAGTTGAGGCTGCCAGAGAATATCTTTTATGATGAAGACATCCGACAGCTTCCAGAGGCTGATGCCCATCCTCTAGCACAACTCCCAAAGGTCTCGGAGCAGCCTTTGGTTGACCCAGCTCCCCCAGTCATCCTTGAGCCTACCAAGGATTCCAACCCGCTAGGTGATCAGGCCCCCCCTACTGAGCCACAACAGGAAAAAGGCGAGGTCTTGGAAGGAAAGAAAACACCCTCGGATCCCCAAGACCAAGCTCTAACAAAAACTTAGGCTTTAGTTATTTTTTTGTTGTTGTTGTTGTTGTTTTTTTTTTTTTTTTTTTTTTTTTTTTGTTCCCCCTTACTGCAGGGAGTTGTAAACTATCTTACTTTGATTAATGAAATAGCTTTTCTTTTAGCTTTGGTGTATTTGTTGCATTCTGTATGATTTTCTTTGTTACAAGTAATTTCACTTTTATAGCAATAGAGACAGACATAACTAATCTGCCTTGCTGACAATATATGCAATTAAAATTGATTCCGAAGAAGACAATACATAGAGGTTACTGTTAAAGGATGGCCATAACAAATATTACAATAATGGACAAATCCTTTTGCATGTATGCTTAGGAATATTAACACAGGCTTAAAGTTAACATTAAACACAGTCACTAATGCCAGGCAAGATTTATTCTAAAAATAACTTAGTACTAATAACATCACAACAATATTAACTAACTAAAAATCACCTAGTCGGAAGATCACAAACACGATTGGGTTTAAACATAAGTATTTAGGGAACCATAGGGAGTGTTAACTAACCCAAAATCATCTGTCCGAGGACTACAGACATGATTGGTTTAAGTTTAAACACTTAGAGAACCAATAAGGAGTGTTAACTAACCCAAAATCATCTGGTCCGAGGACTACAGGCATGATTGGGTTTAAGTTTAAACACTTAGAGAACCAATAAGGAGTGTTAACTAACCCAAAATCATCTGGTCCGAGGACTACAGACATGATTGAGTTTAAGTTTAAACACTTAGAGAACCAATAAGGAGTGTTAACTAACCCAAAATCATCTGCTCCGAGGACTACAGGCATGATTGGGTTTAAGCTTAAACACTTAGAGAACCAATAAGGAGTGTTAACTAACCCAGAATCATCTGGTTCGAGGACTACAAGCATGATTGAGTTTAAGTTTAAACACTTAGAGAACCAATAAGGAGTGTTAACTAACCCAGAATCATCTGGTTCGAGGACTACAAGCATGATTGAGTTTAAGTTTAAACACTTAGAGAACCAATAAGGAGTGTTAACTAACCCAGAATCATCTGGTCCGAGGACTACAGGCATGATTGGGTTTAAGTTTAAACACTTAGAGAACCAATAGGGAGTGTTAACTAACCCAAAATCATCTACTCCGAGGACTACAGGCATGATTGGGTTTAAGTTTAAACACTTAGAGAACCAATAAGGACTGTTAACTAACCCAAAATCATATGGTCCTAGGACTACAGGCATGATTGGGTTTAAGTTTAAACACTTAGAGAACCAATAAGGAGTGACAAGTTATCATAATAAACAAAGAAACGATTCGATTAATAATAGTACCTTTTTCGGTTATTTACATTCCAGAGGCGTGGTATTACATGACTATCCAAGTCCTCTAGGAAATATGCCCTAATGCCGACACATGAAGTAATGCGATATGGTCCTTCCCAATTTGGTCCTAATTTTCCCCAGGTTGAGTTTTTCGCAGTGCCGATGACTTTCCTGAGTACCAAATCACCAGGTTCTAATGGTCTTAGCTTGACCTTGGTATCATAACCCTGCCTAAGCTTCTGCTGGTAATGAGCCAGTCGAACCATTGCACTTTCTCTTCTTTCTTCGATCAAATCCAATCCTGCTTCTAAGAGCTCATTATTGCTGGCCGGACTGAACAAGCTAGTTCTCAAAGTTGGGAAACCTGTTTCTAAAGGAATGACAGCTTCAGCCCCATAAGTCATTGAAAAAGGAGTATCTCTAGTAGATCTGCGAGGTGTAGTTCTATAAGCCTAGAGCACGTGTGGCAACTCTTCGACCCACTTACCCTTTGCGTTGTCTAGCTTCTTCTTTAACCCACTAACTATGACTTTATTAACTGCTTCAGCTTGCCCATTTCCCTGAGAATAGGAAGGAGTAGAGTATCTGTTCGTAATTCCTAGTTCGCTACAATAACTCCGAAATGCGCTACTGTCGAACTGTAAGCCGTTGTCCGAAATGAGAGTATGAGGAACTCCGAAACGAGTGACAATACTCTTCCACACAAATTTTTGCACATCCACATCTCGGATATTGGCCAGAGGCTCGGCTTCGACCCATTTCGTGAAATAGTCGGTGCCGACCAGAAGGTACTTCCTGCTTCCTACAGCCTTGGGGATGGACCCACTATGTCCAAACCCCATTAGGAAAACGGCCACGGACTGGATAGTGGGTTGAGGACTCCACCTGGTTGGTGTATGTTCGGTGCGAATCGTTGACATTGATCACATTTCTTCACTTAATCATGGGCCTCTTTTTGCATGTTCGGCCACCAATACCCCTGAGTAAGGGCTCAGTGGGCCAATGACCTACCTCTAGTGTGACTCCCACAAATTCCTTCATGCAATTCTTCTAGTAGCAACTCAGCCGCCTCTGGGTGAATACACAACAGTTATGGTCCCGAGTAGGAACGTTTGTATAACTTTCGGTCTTCAGATAGCCAAAACCTGGTAGCCTTCCTTCGGATCTTGTCAGCCTCTCCCCGCTCTTTTGGCAAGGTGTCATCCTTCAAGAATTTGATTAGAGGATCCATCCAGCATGAACTTTCTCGAATCTGGTGCACTTGGACTGCATTCTCTCCTTCTCCAGTGGGCTCACGGAGATCCTTAACGAGGATAACTCTCGGCAAGTCTTGATCCGAAGACGTAGCTAGTGTGGCTAAAGAATCTACGTGTGCATTGCTACTTCTAGAAACATGTAGCAAGCTAAAAAATTTGAATTCCCCCTGCAGACATTTGACTCGATTCAAGTATCCCTGCATCCTTTCATCCTTTGCTTCAAACTCCCCTTGTACTTGGCCCACAACTAATCTTGAATCCGAGAACAATTCCACGACCTTTCCTTCCATTCTTCAGACCATAGCCATTCCCATCAATAGGGCTTCATACTCTGCCTCATTATTGGTCGCGCCAAAATCTAGCCTTAGCGATTTTTCAATGACGATTCCTTTTGGAGATGTCAAGACCAGCCCCACTCCAGAACCTTTTCGGTTCGCAGTGCCATCTACGTACACTTCCCATCGGGCAGGATCTTGTTGAGAAATCATGTCGACCGATTTTCCATCCATGCCCCTCTTTACTGTTACTTTTTCTAAACTGGGCTTCGTGAACTCGGCCACCAAATCTGCAAGGATCTGCCCTTTGACTGAAGTGCGAGGCATATACTTGATATCAAAAGCCCCTAGAATAGTGCCCCACTTGGCTATCCTCCCCGTGTAATCGGCACTTCGAAGTACTGTCTTAAGTGGGAGTTGCGTGAGCACCACGACAGTATGTGCTTGGAAGTAATGGGGCAATTTTCGTGTTCCAAGTACTACGGCCAAAATGGCTTTTTCCAATGGCAAGTATCTGATCTCGGCTTCATTTAGAGACTTACTTACACAGTAGACCGGCCTTTGCACACCTTGATCCACTCTTATTAGCACTAAACTCATAGCATGGGGGACCACTGCGATATAGGCAAATAAGACCTCATCTGGCTCAGGGCTAGACATAATTGGTGGCCGAGACAAGTAGTCTTTAAGTTGTTGGAAGGCCGATGCACATTCTTCAGTCCATTCAAATCCCTTCCACTTGTTAATCAGCGAGAAGAAGGGTTTACATATGTCCGCGGACTTGGAGATGAACCGATTCAAGGCAGCTGTCATCCCTGTTAACTTCTGGACCTCTTTCGGATTCTGAGGAGGCTGCAGATTTTGAATAGCCTTTATCTGATCAGGATTGACCTCAATTCCCCTGTGCATTACCATGTACCCCAAAAATTTGCCTGATCCCACACCGAATAAGCACTTTGACGCGTTCAAGCGCAACTTATGTCTCCTCAGAGTTTCAAAAACATTACCAAGATCCTTCAAATGCTCAGAAATAACCTTGCTTTTAACCACCATATCATCTATATAGACCTCAATGCTTTTGCCCAGTTGTGATTCAAACATCTTGGTCATCATCCGCTGATAGGTAGAACCTGCATTTTTCAGACCAAACGGCATCACTTTATAGTGGTAATTACCAATGGGGGTAACAAATGTAGTTTTCTCCTGGTCATCTGGGGCTAGTGGTATCTTATGATAACCTTGGAAAGCATCTAAGAAACTCATCCAAGGATGGCCAACAGTAGCATCTACTAATTGATCAATCTTCGGCATAGGGAAAAGATCCTTAGGACAAGCCTTGTTCAAGTCTGTGAAGTCCACACAAACTCGCCACTTTCCGCTTTTCTTTTTTATCACCACAGTATTGGCCAACCATTCGGGGTAAAAAACTTCTTTAATAGCCCCAGCTTGTTTGAGCTTCATCACCTCTTCCTTGGCTGCCTCAGCATGCTCTCTGGATGGCCGCCGAGGAGGTTGCTTCTTTGGTACACTCAGAGGGTTAACCCTCAAATGATGGCAAATGAACTCCGGGTCCACTCTTGGGACTTCATAAGTACTCCATGCGAATACATCAATATTTCTTTTAAGGAACTCAACTAGCTCTTCTCTCTCTGACCGAGGTATCTAAGATCCGATTTGAAAGTATCTTTCAGGATTAGTCCCAACTAAGACCCGTATTAAGTCCTCGCATTTTACGCTTTCATCTTGTCCCTCGACGGGTGACAACCGACCCTTTAACTACTATAGGTCTCCCTCCACCCTAGCTGAGGATTCACTCTCGAGCTCGTGTCGTATGGCCGCCACCAAACATTGCCTAGCCGAGGATTGATCTCCGCGGATCTCACAAACGCGCCCTTCGGAAGGATATTTGACTTTCTGATGTAGAGTGGAGGAAACAACCCCTAGCGTATGTAACCAAGGCCTGGCTATAATCGCCGTATAAGGGGAATAGACATCTACCACAATAAAGTTCACCTCAACTATTTTCGAGCCAATCTGCACAGGCAGCCGTATCTGTCCTTTCGAAGTAACCATCCTTCACTCGAAGCTGACCAGGGGAGAACAGTATGGAGTCAAGTCACCAAGTGTGAGATTCAGCCCCTTGAAGAGGTTGGGATACATGATCTCCACCGCGTTGCCCTGGTCCACCATCACCCTTTTTACATCGTATCCCCCGATCCTGAGTGTGACTACCAAAGCGTCATCGTGAGGCTGAAGGGTCCTAGCTTTATCTTCGTCCGAAAAGCCTAAAACGGGCGGTTTAGCCTGTTTTGGGCTCCTCAGATTTCGGTCAGTATCTCATACTGGCAGATGAGCCACAGACATAACCTTTGTCGGCTAGGATCCTGTTCTCCCTGGCAC
Source organism: Quercus suber (assembly GCF_002906115.3). Taxonomy (NCBI): domain Eukaryota; kingdom Viridiplantae; phylum Streptophyta; class Magnoliopsida; order Fagales; family Fagaceae; genus Quercus; species Quercus suber. The sequence continues at coordinate 304,839 of NW_027069985.1, forward strand.
TGCAAAAATGACATTAATAATTCCTAATAGGGGTTTTGTAGAATCCCACTTTTCAGACTTAGAACTCTTTTGACCTCCTCGACCACTAGAGTGATGTAAAAGATGCCTCAACTTGCCTTCACAGACCAGTTGGTCCAAATGATCCCATAAGCTTCTGCAGTCTTCAGTAGCATGCCCATGGTCTTGGTGGTACTGACAATAGAGATTATGATTGCGTCTCTCCGGGTTCCCCACCATTTTACTCGGCCATCTAAAGAACGACTCGTTCTTGATCTTTTCTAGGACTTGATGAACAGGCTCTTTGAACACTGTATTAACTGCTTGAGCATTTGCTGAGCCTGAGTGCCCGGCGAAATCTCTCCTCGGCTTATTGTTGCTATAACGATCCGACCTAAAGTCCTTCCTGTCTTGGGGGGTAACTTTATCCTTACCCTTCCCTTGCTACTGATCCTCTTCAACCCTTTTGTACTTCTCAATACGGTCCATAAGCTGACGCATGTTAGTAACAGGTTTGCCGGACAAGGATGTTCTTAAACCATGATCAGTGGGGAGGTCCAGCTTGAACGTCTCTAAGGCCATTGCATCAAAGTTGCCCTCTATATCATTAAACATCTCCTAGTATCTATCTGAATACGCCTTAAGTGACTCGCCCTCACGCATGCTTAAGAATAGCGGAGAAGACAAGGGCCTGGCCACCCTTCGGCATGTGACGAAACTTGAACCAAAAGCTTGAGTGAGCTCTTGATAAGAATTGATGGAGTCTGCTTTCAGGTTATCAAACCACCTCATGGCCACGGGTCCAAGACTAGAGGGGAATACCTTGCACATCAGAGCTTCATCCTTGGAATAGACAGCCATTCTTTGGTTAAAATGGCTGACATGCTCCATAGGGTCGGTTTTGCCATTGTAAATAGTAAAGGTTGGCTGGTTGAAACGCCGAGGAAGCTTTGCTCCTTCGATCCTATGCGTGAAAGGTGACCTGGAGATTTGATTCAAAGCCTTACTCATGGCATCATTGCCCACCCCTCTATGTGGTGGCCCTTGAGGTTGCTTCTTACGAGGGTGCTCATCCTCATATGAAAAAGTTTCACTGATTAGAGTTTGAGACCTCTACTTATAGGTGATGTCCTGTCCGTCATCCGAGTGGTCATCAGGGTGCGAGGCAGCACGTTTTCTCTTCGTATGGCGCAGCTCCCTTCTTAACCTTTCAATCTTTATTTGCATACTGTTTTTCTCTGCATGAGAAACGTGACTTCTGCCACGAGGTTAAGTTCGTTTAGTGTGTGTAGTATGCACACTGCCTTCACGGTCTTGCCTTCGCTTCAAATTGAGAAAAGGGTCAATATGCTGGGACGCCCCAGACTCCGCCGGTTGTTGCCCATGTTCAGCCATGATCAACTGCTGCTACTTCCCCTTACACTCAAGCCCTTCCCACAGACGGCGCCAATTATAGGGTTGGTATTTATGGCCCAAGCCCAAAAATAATTAATTTGTAGAATATGGGTGAAAGAGCTAGGTTAAGTATGAGATTGATAACAATGGATCACAACATTCAAATACAAGCCAAAATGAGTTTACACGTAAAATCTGAAAATCCGAAGAGCCACACTGTTATTTATCTGATGAACAAAAATCTTAGGGTTACAATCAAGCTCTCTTTTTTCTTCCTCTGTCTCTCTTGTTAGGAGCTTCCTTCCTTTATATAGTCACCCTCCTCCTCATCTCCATCGTCCACTTATTCCTCATCCATGAGTTTGCTTAAGTACATGTCACGTCAGGCATCTTCTTTTAGCTCTGTGTGAGTGGCGGTAGGTTAGGATGCACTGTTCAGGGGTCTTCTCCACATAAATGTGGCCAGAAAAGTTGCTGCAGTGCATTAAATACGATGGTAGCAGCTTTCCTCTTAGATATTTCTCCATCCTTATCGTTCCATAGCATACTCAGAGCTTATCTTGATCTGGTGGAGTCCTCGGAAGGTCATTTTGGCCTTTCACACATTCAATTGATTTATAATATTGCGTCAGAAGATTACAACCTCTTCGGACAGGAGATGTCCTCCTCAGATTGTGATAATTCTTCCTTCTGGGGTCCCACTTCCAGACGGGCCCTGCCTTTTCCATCTTCTTCTTCTCGGTCGCAAAATAGCCCTCCTATGGGCCTTCGGCCCATTACGTTGGGCTGGGCCTTTTTTTCCCCCCACAAATTATAAGAAACAAAATATAAACAATAAATCATAGAAAATTCAATGAAACTATAATATAACATTTTTTAAATGACATGTACAATACAAAAATAATTATTTATACTGTTAATTTATAATAATAGTTTTTGTAAGGATTGGAATTAGACCCTCAGCCCAACAAAAATAGATGATGGTCCAATAAGCTCAAAACAAAATATTTGTTAGAGAGTGAATTTTACAGGCAAAAGACTCAGTAAATCAAGTATGGGCCATAGTAGAATGGATTCGTGCCAGAAAGATAAGAAAATACAATTTGAAGGGAATTACACTCATCGGTCAAGTCGGATGATGAAGTGTTCTTATATTCACTCAAGTTTATCTAAGTATAAGGTGTTCTTATTTTTCTTCCCCTCTCCCTCAAATTCCATGCCCATTTTTATGGGAGCCCTTCCCTTATATAGTTCTTTCATCCTTCATCCCAACCTTCCACTTGTTGACCTTATAGACAATCTCTTGGATGTTTGTCCCATCCAAAACCTCCTAGAAGCTTTATGAGTAGTTGTAAATTGATATACCATTGTCTAGGTGTCATTTCCACATAAATGCGGCCAATTAGTTAGGTGCAGAGCATTTAATATGGTGGTAGCAGTCTTCTTCCCAGATTTTTTTGCCTTTTTTGTTGGCTACCTTCCTTGAAGCTTTTTCTCAAAAGATTGATTGCCTTTTGTACAGCATTCCCAAAGTGGCTAGGTTCCAACCTTCCACAATGCTTTCCCGAGGAAGCTCAGCTCCTCGGGACCTACCATCAGTTCGTTATTATCTTTCTTTGTCCTCGGCTTGTTGATCCCAAAAGTTGATAGACCTTGAGACCATCCTTAGGCTTTTATGTGTCCTTGGGCACAACCCACAGCCCAACTCACTTACTCGGCCTACTTACCCTCATAATTTTATTTTATTATATTTCTATTCATTAAAGGGTAGGAAGAATGGGTAAAATTGTCAGTTTATACAAAATGTAACTTTATTCAGGCATAGAAATGTAGATACCCACATTTTTTCAAGGGAATCCACATTCTCACAAAAAGGGCATTAAATGGGAATTCAGATACCTCTATATCTAATTCTCTTATGTGATTTGCAACCAAATGTAAGAAATTTTTGACATTCCTTGGATTCCTAAAACATTACCAGTATACCAAATGCCACCATGAGTAATGTAATTTGGATTACAACCATTTTACATTAATATTTCTTGAGAAAAGTTAACAAATACCTTAAAAGCTTTGATTTAAGAAATATTCTTAGAAACTTTTTATGGAGAAAAAAAATTGATTTTTTTGAAAGATTTTTATATTTCCCATAAAAGTGGTATCAAAAGTTTCCTAAAATAATTCATTAAGAAATCTCCTAAATTCATCCGTTAATAAGACCCATATTTCTTTTATAATTTTAGTGCCTCCTTGACGCTCTCTGAGTATTTATCATGCCTTTAGGTTTGGCTAAAATTGAATAAAAACGCAAAATACAAATTATGTCCTTTGAAATTTGATCAATTGTTATTTTGGTCCTATAAGTTTTATTTTTGTCATTTTTTAAAGAAAATAAAAATAACACCCTAAAAGTTTGGTTAATTGTTGTTTTGGTCTTGTAGGTTTCATTTTTGTTATTTTTGTCATGTAAGTTCACATTTACTTCCTCCGTTAGTCCTCACTAACGGCAACTTTTTTAACAAGGAGGAGGAATAACTAACGGTGATAGCAAATTGGAACTTACATGACCAAAATGAAATTTACATGACAAAAATGATAAGTGACCAAACTTATCTGTATGTTTTCCAAATGAAAACTAGTCCAGTGGTCGCATTTGTTCAGTTTTTTTTTTTTTTTTTTTTTAGTAAAAACTTGGTGCAAATTATATTACTCAATAAAAGATTAATATAGCCATGAACATTATTCCTAAACGCAATACAGCCATGGACATTATTCATAACCGCAAGACATCATGTTGAATTTTTGAGAATCAATACACGGTGGTGCTTCTTCAAGCCAAATCTTCTCAGCCTCCCAATAGTGCTCTTGCTTAGCCAATAGGTGTTCAACATGGGTTGCACCTTGTCGCACTAGTAGGTAAGCCACCTCAATGAAAAGTTGTGCTCCATAGAGTATAGTGAATCCCTGTACCAGATATCCAATGCTTGACCCCAAACCTTTCTTCTTAGAGAATGCATTTATTGGATAATTATAAGAAAATTAGTCGTTGGGTAATAATGGGTAAATTAACCATTGAACATTTATGGGTTATTACTTAGTAACCAATAACTATAGACCATTATTGTCACTAGCCGTCTATATAATATCTATCAAAGCACACTTTCCTATTTAATTTTTTTTTTCTCTATTTCTAGATACATCGTTTCCATTCTCTTTCTCTGCAATTTATATATATTTGATTAAAGAAAGGCAAGGTATTAGACTGTTGTTCTTAAACATTGTGGTGGACCTTTTTTGGAACTGTAGGCTGGGCTGTCTCTTGCCACATTACTGCCCAATGATTCTGGGTAGGAGAGTCAGGACTGGATTGACTGCAACACACCTCAAGTCAGCTTGTGCACAAGCTAGAACTACTTTACTAAGACCTTGGACACGTGCCCATGGTGGAGGAAATTGTTGCAAAAAAGTTATGGCAAGCAGGTGTAATATGACAATAATAAGAAGAATATGTTTACTATCAGCCAGGAAAAAAAAAAAAAAAAAAAAAAAAAGAAGAATATGTTTACTATTAGCCAGGAAAAAAAAAAAAAAAAAAAAAACTAAATCATGATCTTAGTAAAGGAGGAGATAATGCAGTGATATAAATGCAACAAAAATGAGTTAATAACAATGATAAAACTAATATTAATGCTTGATCAATAAAATAAAAGGAAGGATGGTTGGTTTGCTGTGCTTGATTTCTCAATGGAGTCAAGTCTAGGAAGGGAACCACCCATCAATGTGGGCAATCTCACTAGGACTTCTTGCCACAGAAATTGCCCACTTTGAGAGAATGGGCCTAGATGGCTTTTCCTCAAATTCCTTAATCCTCACTAGAGAGTAGGCTTTTAGAGGGAGAGAAATGAATAACCTATTAGTGCATGCCTACTATCACACTCTTGCTCACTCTCTGTTTTCCCTCTCTGGTTCCTTTGTTTTTTTTTTCTCTCTCTCTCTAAGTTTCTTACTTTCCCTCTTATCTTTCACTCCTTTTATTACTTTTTACTTTTTTTTTTTTTAATATCTCATGTGTTTTTCTTCCCCTTTTCTTTGTTCTCCTTCATTCTCCCTTCTTCTGCCTGTATTGTGCATAGTTAAGGCCCTTTTTTATACTACATGTTGTGATAGGCTTTTACTGTTTTTCCCCTTAGCTGCTTTTGTCCTGGTATAGGTGTCCTTCCTAGACTACCCACTGGTCTGTCGGCTGCCCAGCCATCACTACTTACTTGTGCTAGCCATGCCACATCCCATTCCTAGATAAAAGAGTTTTATTTTGTTTTCTTACTCACCATGGCATTCTTATCCTGATAAAGGTAAGCATTCTCTCTTACTATCCCCTATGGCATGCACCTAGTAATTCCAGCTCATATTTCCCTCTTTTGGGTGGTATGTCATCCCAGTAGGATATTTTCCCCAAAAAAGCTTGAGCGGGAACCCCAGAATTGGCTTTCTTCTTCTCCCCACTGCCAGACCATACCTTCTCTTACCTTTGACCCATGGCCCACCGCTCCTATATTGGTTGGGTACAAGTGGATGGTGCTTGAGCCTTGTGCGTGTTCCACTTCGATGTGTGTCCATGGCTTGTCTGCTATTGATGTGATTGCCATGGCTTGAGGGCTTGTTTGCATGCTCTGCTACTTGTTCTTAACCTCTTGTGACGTGAATGAGTCTCTGGGCTTTCATTCTTTATGTCTTACTTCTTTCCTAGGTTGGGTTTTGCTTAGTTGTGTGCCTTTCCTTCTTCAATCCATCCCGTAAACGCTTCGCGGGTTGATTGACACTCCAGCCATGCCACCCCGTTGTTCTTGCCATGTTATTATTTGACTTGTGTTTTTTGGGCCTGTTGTATGCTTTCCTTTTGCTTAATTACAGTAGCCTAGTACTATCATTGGGCTTGTACTCATGTTTTTTTGGGCTTCCTTGGCCCATTTCATCGCTTTTGAGCTCCCTTGGCCCCTTTTATTCTTTTGGGCATCCTCTGCCTGTCGGCATCCCTGGCCCATTTCAATCCTTCATTCCCATGGGCTTTTGCTAAGTTTTTTGAGCTTCCTCGACCCAAGTTACCCTATCCTTTACTTTCGGGGCTTATAAACTTTTCCACCAACCCCTATTTACTTAATTCCTTCCTTTGGGTTCCATTTTTGCTTGCTTTCCATTTCTAATAATGCTCATGGGTTTACTACTTTTTTTGGGCTTCTTTGGGCCCGCTTTCTTTTTTTGAGGCCATTTTGCTATTTTACAGGCCTATGGTCCATTATTCCTGCCATTCGAGCTTAATGGTTTTCTTCTTAATTTGCTAATTCTTCTTCGTTATTTCCTCCCACATTGTTAGGATTCTTCCTATTATTAGGCCTCCTTGCCAAAGTGGGCATCAACAAACATCTGTTAGAGGAAGTGTGTCCATCACAAAGATTGATGATATAGTCTAATCCTGTGAGACTGTTTGAGTAAAAGAACCAATTGACTGAATTTTATCATAGGTGATATGAATCAACCTTTAAGGATAACGTTTTTGCATGATTCTATAGCATTATGAGATAGTTCCTAAATTTAAATATATTTATTTTCGTTCTTGCTAATTATTTGGGATAGTAGTTTTTGTATCAAACTTGTTTATTCAATGTCATATTTCCAACACCGAACCACAACATCTCTAGCAAAAACAAGAGCAATTTAGCTATTGCTTATATCTCTTCCACTTGAGACATCCCTCTCATGCTTACTCAAGCTAGTTGTATGTGCACATGCACAGTTGCTTTCCAATCTATTCTTATGTACTTCCTTTTGTTAGATTTTTGTTTAAAGCCTAGTGGTGTACGCCACCCATCAGTGGTGTACTCCACCTTAGGCAAAAACCCTAATTTTATCTAGTTTTCTTTATTATTTTAGTCTGTAAAATTTTATTTTTATCTCACTTTATCTTATTTTGTATTGTTTGAGTGAATTTAATTAGCTTAATTAATTTATTGTAATTCTCTTTTAACTAAAATTACCAAAAACATTTAATTCTCTTTTATTTTAGAGATGAAATTTTATTGAGGTTTGTAGGGATGAAAAGCCCAAGAATGCATATTGGGCTATGGGCCCTGTCCGGGGACATTTGATAGTCCGAGGATAGGTAGACGTTAGCGAAGAAGTACAAATCAATGAGTTATGATAGGATTCTGGTCATTAGGGTTTGGGAAGGTAGTCTGAGGATAAATGCCTCCTTGGCTTAACAAAGTAGAGGTCAGAAGAGTTGACCTGCCATCGAGTGCAACCCTCAGGGCAATTCTACTAGTAAGGGTAAACATCAGGAGGGAATAGGACAAATGGAAGCTAAGAAATATCTAAGGGAAAGGTGCTAACATTGCATTAAATATTTTTTAGCTAACTCTCTGGCCGCATTAATGTGGAGGTGATACCTGAACAATGATATTCAGCCTTATAGTTATAGCTGCTTCCTAAGACTTTAAGAAGGTGATGATGGGATAAGGATTAAGATAGGCAACTTGACCTGGACGTGGAGGGTTGAGATGAAGCAATATAGAGTAATATAATGGTGAAAGATCTCATTACAAGGGGATCAGTTGAGAATTTGTAGAAAAAACACTATAGCATTATGAACTATAATTGTAATGAAGTCTAAGAGAATTATATTCAAGAACTATTCTCCTCGGACTTTGCCGAGGAAGAATTTCTTTTCATAAAACTTGTTTGTCTTTGTTTTCTTATCATCTTTAATCTATTGTGAGTGTTGTCCAATTCATTGAAGCCTAGTTTTTAGCCCACTCTCTACAAATTCTTTGTATTGTGCTCTTTGGGCCTTAATCCTTTTACCTTTTGGGCTTAGGATACAAACCCTGCCCTTACTAGGTTGGGTAGAAGTCAAAAATTATTGATCTTGGAAAGACAATAATCTTAAATTCATTAAAGGCTTAAAGATTTTTTCCATAAAATATGATACTTAATGGCCAAATTGAAGATTAAAATCTTTAAGGGTTTGGCTTACCTCTAGTACTTTTTTTTTAACTCCTGTTGTTTTAAATATACAATGACAAATGGTAGTGAGTTTTAATTTTCACCTTTTATTTAGTTAGTGGGTGATGTGATATTTTCTCAATAAAATAAAATGAGATTCTAGTTAAAAAAAAGTACCAGAGGTAAGTTACATCCAATCTGTAAAAGATTAGAGCAATCTCATCAAGGGTGGTATAAATGCTAAAATGCTATTTTTAACAACTGAAACCACAAAACTCTACTCCATCAAAGATGCTATATACTAAAAAATTTGACATCTTGTTACAGTGAGCTCTTATTTTTGAGAGCTCATTGTAGCAAGATGTTCTCATTTTTTTATGTTTTTAATTCTCTCTCCTCAAACTCTCACTCTCACTCTCTCACTCTCGTTCTCTCTCATCTCTCTTTCTCAGACTCTACCTCTCATGGGTTTGATGGGGTCGTTGATGACTGCAAGTGGAGGTTTGTCCGATGACTGCTGTGGGTTGTGGGTCTGACGGTTGATGGGGTCGTGGATCATTTTTCTGCTGTGGTTTGCTTGATGGGTCTCAGTGGTGTTTTTCAGCGGTGGTGTTTCTCAACGGTGATGAGTTGTTGGATTGCTTGATGGGTCTCTGTGGTGCTGTGGTTGGTTGTGTCATGGGTTATGCTGGTGGGTTAAGGTCGTTGGTTGTGGGTTTGTGGTGGTTGGGTTGCTAGGTAACGGTGGTGGGTTTGGTGTGCTGTGGGTTGAGGCAAAGAGAGGATGAGAGGGAAAAGCAAGGTGCCGTGGGTGGTGCTGTAGGTTAAGGCCGGTGGTTAGTACTATGGGTTATGCCGGTGATGGAGGCTATTGGTTGTGTGGGTTTGTGGTGGCTTGGGTGGTGAGAATAACAAAGAATAAACAAAGATAAATAAATAATATTTTAATGAAGTGGTTGTGAGAGAAGCATCCCTCAAAAAAAGAGATTCGGGTACCTTTTAGGGCACCTCTTTTTTTGGTAAGTAGTGTGGAGTCACCATTTATTTTTTATGTACAAAAAATAAGAAAAACTAATATACAAATATATGACTGAATTGTCTCATTTCATTGATTGAATAAAAAAGATACAAATTTGAAAATTGAACTTTACACAGCTTTGGGTCCTAATTACAATCTACCAAATGTACACGCCTTTTTGTCCTAATTACATTTTACCCAAAATAAACAAAGATAAGACTAGATCTACTTAACCAAAGACCTAAATCCGGAGGGTAGGTTATAGAATGAGAAGGTGTTAGGCACTCATTCCGCCTAGATAGAGTCTAGTCTTTTAGACTATTGTGACCAATGTACCTTTTTATGCATGTTGTGCGTGCTCGAGGACTGAGGAGGAAGTTGTAGGGTCGACATATTGGGCTGAGGCCCAAAAAGGAATAGGAAAGGTTGTGGCATTAATTTGGGCATGACACTGAACACGGGCCCGAGAAGTAATGACACCTGAGGAAGGAGACGGATCCGCTGAAGCGTCTTATGGTGTTCTACGGAGTGAGCTGCAAACTGAAGGAGGTAGAAGTCAGTGGCAGACAAGGAACCTCTGGGCTAGAGCTGCCTGTCACATCCATATTAAATGGTGTACACTAGCTTTATCAGCCGCATTAATGAAAAAGTGACCTGAACAATACTGGCCACAGCTATGCCAGTTACCGTCGCCACCTACTTCAGATGCAAAAGATGATAGGTGTAGAATAGGGTGAAGATCAGGTAGAGATGGATGGAGAAGATACGATGGGGAAGAGCTATAAAAAGGGGAGGAGTGGGATTCCTTGGGGGACTGGCCATTTTTTGGGAGCCCCTATGTAAAGTTGTTCATTCATCTATTTCTAAGTATAAACTGGATTTTTCCCAAAAATTGCTCTTGGGTAGAACCCATGCTTGTTGTTCTATTCCATCTCTTATAAATTCTATTGGTTTGGGCCAAGTTTGAGGAATTTAGTCCATTACTTTAAGTGGGCTAGTGTGCAAACATTTTCAGGCCCTTACACATGTCATGAATGATATGTTGAAAACGTTAAATAAATCATACAAAACCATTTATGAATGTATCCTCCTTTTGTTTAAAAAAATTCAGATATGTTTTAGTGATTAAAAGAAATGATTTTGATTTGTCAAAATATCAGATCTGTTTTGTAGTATGTTAAAAAAAATGGTTTTTTGGAGATAAAAATTTAGATCTATTTTTATTTAATAAAACAAAGTCTTTTGATTGGTTTAAAAAAATTCAGATTTGTTTTTATATTTGAAAAAGATTTTTAATGAAGAGGATCTCATTCACAAAATAATTTCATGCTATATGACTCAAATAAAATAAACAACAAGACAACAATACATAATCTCTTTCTTTATTTCAAAATTCTGCATATATTAAAAAAAAAATTAGATTTATATCTATGAAAGATAAAAATCAGTTTTTTACTTAAGAAAAATTCAGAGCTGCATCTAATGAAGACGCAAATTCGTTTTTTATTAAGAAAAATTCAGATCTACATCTAGGAAATATGTAGATATGTTTTTATTTAAGAAAAATTTAGATCTTACATCTAAGAAAGATGTAGATCTTTTTTTGTTTCAAGAAAAATTCAGATCTGCATCTAAATGAACTGCAGATCCATTTTTTGGTTAAGAAAAATTCAGATCTACATCTAAGAAAGATGTAGATTTGTTTTTTAATTTCAAGAAAAAGCATTAATCATATGCAAATTATGGGAACTAAGAAAGAGATTATAACAATAAGGAGAGAAATGAAGAACATGTTTTGACATAATAAATCAATCAACTCATGATATGAAAAACAACTAAACTAAAAATATAGACAAACACATATCATCACAATAAGAGAAGCACAAGGAAAAGAAAAAGGGTAATCAGAAAACAACCTCTTGTATGGAGCAATCTTTTTCTTTAAAGGATATTTTAGGGTTCAAAGAAACTTGTTTAGCTATCTTTGAAACCTAAAAACCCTAATTCTTGTAGCAAATCTCAGAGAGGATTAATTAATCTCAGCAATTTGTGAGTCTCCAAAACATATGCCTCTCAGAGCGTAGAAACAAAGTGCTGAATTATGAGGTTCAGTATTTATTTATAGAGGCCTGAGGATCCTAAAAAATAGGTACGGACAATTAGGGTTTGAATCTAGACGCATCCTTTTGCGAAAAGATTGAAAAGGGTGTGCATTATCGTCTCCCGAAGGTCGTTTGGCCGAAACCCACATCATGGAAATTCGGCACTTTTAAAGTGCCGTTCGGCACTCCAAAAGTTCCGAATTGGCTCTTGGATGCCGAACGTACTTCAGTGTTCGGGTGCCATTTGAACTCTCCTTCTAGGGTTTTTTGGCTGGTCCTTGTACCTAGACACATTTTCGTCCTCCGTTTATGATTTTTTGTCTCTTTTCTGGATAATTCATGCTTTTTAAGAATAATTATCTTGTAGATAAATACCTTAAAATAAATCTTGATAAAGTTTAGATTATCCATAATTTTAATGTTATCCAATCATCCCTTTTATTCCTATGCATGCATCCCTATTTTGAACACTAATTATCAACCAATCACAGAATTATTTAATTAATTTTAATTGTTTAACCAATTAGAATTAATTTAAATTTAACATGTGTGGTCGATCCTTCCTAGACACAATGCATGTTGACCGTGCAAACTTGATCATGTGATATCTTTCGATTTGATGGTCTGATTTGAAAACCGGAAACACCGTTGTGATTGTTAGAATCTCAAGATCATTTTTATGATATGCAATGAATGAATTAATGCATGTAATGCAAAGACAAAATGATGCATCTGATGAAATTATGATTTTTGGGGTACATGGATGGTCATTCAATTCATTCACTTTGACTAAATCATGGGTATAAAATTGAGTGTCTACAGTGGTTAAAAAAAAAATAGAAGTTTTGATGTTAGGTGTATTGTAAAGTGATGTGTTAAATGTTATAAAGTTGGTTTTTTAGATGCCAAATGCTAAAATTTTTAAAATCCTTGATGAAAATATTCTTATGATAATCAGGTTTTAATGACACAAGATAAGTAATTTAAATTTGAACTTGAAAGGCAATTAAGGAAAAAAAAAATCAATAATGGGAGGAATCAAATGTAAATATTTCCTAGAAGACTTGAAAGCTTAAATTTTAGAATAACTGACATCATAAGACATTATTGGTCTAATATTTAGGAGATAATGTTGCCTAAAGGATTGAAGACAATTAAATTTGAATTTGAATGAGCAAGTCTACCAGTAAAGGACAAGACAATTAATTGCTTAATAATGTTGTAATCTTTACTAAAAGACTTTGGAGTTTAGATTTATAAATATTTAGAATCCTAATCAAGGGAGAAATCAACAAGCATTAATTAATGGATAAGATACTTTCTAAAACTTAAGGGCACAAGAGTACATTTAATTTTTAATGGTAAAGCTAATTTGGGTAGATACTTAAGATTGAATGAAGATTCAATTAAGAATCCCCCGAAAAATATTTAATCACTATTTCAAATTTAATGTCAAACAGACCTTTTGATTGATGATCACATGTCCGAATGTTCATATGTTTTGGATGACCACATGCCTAAATGTCCACATGCTTGGATGATCACATGTTCAAACATTCACACGTCTTAAATGCTCACATTCTTGACTAATTTTCACATGATTAGTTGACCAAAATGTTTGGATGATTCATTTTATGCACTTTTCTCATTTGTTTGCTTTTGTTTGATTTCCCTTCTTAGTTAGATTATGAAATTAGGGTGTGAATGCATGTATAAGGCTCTACTTAGTAAAGTCCATTTAGGCATAATTTGGTAGTACAAATGAGGTCAGTTACAATTGGATAGTTTAGGGTGCCTAACATCTTCTCAAGATTGTACCCTAACTTCAGACTTAGTTTGGACCAATTATACCATTGTTTATGGAGTTGAATGATTTTTAGGCCTATAACAAGGTGACGACTCCTTCCATGCCCTTGTCTATTGACACACTATTTTGCAACCGGCATTTAACCTCACATGGAGGGTAAAAAAGTAGTTTCACCTTGTAGATGAGGATCTTAATTGTGGTTGTTAGGTTCTAAAGGTTTTGGAATTTATGTATTTAGAACTCTAATTTGTAATATTGGCAAACCATGATCAAAACCATCTGTTTAGTCTTGTTAAAGTGTACTCAAAGTTATTTAATTATTGTAAAGTTGGAATCGAGAGACTGTAAATGCATTGGGGCATTTCGGTCTGGCTCGATCGATCGAAGAATAGATTCGATCGATCGAAAGTCGACCAGATTCTGTTTTCTGCAGTTTTTCCAACTTAGCCCTAACTCATTAAACGTTTAGGGTTTTATGTTTTTGCCCTAGGTATATAAGGCAAAACCCTAGTCATGTTTTTAGAGTTGCTCCAGTTGTATTGTTACTCATACATTGCTGTTTTGTGTAAATCTCTTGTGAGATCTAGAGGAGCTTTCCTTTACACAAAGCTTAGGGTTTTCAAGATTGAGATTACTTCAACATCTTGATGATCAACTTGGTTGCTACCATTGAAGTTTAAAGAATATCAAGCGTGGGTGCTTGTAGCTGATTAAAGAATTCAAGAAAGAAGGAGTCCGTGGATTCAGAGCTTGCACGGGGTCGTGTCAGTAAGTTCTACTGGTAGGTAGCATTAGGAAGTCGAGTGGGGAGCTTGTAAGTCCTTTTGTATGAACTTCAATTCTTTCATAGTGAATTCAGTTTTGCCTTGAGGATCGGTGGGTAAAATCGTCCCCAGGTTTTTTACCGGTTTGGTTTTCCTGGGTGATCATATCTTGTGTTATTTATTATTCCGCTGCTATATATTCTTGATATGATTGTTTGATTGTTTTAACCTAGAATTGCTTAATTTGACTAAGTAACAACTTGGCTAATTAACTAGGCTACTCAATCTGGTTGTGTGTTAAGGTGTTTAAATTTTCCATCAAGTGGTATCAGAGCAGGTAGCTCTTTAGTTTGAGATTTTTTGATCTCTGAGCTGATCCTTGACCTCTGTTGTCATGGAACATGGATACTCTCTTGTTGTTCCTCCTCACTTTGATGGGAATAACTATGCTTATTGGAAAGTAAGGATGAAAGCATTCCTAAAATCCATTGATGAGAGAGTTTGGAATTCCGTTGAGTACGGATGGGAGAAGCCCACTATTCCTGTGAGTGAGTGGCAAGCTTCTGAAAAAGAAGCAGCTGGCTTCAATAGCAAAGCTATGAATGCCATCTTCAATACTGTTTCTATGGAGGAATTTAAGAGGATCTCTAATGTTGAGGTTGCTTATACTGCTTGGAAAATCCTCCAAATTGTGCATGAAGGCACAAAGGCAATTAAGATAAACAAACTGCAGCAATTAACTTTTAGGTTTGAGAGCATTAGGATGTCTGATGATGAATCCTTTGATGAATTTTATGCCAAACTGAATGATATTGTTAATTCTGCTTTTAATTTGGGTGAAATCTATGATCAACCTAAAATTTTTAGGAAGATACTTAGATCATTAACTGAAGACTTTAGACCCAAAGTGACTGCCATTATTGAGAGCAAGAATGTGGACTCCATACCTGTTGATGAGCTTGTAGGATCTCTTCAGCCCTATGAGTCTGACTTACCCAAAACAAACAAATCCAAATCAATGACTCTTAAGTCTGTTGATGATGTTGAGGCTAGTGGATTTGATGATGAGCTCTCTGCTACAGAGATAGCTTATCTTGCCAAGAATTTTAGAAACTTTCTGAGAAATACAAATAGAAGGGCAAGAGGTACAAACACTGCTGAACCTAGAAACTTTAGGAAGAATGATCCCACTAAGGTTAATAACTTTGAAAAACCTAGAGAAAAAGCAGGTTAATCTTCAAACAATTCTTTGGGTGCTCAATGTTTTGGTTGTCAAGGGTATGGTCATGTTAAATCTGAATGTCCTACATTTTTGAGAAATAAGGGTAAAGCTATGGCTGTAACCCTTAGTGATAATGAGGTTTCTGATGATGAGTCTGAATGTAACGAGGATGAAAACTTCATTGCTTTTACTGTTACTGCAGTAGTCAATGAAAGCATATCTGTTGAGGAGAACCCTTCTAATGGGGAACTCTCTGAGTATGCAGATCTTCAAGAGGCCTATAATAAACTTTGCAAAGTTGTTGCAAAGGATGTTATGAATGTTGAACTTGGCCTGAAGAAAATTGATTCTCTTGAGTTTGAAAAGAAAAATTTGCTTGTTAAATTATTTGATGCTAATGATCTTTTAAACCATGTGAAATCTGAAAACATGCTTTTACTTGATAAAGTTAAAACTTTAGAACATGATTTATCTGTTACTAGAACTGCTAGTTCTAAACTTGATCACATGCTGAATGTTCAAAAGTATCCTTCTGATAAATCTGGGATAGGATATGTTGAAAGCATCTTTGTGTCTACTCCACATTTCACGAACTTTGTTCCTTCATCTTCTTCTGAACCTTCTGTGAGTGAGGTTGTGAGTGAAACTGTCAAACCACCTGTGAGTGAGGTAGTCAAACCTGTAGAAGTTTCACCTCCTAAGAAGATTAGGGTTGATCTGAGAGAAACTAAACCTACCCTTTCTAAGGACAAAATGCATGGTAAACCTGTTTGGGTTGGTTATTACTGTGGAAAGTCTGGACACATTCGTCCTAACTGTTACAAGCTTCAAGCTGCCAAGAGAGCAACTAAACCAAAGGTGCCTGTGCCTCAAGCACAAGATCCTATGACACTTATTGGTGAATTGGTAAAGGCTTTGAACCTTTATTCCAATTCTGGAGTTGGAAATCATGCGAATGTGAATAAGAACTCCAATGCTCATGGTGCATCTAAAAGGTTTTGGATGCAAAAGACTCGACCTAATTGAGTCTTTCTGACATGGTCCTTGTGTTTCATTGCTCATTCCTCTGTGACCATTGTTCTTTGGTTTTTTGTGTTTATGTTTTTTTTTCTTGGACTTGCATTACATTACATTCATGCATTTCATTCTAGGATTTATTTGTTTTTTTTTTTTTTTTTTTTAAAAAAAGGAGAAAAGGAGAAAGCAAAAATGTGTTTGACATTGTTTTCTTGGTTTTGAAAACAAGGTTGGTCAATTTATTTACACATATCATATCCTATGTACCTTGTTTAGCTTTGATGAGCTTATTTATTGCACTTGACTAGTTGAAGCTTTGTAGTACATGTTGTGTGGGAAAGATGTTTATGGTGTTTATCACTTTGTCTTGATCTTGAAGTTACATGTTATTTGACTGTCGGACTTGATCCTTTTGAGAAAGGCATAAATAACCATCTCACCACTGTTCACTAGCCAATCATGAACACCTTAGTGCATATCATAAGATTCTGTGCTTGAGAAAGTGTAGCACATGTACAAAAAGAACATAAGGTGATGCCTCGGCTTAATTGCTTAATACTTAAAATTGGTGTGTACTATTAGGCTTGATGTTATCTCACATAAATAAAATTAGTGTGTACTATTAGGCTTGTTGCCATCTCACATAAAAAAATGAGGCAAAAATACAAGAAACTTACATGATTGCAAGCTTTTGTTCTAGGAGATGTGGGAGTTATATGATGTAACTCTTTAGGTGATAGTCTCTTTTAAATTTTATGTGATGGATTGTGTAGACTTTGTGATTGATTGCTATTCACATATCACCTTACATGTTTCTTAAAGTTTTTGCTAGTTGCACACACTACACAAGTTACTCTTTGCTAAACTTTGTACATGTTATTGTGTGTGTTTTTGGTCTGACCAACTAAGTTTGAAAATACTTTGAGAATTATGCAAAACATTTTTTTTCTTGAGAATTTAAAAAGAGAATGGCTGAAATTTTCTTTGGAGAAACTGGGATTAAAATTGGGTTTTTGAAAAATCATTCCATCTCGTACTCATGCATTTTGTTTTCATTATTTAATGCTTTGAGGAGTTGTTTTTCAAAACTGAGGTTTGTGTTTTTCAAAACTGTGATTTTTCTCAAAATTTTTGTGAGCCTCTGCCCAATTCGATCGATCCATTCTGATTTTTGATCGATCGAAAAAGTTCTTTAATTTGTTTAAAAATGACTCTCTCATTCGATCGATTGAATGTATTTTTCGATCAATCGAAAGTTGCGAATCAGGTTTTTTAAAAACACTGTTCTTGACTTTTTCAGACACTCTTTCAAAAGTTTTTCAAAGTCTATTCTCTCTCTCCGACTTGACAAGCTCAACTGTTCAAATTTTTGTCGTTTTTCTCCAGATTTTTTGCAAGAATTCTCTTTCCTCAAGCCGATATGTCTATCTTACCCTTCCTTTTTGAGTTTATTTACTAATTTCATGCATTTTTTCATGCATTTATACTCAAAATTTCGGACCCTTTTCTTTTTGGGATTGTTGTTGATTTAAGCCCAATTTTGTGTAATTGATCAATGGGTTTTTGTGGGGACATACAATAAACATGTTCTTAATCGTTTAATTTGATCAATTTTGGGTTTTGTGTGAAATTGAAAATTCTAGGGTTTATAATTGATCCGAATTAGGGATTTTTGTTCAATTGGGTTTAATTGATGAAATTGGCTTGTTGTTTTGATGAAATTGGTTATTCTAATCTGTTTTCAACAATGTGTGATGATCAATTCATCAATTTGTTTCAAAATTATCAAGTGGTTTTTCAAATTTTTTTTGGTTTTTGTTAGAAACTCTATGTTAGAGCCAATTTTGTGAAATTGAACCTAATTCGAACTGTGTTTACTGCATTAGTTCATGCATCACAACATTGTTATTGTTCATGTATCATATAGATTTTTTATATGTTTTTATTATGCTAACTTACAGTCTGCCCTTGGTTTTGTTTTATTCTGGTCTTTTGGTTTTCTCTTTGTGTCTCTGTCCTTTCCTTAGCATCATGCATAGGAAGACTAGAGCCCGTAGGACTATTCCCTTCTCTTCTCCATCCCCTCCTTCTTTTGACCGTGAGAAGTTTTCAAGTGAGAAAAACCAAGAGATTTTTGAGAAGCTAAACCTTAAAAGAAAGATTTGGGCTGAGCGTTATGTTCTCTTAGATGAACTTGATCCTACCATTAGGGCAAACTTTGAGCGTCGGGGCTGGTTACCCTTGGTGGATATTTCTGATCCTCCTCCACCTTCTGCCTTGATTAGAGAGTTCTTTTCGTACATCTCTATCTGTATCTATGATTCCAACACTTTGGTAAAGAGTTGGATACGAGGCGTAGAGTACACCATTACTCCCCGGGTAGTGGCTGATGCTCTAGGGGTACCTTTGGTCCAGAATCCTGTCTATCCTTATGATGAGTCTCCCGAGTTGAGTGATGTCTTGTCTTACATCACTGGGACTTTTGTCCAGTGGGGTTATGATCCTAGGATCACTTCTATTGAGTTCTCCGGGTTGCACTATCTGTTCTTTAGGATTGCCTGTCATTCTATTTGGCCCATTTCACATGTTCACACCATTCCTCTTAAGAGGTGTGTATTTTTGTACACCCTGGTTATTGATACTCCTATTAGTTTTCCTCATCTCTTTCTTCGTTCTTTGAACGATGTTTATAGGAGTTCTTCTACTACTCATGCTCTTGTTCATCCTATTTTTATTCATAGGATTTTGCTTTATCTTAATCTTAGTGGTTTCCCTTCCTCTGAGCCCGTTCATGTGATAGCTCCCATAGGTGCGTCTTTTCTTAGACAGAGGGCCGCTCATCTTCGAGCTGGTTCTAAACACCCTAGGTCTGAGTCTTCTGGTAGCGCACCTCCTCCTTCTTCTTCTACAGGTCTTGCTGGTGAGGATGTTCCTAATCCAGTTGGTGATGATGCTGCTGCTGCTGATGTTCCTCCACCTCCTTCGATCGACTTTGATGTTCGTCGTACTCTAGAGACTGTCATGACCGTTCAAGCGGCTCATGTTCAGATTTTGGTGGACTTGCTAGATGAGATTCGTGCTCTACAAGCCGACTTTGCACATCTTCATTCACCCTCACCACCTCCTTTTGATGGCGACATGTGATTGCCATTTGGCATTCCGTCACAAAAAAGAGGAGTGGAGTTTTTGACTTGTAGAGGAGTTTTTGTAGTTATGGGAGATTTTTTTTTTTGTTTTTGAGGAGCTTGTGGAGTTTTTAGATTGTATCTAGGTGCTTCTCTTTATATATCATTTTTAGGGATATTCATGTTAGAGGGAGTAACATTGATTGATATACATGTTATATTCATTGATTCTTGTTGCTATGTGATTTACTGCTTATTGATTTATATTTATGAGTTGTTTATTCATATATATCTTTATTTTGTATTGTGTGAATCTTACAAGAATGTTATACCTGTTGTTTTACTCTTTTCTGTCACGCATGCGTTTATGCGTTTGTTGAGTATTTCAAGAATATGCAAGTTGATTCAACTAAGCTGCTGTCTACACTTACAACTGATGGATAGTAGTTAGGGTTGAATTTGAGTTTATGAGTATTATTTTTGTAAAGGGCTTTTTACTTGTAAACTTTGAGCTTTTAATTAGGGTTTTGTCACGGATTGCCAAATGGGGAGTTTGTTAGGTTTTAAAGGTTTAGGAATTTATGTATTTAGAACTTTAATTTGTAATATTAGCAAACCATGATCAAAACAATCTGTTTAGTCTTGTTAAAGTGTACTCAAAGTTATTTAATTATTGTAAAGTTGGAATCGAGAGACTGTAGATGCATTGGGGCATTTCGATCTGGCTCGATTGATCGAAGAATAGATTCGATCGATTAAAAGTCGACCAGATTGCGTTTTCTGCAGTTTTTCCAACTCAGCCCTAACTCATTAAACATTTAGGGTTTTATGTTTTTGCCCTAGGTATATAAGGCAAAACCCTAGCCACGTTTTTAGAGTTGCTCCAATTGTATTGTTGTTCATACATTGCTATTTTGTGTAAATCTCTTGTGAGATCTAGAGGAGCATTCCTTTACACAAAGCTTAGGGTTTTCAAGATTGAGATTACTTTAACATCTTGATGATTAACTTGGTTACTACCATTGAAGTTTAAAGAATATCAAGCGTGAGTGCTTGTAGCTGATTAAAGAATTCAAGAAAGAAGGAGTCCGTGGATTCGGAGCTTACACGGGGTCGTGTCAGTAAGTTCTACTGGTAGGTAGCATTAGGAAGTCGAGCAGGGAGCTTGTAAGTCCTTTTGTATGAACTTCAATTCTTTCATAGTGAATTCAGTTTTGCCTTGAGGATCAGTGGGTAAAATCGTCCCCAGGTTTTTTACCGATTTGGTTTTCCTGGGTGATCATATCTTGTGTTATTTATTATTCCGCTGCTATATATTCTTGATATGATTGTTTGATTGTTTTAACCTAGAATTGCTTAATTTGACTAAGTAACAACTTGGCTAATTAACTAGGCTACTCAATCTGGTTGTGTGTTAAGGTAAGGGGTCTAAATTTTCCATTAGTGGCCATTAGATCCTTAATTTCATTTCATCAAAGTGATCTTAATGTTGTAACGATCAAATTGACTGGTTATAAGTCTTAATCAGACTGTCAGATTGAAAGTTATCATCAAATCAAGTTTTAATGACCAAGGTGCATTCTTATAAATTAAGTTCGACTATATGTGATTATGAACAATTAATTCCGATTGGTTATAATTATAATCAATTTGAAATTAATAACGTGTCATTATTTGATTGGCTAGGATTACAACTTATAGCAAGGTTGTGCACACTTGATTAATTAGATAATCAAACATTAATTATTCAATGGGTAATCGGTGTAATTATTTTTTAATTGGGATAATTATGTCATGATTTGAGGCTAATTAATTTTGAAATGTAAGTAATTGGGGCCTATTAATGTTAACTAGAAGTTAATTTGGGGCCTAATAATGTTAATTACTTTGAAACCATTTTCCAAGAAATGACCACTACTCATTATTTCATTGATATCTCAGGTACTGTTTTGAATTTGTGAGTGAAGTTAATTTTGATAGAAACTAGACATCTAAGGCTTCAATTTGAACATAAGAATGAGGTAACTCTGGTAAAAAATGAGAAAGATATGATTTTTTTGAAGTTGGCTCTGTGAGCTATTACAAGAGGTATGGAAAAAAACCGAAATTTTAGTCATTTTGCTTACTCACCACTCGCACAAACCCTCGAATTTAAATTTCCCTAATCTTTGAAATTGGGTCTAGGTTCATTATATTCTCTCATCCTTTGTCAACCCTCATTGAATGCCTTTCCATTCATATTTTCTCCACCACTACCATATAAACCCCCCTCTCCTCCATTCCAAGAGACAGAAATATTCTCTCTTCTCCCTTCTTGAGTTCTAGTGAAGTAAAGTTAGTCTTGTCATATCTTAGTTTTTCTGAGACTTAAAATATTGAGTGAGACTCACTCTCCATTTTCCTAGTTCTTCTTCTCTAGTCTACCCTTAGAACCTCCACCAAAAGCATCCTCTACCAGGTGGATGTTGCATGCAAGTACAATCTCTTTCTCTAACTTGTTTTTTATTTTGCTATAATGTTAGTTTAAGGTTAAAGCATGCTAGTTGATTGTTTAAATTCCTTGAATGTGCTTGATATGCTTGAATGCTATTCATATGCATTTTTCACATGTTCTTGATTGTTTAACACATGTTCATGTATACCACTAGGCACTAGCTTTGATCTTAAATTCATATAAAAAAATATGAAAACATGTTAATTTCATAATTCTCTCAAATCCTTGAATCTAGGATATCACCATTCACACACATTCATAAGGTTGTAAACGAGCCGAGCTTTGTCGAGTAGTGAATGTTCAAGCTCAGCTTGATAGCAAAAGTAGAATGTTTAAGCTTAGCTTGAACATGATACGAGCCTAAAAATAATGTTCAAGCTTGAGTTCGTTATAAGGTATAAAATCTTGAGCTCGGCTTGGCTTAGCTTGATTCATTAGTCGAGCCAAGCACAGCTCAATATCAAGCCTAAACTCAAGCTCAATATAATGCTTTTGAGCTTGAGATCCAAAACAAGTATATTATCAAGCCTATATCAAGTTTATTATCTAGCCTATTTGGTTTGGATGAGTGATCTCAACTTATAATTAATTAAAGTCTTGGAAGGATATGAGTTTACTTGTCAAGCTCATATTAAAAGAGAGGGAAAAAGAATAAATAAAAAATTAAATCAAAATGAAGTAGAAGAGCCCAAATTCCAAATGAATGAAAACGTGACTGAATCAGTCCTAATTACTCTTCGGGGCAAAGTGGAAGAAAGAGGAGATTCTCGAACGAGGAAAAGGATCGATGGATAGAGTCACTCTAGTATTCTATATTTGCTAAGAAAAAGGTAGAACCATAAATACTATCTGAAATAGTGAAGGGTGCTTGGTAATATTCCATTCCTTGAAAGCCAGTGAATACTAGAGCCAGTGAAATGGTAGCTACTAAAGCATAAACTGCCTGTTTTTCCTTCCCCGCGAGTATAGCATGATGAGCCCATCCACTCTTTCGTTCCTTCATATACCTCCCCACCAATAGATAGAGACAGATAGGAATAACCGCCCTACCAAACTCACAAATAAGCCTAGACTCAACTTTTTTTGTTACTTTTGTATCGAGCCTTGGTGTTCATGAACAATATTTTTTACTCGAGCTCGGCTCGTTTATTAAACAAGCCTAAAACTAAAGCTTAAGCTTGGTTTGTTTATAAACAAACAAACATGAATGAGCTTTTTATCGAGCCAAGCCCGAGTTGTTTATGAATGGCTTGGTTCATTTAACATTCACTAGAATTTATTTCTCAATTCAAATGTAATTATCAATATATGAAATTAGCATTTATTGCATGCACACAAATTAAATTCAAGCAAAGAAGTGAACATGCAATTAATTGATAATATGTTAGATGATATGAATGTTGACTACTAGAGTCTAGAAGATTGGTTTTACCGAGTAAGGTGGGTGCTTAATACTTCTTCATCTTGTAACATAGCCTCCAAACTTAGATTAAAGGTTAGTAAATCAAATGTTTATCTATGTAATTTTCAATCTGTAGATTGAAACTAGAAAAGAAAGCCATGTACTTTGCTTTAGATTGTATTTAGGACAAAAGCCATGTATTTTTCTATGATCAATGCATATTCATTCTCAAATCAATAAAATGATGAATTTTTCAATTATGGTTTTCTTATTTATTCCAATAATTAAATAAGTGACGACTTCATTGTAAAACCTTTAATCTAGAAGGAAAAATGTAATCAGTCAAACCTCCATTTTAAAAGACAATAACACGACTCTACCCATTCATGTGAGTTTGACCCAAACCAATCAATTCCAAAATGGGCTAGGGGCACGATCTCTCACATTGGCTTGGAGGTATTAGCATACTCCCAAGTTCATTGCCAATTATGAGCCCAAACTAAGAGAGAGAGATTGAGTGATTTGCGTACCCTACCTGCATGATAAAGGGAGCTAAAAGCACGACAAAGGCGCAGTCTACCACACTCACAATTGATTTTAAGAACAGTTAGAACTTCAAGATTATGGGCAACACCTCTTCCCCTCAAAGTTCTTTAGATGGCTGAAAATTTGGGCAGAACCTCCTTTCTTCAAGCTATTAAAAGTTGAGCAGCACCTCATTTCTTCAATTGTTCTCTAGAACTTTCTTTCTATTCTTTAGGAATTTTGCAGAGAGAGACAGATTTTGGACAATACGACAATGTGAAACGATTAGGGGCTTACTTTGAGTTGAATTTATATCAAGTCATGAATTTCATGGCTTTTGAAGGGGTAAAGTATCTTATCATAAAGGATCAACAATTAGCCAATCACTCTTTCACAAAAGCTCTCTCAGACTCAATGTATGTTTAGCATTAACTTAATTGGTTTTTTTTTTTTTTTTGGTGCTGAAAATGAGATAAAATATTCTTGTACTTTAAAAAGTGAGGTTTTAGAAAGTTGTATATAAGTAAAATAAGTTAAAAGCTAAACAAAAAAGTTTGTTTTGTCATTTGTGGCAAACAGACACTTGTGGACCATTTGGATTGAGGGGGAAGGAGGGGGAGTAGAGTAGAGTAAATTTGACTCAAAATTAGCCCTTTTTTTTTTTTTTTTTTTTTCAGCCACAATTTTACCCTACCCCTTCCATTCCCCTCTTTTCCCCCTAATCCAAATAGACCCTTAAAGACTTAGAAGTCAAACTATGCTTTGGAGTTGAGGATCCCTCCTCCATTTATAGAGTGGGGAGGCCTAAAATTGATGAGTTAGGGTGAATTACAAACTCTCCAAAGGTGGCAAGTTCAGAGGTTTATCTCAAATTAAGGTAAGATTAAGTTTAAAACCAAAAAAATCAAGAAACAAAATGAAAATTCAAATTTTGGTCAACATGTGGCAAAACAAATTTTTTGAGTGCTGACCGACATTTGTCCTAATTTAATTACATTTTATTTTTTTTTTTAATTTTTAATTTTTTGTAGTTTCAAACATTTTTCTAATTATCTTTTGATAGAAATCCGACTTTAGACATATTTTTAGGCCATTTTAAAGTTAGGCATGATGTTATTCATCAGGGTCATTTATTTATTTTAAATATTAATTACTTACTCTTAAATTAAATTATAATTAACCAGTTATTTACAACAACTAGATTACCTAATTATCTCGCTTCTCTTAAAAGTTACCATAGCTTTTGAGTGGAATATTGAAGTTGTAGCGTGCCTTTGTATTAGAACTCATTTCCCTCCTCCTTATGTGTGTATTTGTTTCTCAAAAAAGAAAATTACCTAATTATCCTATGCATCTAAAGTCTTGCCTTAAGCTTAAACCAATAGAATTATGACATGTAATTCATCAAAATTAACTCTTTAATGTACCAATCATAATTAATTGATCAACCTCAACTACAAGCAGGGATGGACCTAGGTAGAGGGCTAAGGGGCCGGGCCCCCCCGGGCCCAAATTTTTTTTTTAGCAAGTAAAATTTTCAAAAAAAAGGCTTGGGCCTTGAGTTTTTAGCTCGCCCCTCTCCCAAAAATCATGAACCCTAGCCCATCATCCGGCCAGCCTAGAAGCCCATGACCCATGTAAATCTTAAAAAAAAAAAAAAAATCAACTCTCATCTCAGCAGTCCAAAACCAAATGGAGAAAGCAAAAAACGAAGGAAACAAAAGAAAAAAAAGAAAGGGAAGTGAGAGGCAGACAAAGAGATAGAGAGGCAAGACAGAGTAGAGATAGAGAGTACGCAGAGAGACGGAGACCCACTCACCCACGCTGTGACGCCGCCACCCACGCCCACGCCATGTGCCGTGACGCGTGACGCTTGCAAGTTGCGAGACCCATCTCGTACTTCAAGGCTTTCCATTCTTGTACTTCAATGGCTCTACTAAATTACATCTCTAAAATTGAAAATTTTTCAAAGAGAACTGAGTGTGTAATTTATAAATTAATAAAATATATAAAAAGGTTAGAGGAGGGAAGAAAGCTGCTTTGCTTACAATGGCGTTTTGGGAGGCAGGGATTCAAGAGCTTGGGAAGAAATTCAGTTTCAAAGAGGAATGAGAAGTGAGAGGTGAATAGGTGATGATAAGCAATAAGAGTGATGAAGAGAGATGCATTTTTCTTTCTTTCTCTTCTGTCAGTTAAAGAAGGAATTGATTTTTTTTTTTTATAGCGCTATTGAAAATTTTTGAGAGATTGAATTTTTTTTTTTTTTTTTTTTTTTTTTTTTTTGGGGTTTGGTAGTGAGTTGGGTTTTGTGGGAGGAAAGTGGGTTTGTGAAATTGTGAGCTTAATAAGTAGTATTTTTTATTGGCGAAAATATGGAGTTTGACTGTAAAGAGTACGAGGTTTAAAGTTTTAAACAAGTGAGCCTCATCCATTCATTTTTTTTACTCTATTTATACTTTTTTTTTTCTATTTTGGTTTAATGGTTATATTGTTATATAGTTATTAATAGATTTTTTTTTTTGATAAGTAGTTATTATAAATGTGGATGTTCAAATTCTAGAAAATATGCATTTCCCAATTCCTGAAAATGTCGATGTTCCAATCTCTCAAACACAATTTCAAAGAGTTGATCTTGATTTTTGGATTATAATTCCAAAACACGCAAACAAATATGGGAATATCATGTTAATCAAGTGATGAAATTCGATGGGCTTACATTAAAAAAGGTTCCACCAACCTCCCGAAATTTTTTTTTTTTCGCTTATTTCCGGCGCCCCTCCCCCCCCCCAGCTTGAAATCTTGCGTCCGTCCCTTCTACAAGAATGCAATTGACATCTTGATTTGGCCATCACTTTTAATCCAAGGTTAGATTTTATGTATATGATATGTCATTTTAATTGATAGAACTTCTAAATTTGTATCCAACTACGCATATGAAAATCTAATTATCAAAAGTACAACATTGCCTTTATGTCATAAAATGACGATTCTACCATTGAAGTAAGGTTAAACAAAGGTTGTAAATTAGTGGGCTATTATCACCAAGTGAGCCCTCCTTCAATAACTATACTTATAGTTGTAAACTAGTCGCTAACCTGTGCGATGCACAGGAAAGCACAAATATCTACAAAATCGATTTAACATTATAGCTATATTTAGTTAGGTTCAAATGCCCCCTTCTTGAATTATCAAAAAATTTTAAAATAAGTATGAAGAATAAAAAAAAAAAAAAAATGTTGGATCAAAGAGGATTTATATGATAGTGGTGGCAATAAGTACTAACCATTCTTCCAAATGTTAAAAACGGTTTACTTACAAAACTAAAAAAATTATACACTTAAGAAATATATTGTTAGTTTTTCTAATAACTTATTCAAATTACATACAAAAATAATAAATCATACAGTCCATATTCCATTAGGATTTCTACACATCATAAAACAAAATTATGTCATAGGGCTGCGAGGTATGCTAATCCTGCAGCTCTCCTATCATAGAAGTTAACTATAGTCACATACTTTAAAGAATTACAATAAGCCATACAACTATAATTTTCTTTTGGTGTTCAAGTAAATACTCTAGAATATTATTCATTATGAAAACTAAAAGGCATGGAATGAGTTTAATGACAAGATGAAATAGATAAATAGTACCTAAAAGAAGCAATAAAGTGGGACAAATTCCTTTATAATTTGAGAAAGATGCTATCTATTCCCTTGAGTAGCTCCATCTCCTCCCCACTTGAAAGTCCAAGATCAATATAACACAACTGAAATAAAAATAGAATACCATGCTCGCCATCGAATTATAATAAGGCCAAGTATTAAAGTTTACTAAAGACATATAACCTGGTATTGTAGCTTCTTTAGTGTGTGAAGTGTGAACCCCTCTTTTTATAAGTTTTTGCCACCCATCACTCTCTTCCAAAGAATAAATTAAATATCCACAAAACCTAGAAAGCAATCAACTTTGTACAAAGAACAATGTACTGTTAAATTTTACAATTTAAACAAACTGAACAAATCTTTCAGGTTTTTTCAAACAGATGTTTCCACAATCCCACCCCATGACAGTTTATAATCCAACCTAGATTGCTTAATGTGTAGGTCATGCTTTCAGACTCAAACTCCTTATGCTGTTATATGGGGTTGATTCTGATGCCAAAACCCATATCCCTAAGCCACATAAGTAGCTTGCCCTTCCCCCTTTTACTATTTCAATCCTTTAGTAAAATTTGATATATTGAAAGGAACTAAAATTGAGGGAGAACCTATATTAGGGTTTTAAGTATTGATAAAAACCAATTCTAAATCAAAACAAAATCTAAACTAATTTCTTAATTCAAAACCAAACAAAATAACCAAACATAAGTCCTATTAAACACCCAAAATTAATATAAAAGATTTTGTTAGGTTCTAAAGATTTAGGAATTTATATATTTAGAACTCTAATGTGTAATGTTGGCAAACCATGATCAAAACAGGTTGTTTAGTTTTGTTTAGACTTACTCAAAGTTGTGTCTTTTATGTAAAGTTGGAATTGAGTAGTTGCAGAAGTATTAGTGACTTTTGGCCTGGCTCGATCGATTGAAAATTATACTCGATCGATCGAATCTCAGGCAGAATGTTTTTTCTGCAGAATTTTCAACTCAGCCCAAGCCCATTAAGGATTAGGGTTTCAGATCTAATTCTCTTAGTATATAAAGAAAACCCTAGCCACGTTTTTTAGTACAGCTCTGGTTGTATTGTTGCTTATATTTTACGGTTTGTGTGAATTTCTTGTGAGATCCTTGAGGAACTTTCCTTCATATAAAATTAGGGTTTTCAAGGTATAGATTACTTCAATATCTTGATGATCAACTCAGTTGTTGCCATTGGAGCTTAAAGAATAACAAGCGTGGATGCTTGTATCTTGTGGAGAATTCAAGAAAGAAGGAGTCCGTGGATTCGGAGCTTGCACATGGTCGTGTCAGTAAGTTCTACTGGTGGGTAGCATTAGGAAATCAAGCGTCCTTTTGTATGAACTTCAATTCTTTCGCATAGTGGATTCAGGTTTACCTTGAGGATAACTAGGTCAAATCCTCCCTAGGTTTTTACCATGTAGTTTCCTAGGTCATCATATCTTGTGTTATTTACTTTTCCGCTGCTTTATATTCTTGATATGACTGTTTGATTGTGATAACCTAAATTTGCATAATTTGACTAAGTTAATCACTCGGCTAATTAACTAGGCTAATCTGGTTGGTTTAAGGAGTCTAAAATCGTTCAAGTGGTATCAGAGCAGGTAGCTCTTTTGTTTTAGATCTTTTGATCTAAGAGCTGATTCTTGACCCCTGTTATCATGGATAATTTGAAGTGTCTTTCTGCTCATATTTGTGATAATTTGAATAAAGAAGATGCTGTTGTTTCTGTTGATCTTTTTGATGCCTGTGAAACTCTCCGTAAGGAATTATTGAAATATATGAAAATTTCTAAGAAATTCAAGGAAGAGTTAAATTGGCTAATCTTGAAAAAGAGGAATTTATTGTGAGATTGGATGAGTCTAATAAAAAGAATGAATTTTTGAGAAATTAAATTTCCTCTTAAGATGAGAAGATGAAAAGCTTGGAACAAGAGTTAGTTGAATCTAAAACTAAAATTGAAAATTTGACTAGTACCAAGCTTGTTGTTGGTAACAGAAGTGTTTGCGTTTCTCTTAAGCCTAAAATTGAGAAAGTTTATATCCCTCCTTTCAAGAGGAATAATAAAGAAAAGGCTTATTTTGCTAGGTTAGACAAAGGTAAAAGTTCTGATGTAGACGCTTAAGTTTCTAAACCTAAATCTAAACCTACTGTTAGAGAGCATAATAAATCTGTTTTTATGCCTACCTGTCACCTTTGTGGTGTTGTTGGTCATATTAGACCAAATTGTTCTCTGTTGAGGCAAAAACCAAAATCTGAGGCTAGATTTGCTGTTAGGAATACTGATATTCCTAAATTTGTTCCTGCCTACCACTTTTGTGGTGTTCGTGGTCACATTCGTCCTAATTGTCATCAATTGAAATTTAAGCATTCTGTGTTTCAATCTAGGATATGTGATGATATTTCTCTTGCCATAAGTCCAAATAAATTGTTTCATATGCTTTTGAAAAATTTAAGCTTGTTGGCTTGTGAAAGGAATTTGTAGGATTTCAGCATTTCTTAGAAAATTGGTGTAATCCCTCAAATACACTCTGCTTCTTATGGTTTTTCACCTACAAAGCCGAAGACTCGTGCTAGATGGGTGAGAAAAGATTCTCCAAGGTGAGTGTTGCTAACTTGTCCTTGATTTAATTCTTTTAATTAATTGTAGACATGTTCTGTTTTTTTTTTTTTGGTTGTTTTGTTTTGTTTGTTTTTTTTTTAAAAAAAAAAAATCCAAAAACATTGAAAATTTTCAAAAAGACAAAATATTTTATTTTGTGTCTTGTTTTATTTTTCTTGAGGATTACATGAATTATGATATCTCTTTCTTGATTTAGACCATGCTTGACATTGTGAAGAAACTTAAATAGTGTGTGTTATAAAAGAGTAGTCTAGTCACAATTAAGACTAGGGGTGAAATTGGTTGATTTTGGTTGAGGTGAAGGGTGATTTTTTCGCTGAACCAAGTAGTTTTCAGTTTTGCCATATTTGTCATTAACATTGAACCATAAGGAAGGAACATCAAACTAAATTGATTACATTTCAATTGGTTTGGTTCGGTCGTTTTTTGGTTTCTTCTAATTTCTTATCAACCAAACAAATTAAAATACTATTTTCCCACATTTTCTCAGCACTCAAATGCCAAGCACCAAGAAAATGCAAAAAAAAAAAAAAAAAAAAATCATACATTTTCAACCAAAAAAAAAAAACACAAAAATCAAATAAACAACTCAAAATTAAGCAAAAAGGAGAAACAGAGATTCTGTGAACAAATCCAAAATAAGAGAAAGGTGATAAGGAGGGAGGTGAAGAAAGGCAGGAACAATAAAAGCATAGCGAAGATAATGAGAAGCGGCTAGAGAGAGAGAGACATGACACAGAGAGAGAAAGGGAGTAGCTGATGTGAAGAGAGAAGAAAGTGGGGTTTGTTTTAGTTCAGAGTCTAAAGGACGTAGTTTTGTTATAAGGAGAGGGAAAAAAATGAGAAGAATAGATTTTAAGTAAAAAAAATATTTAAGTAATATTTGAATATATAAAATGCCTCATTTTAATCTTCACCTTAGGCCCCAAAATATATAGAGCCCCTGCATCTAATCTAATTTTTCTAGCTCTTTGTTTTGTTTTACTATCCTTAGATGACTAGTTGCCTACATTGCTTCATTCTAGTGAGATCCTAGCTAATTCTCCACCCTCTTGTCCTCAATCTTTGTCTTTTGATTCCATCTTACCTGATGTTTCACTTCTAATCTTCTTCTCAGTGATGACACATCACTTCCTCTTCCTACTCAACTTGAACCCTTCTTGCCTAGCTCTAATCACTCTTCACCTTTACTTACTCCACCTCTTCCTTCCTATCAAATTATTTTTTTATTCATTTCTACTGGTTACTGCCTATCATCATCCCATGATTACCAAGTCCAAGCATGGAATTTATGAACCTAAAGCCTATAAGACCACCATTGATTATACTATTACAAAGTCTCCCTCAGTCTCTGTGTTAGGACATATGTGAATCATGTTAGGAACATATGTCATTTAGAATTAGCTAATCCTTTGACAAAATGCACTTTACTTGTAATTGGGTAGATCTAGGATGCGTTTAATACTTCAAGAAACAAGGTTTCAAGTCTAAGTGTTAAAGCCATGCAAATCTGTCCAAGAATCAAGTGAAGAAGTGCTGGATTTTAAAACTCGACAGCTAGCTCGATAGATAGAATCTATTGAGGTTTAAAAGGTTGTGTAAGCCCGATGCTCGATAGCTGCTCAATAGATAAATTATCTATCGAGATTTACGAAAATCAAATTTTCAGTTCTGATTTCACTCCAATCCGTGTATATTTGTTTAGGTTTTCTTTTCTCACAACCCCAAATATATATAAGGATTATTTTAAGGGCCGTCACAGCTGATGCAACAGGATGAAAAAGTTTTTCATTAGCATATTGTGACTGAAGACATATGCCCTAGTTTATCTTCCTTTTCAAAAAGCTGCTACGTTTGTACGCCGTAGGGTTTTGCAACTAAGGAGTTTCATGATCTTCATCCTGTTGATGAATTGAAGAACTTTGCAGCCAACATCCTTCTCAAGTTGGTGGTTAGTCACGTACTTGGATCCGTGCATTAATTGGTTAGTCATGTACTGGGAGCCGTGCATTAAAAATGAGAGATTGTCACTATAGAACATGTCCAATTGGGTATTGGGGTAAGGATCCAACTGTAGGTTGGTATAAGGTACTAGGATTCCTTTACTTGTAACTGCTTGTTGTGATAATAGTAGATTCTTAAGAGTGCTGACCTTAAAATCACCCGGTAGGGTTTTTGCCTTGGAGATTTTCCCCATTCGTATATAAATCACTATGTCAACTTTATTTTCCACTGCATATTAACTTAATTGGTGATTTGTTTGTGCTATCACGCGTATTGCATGTTAATTGAATTAATTAATTAACATGGCTAATTAATTGGTTAATTTATCACAAGGAGTCAATACTTTCTTGGCCTATCAAGTGGTATCAGAGCAGGCACACTCTGATTAGAGTTAATCTTTGTTGTGTGATCCATTGACCACTGTTGTCATGGCTGCAACCGGCATGAAAAGATCTTTGTTTTCAAATACATCTTGTTTTTCTAATCTCTACTTGATTGAGTGTATCAGAAAATGCAAGTCTAAAAGTTATTTGAAATCCATCATCATGATCATTGGAAAAGATCATAGCATAAAAAAGAAGAAACTAGGTTGTATTAGAATGAAAATGTTTAGAGGAGTTCGTCTAAGAAGAGTGAAAGTTAAAAGTTTTGTTCATAAATGGCAGATGAGAGAAAACACCATTCCTATTGATTTGTCATCTAAGCATGAGGTGTGCTTTATGATGAAGGCCGCATTTAAGGTTATAGACACATGTTTGTGGTACCTTGATAGCGGCTGCTCATGACACATGACTGGAAACCAATCTCTCTTTAAGGTTTTCGAGTCTAAGAAATGTGGTAATATCACTTTTGGTGATGAGAGCAAATCACAAATTAAAGGAAAGGGAACCATCTCTTTACTTGGACTACTAGACATTGCAAATGTTCTATATGTAGAAGGTCTAAGAGTCAACATGTTGAGCATAAGTCAGATATGTGATTAAGACTTTATGGTGCAGTTCTCAAAATGGAAATGCCATGTCTTGGATGAGTTTGAAAAGAAACTCATAAGTGGTGTTCACACTCTAGAAAATTGTTATGGTTTGGTCCCTGATGCTAATATTGTGTGCAATAGCATTCGTTTGCCAAATAAAGATCTATGGCACCAAAGGATGGGACATGCTAGTTACAAACATCTTTTAATTATATCTAAGCATAAATTAGTCTTGGGGATACCAAAGCTCAGTAGGGCAAACAATATGGTGTGTGGACCGTGTCAGCTTGAAATATAGATGAAAGCCAAACATCCTAGCACTCAAACATCCGCTACATCTAGACCATTGAAGCTACTACATCTGGATTTCATAGGTCCAACTAGAACTGAGTCTCTTGGTGGAAAGAGATACATCATGGTTGTGGTAGATGACTTCATTAGGTACACTTGGGTCATTCTTCTAAGATCCATGTCAAATGCTTCTAAGCACATTGAAGCCTTGTGCACCAGATTACAAAAGGAGAAGAGCTTAAAAATTGATCGAATTCGAAGTGATCATGGTAAAGAATTCAAGAACTCGTATATGGAGTCCTTTTGCACTAGATCAGGTATATCTCAAGAATTCTTTGCTCCTATTACTTCTCAGTAGAATGGTGTAGTAGAAAGAAAGAATAGGGTTATTCAAAATATGGCTAGAGCCATGCCGCACAACAAGGATGTGGCTAAAAACTTGTGGGGAGAAGCCATCAACACTGCATGTTATATGGTTAACAGGGTGTACTTCAGACCCAATACCAAGAAGACTCCCTATGAGTTATGGAAGGGAAGGAAGCCAAATGTTAAGTATTTCAGAATCTTTGGAAGTACTTATTTCATTCTCAAGGATAGAGAGAATGTGGGCAAATTTGACTCCCAAAGCGATGAATGAATATTTTTAGGATACTCCTTTACGAGCAAGGCTTATCGGATTTGCAGCAAAAGAACCAATAAGGTGGTGGAAACTGTTAATATTGTTATCGATAAAGCTTCAGAGTCTAGTTTAGGGAAAATTAGTGAGGAGATCCCCAAAGAAATTCTTCCTTTTGAGCCCAAGGATGTTCAAGAACTTTTTGATCAAGAGCTCACATCTCCAAGTACTCCCGCCACTCCAAATGTTGTAGAAGGTTCAACAGACATGCCTACCTCACTTGTTTTTGAATCCTATGAAAAGAAAGGACCTTCCTCGAGGATTAAGTTGAATCATTCTCTTGAAGTTATTGTGGGAAACATGAATGAACTTACACTAAGGGAGCCTACAGTTGATAAATGTGTTACTAACTTTGTGTCTTATTCTTGTTATTCATCACAGGTTGAACCCACCAAGGTTAAATAAGCTCTTCAGGATGAAAGATGGGTTGAAGCTATGCATGATGAACTACTTCAATTTCAAAGGAATGATGTTTGGACTCTAGTACCTAGACTAACATCATTGTCACAAAGTGGATATTCCACAATAAGACTGATGAGGAGGGTAATGTGATCCACAACAAGGTTCGTCTTGTGGCTCACGAATACTCTCAAATGGAAGGAATGGA
Organism: Quercus suber; assembly: GCF_002906115.3. Classification (NCBI taxonomy): domain Eukaryota; kingdom Viridiplantae; phylum Streptophyta; class Magnoliopsida; order Fagales; family Fagaceae; genus Quercus; species Quercus suber. The sequence continues at coordinate 339,559 of NW_027069985.1, forward strand.
CTATGATGAGACATTTTCTCCAATAGCTCGTATGGAGTCCATCAGGATTCTCCTAGCCCTAGCATGTCACTTGAAGTTCAAGCTTTACCAAATGGATGTAAAGAAAGATTTCTTGAATGGGCTCCTCAAAGAAGATGTCTATGTAGCTCAACCAAAAAGGTTCATTGATCTACACATTCTGGATTATGTGTTATACCTTAAGAAGGCACTCTATGGTTTAAAGCAAGCCCCTAGAGCTTGGTATGATTGGCTTACACAATACTTGGTGTCACATGGGTTCACAAGAGGAAAAGCTGATCAAACTCTTTTCATCAAAAGGGAAGACGGTGAGTTGATAGTTGCTCGAGTCTATGTTGATGATATCATCTTTGGGTTGACTAAGGATGAACTGGCATATAGTTTCTTCAAACTTATGTAGGCCGAGTTCGAGATGAGCATGATTATAGAGTTCAATCACTTTCTTGGGTTGTAGATTCGTCAACAAGAGTCAGGTATATTCCTATCTTGTAAGGTTGAATTGAATCAACCATTCTGTTGGTTTTATTCCGTACCAAATTTCCTTGTAATTTAGCAATTAGTAACCCTGTATTTAGGTGGGATTCATGTAAGGGTAGTGAGTGAGAGAGCGTGAAGAAATGCTCAAGATTGTGCAAAGATGCAGAGACTTGCGACTAGGACTCGCGAGTGATTCATGACTAGCAAGCCGCCAATTATAGCACATGAGTGAAGCATGCAGAGAAGATAAATAGTCACGCTAGCTAGAGCACTACAGGACAAAAAGTCTAGCCTGGCCATTCTGTTATCTCGTGACTTAGTCAAGTCGTGAGGCCAAGTCGCCAGCCAGCCTTGTTTTGAAAAAACTTGACTCTTCGCATTCCACTCTCAATAAATACCCCTTTTACCCATGAAATGTAGAGAGCTTCTAGAGAGAATTTTGAGAGAGAAACCCTAGAGAAGATTGATTCATCTACAATCTTTACATAGAGACTCTTCAAATTCTTCTACTCTTATCCTCTCCATTGTTACATCCTTGAGAGGTTCTTATCTAAATCATTTTCTCATCATATCCACATCTGTGAGAAGACTATTTAGTGCTTTGGGAAGCAGTTAGAAAGGGATCAATGGTTATTGGTTGATGCTATGGGCTATAGTGGAATCCGGTAAGTTAGAAAAGACAAAGGTTCGGCGTAACCTCATTGGAGCAAGAAGCTTGGAGGGCTTAGGTACACTAAGTAGATTAGGTTTGGAGGGTCTATTACTGTTCATGTATCCTAACTTCATTTTCTAGTGGATTATTGACCACTTGGAGGGCGGCGGAGAGGTTTTACGCCGAGGGCTTTGGTTTTCACTTCAATAACACATCATTGTGTTGTCCTTGTATTTGTATCTCTCTTCCCTTAATCTTTGCCATTTAATTTCTGTTGTGGATGTAACTTTATTTGGTTTAGATTTTTTATAAATTCTGTTATAAGCTTATGTTCATTTTCTACACATACATTGTTTGATATTAAGCTTGAATTGGTAATTTGTAAATTGAGGATCTAAATGTTCATAGTATTTTATACGCTATTTGAACATTCATACCTCAATCTAAATATGCTAGAAATCTTGTGAAAAGTTTGGTTTGAAATTTGCTAGTTTTGTTAGAACCCTTATGAGCCCAAATGTTAAACTCACTATTGATTTGTTGGGTAAAAGTGTTGATTCATCTTTATACAGAAGCATGATAGATAGTCTTCTTTACCTTACTGCTAGTAGACCTGAAATTAATTACAGTGTGGAAGTGTGTGCTAGATAGCAGGCTAATTCCAAAGAGTCTTATATGATTGCTTTGAAAAGAATCATAAAATATGTCAAAACCATTACCGACTTTGGTGTGTGGTACAACAAGGACACAAATGATGTCTTAGCTAGGTATTCTAACGCAAACTGGGCTAGGAATGCTAATGATAGAAAGAGTGTATCGAGGGATTCTTTTTATGTGGGTAATAATCTTGTCTCCTGGATGAGGAAAAAGCAGAATTCTATCTCATTATCCACTGTAGAGGCTAAATACATTGCTGTCGGTAGCTATTGCACCTAACTTCTATGGATGCAAAAACTCCTCCTTGATTATGGTATTCGTCAAAAGCATCTTACCATCTATTGTGACAATACTAGTGCCATCAATATCTCTAAGAATTCAGTTCAGTATTCTAGAACTAAATACATAGAGATTCGACATTACTTTTTTCGGGAGTTTGTCAAAGATGATACTCTTACTCTTAAGTTTATTCACATTGATGATCAAAAGGCTGATCTATTCACCGAACCTCTTGATAGCAAACAGTTTGAATTCCTTTGCCAGAATATTGATATTATCTCCATGGATTGATCTCTTATTCTCCTCCTTCTTCCTCATGCATTTGCATCTAGTTTTATGCTTTGCTTTGTTTAACATGTTTTTGTTGTTTATTTTCAATTTTACTTTATTTTTATTTCTTTATAAAAATAAAAAAAAATTGAAAAATCAGAAAAATACAAAAATAGCGTGTGTTTTGTGTACATTGGTACTTGTGTACCTTGTATGGCCATTGAAATGAAGTTTTCTAAACTTTATGTCTTTTGTAGCTTAGATGAGTATCTTTATGCACAACTAAATAAGTGAGCTTTGTGGCTCGTGTTTGTGATGAGTAAGATTAAGTAATCTCTTATACTTAACACTTGTATCACTCTTTTTGATGGGAAGGACTAGAAAATCCTAAGAGAAAGGAATAAATAACCATTTCACTACTGTTGCTCACCAATCATAAAATGACATTTGTATGCTTCGGCATAGCAAAAGATCAATGTCAAAAGCTTAACATAATAGGGTAGTTCTTTTCTCTCTCTTATATGGCCATGCATGATATGCTTAACAAAAGAAAGTGTGCAAAGAAAAATAAAAAACAAAAAGAATCAAAATGCTTTATATATGATTGCAAGCATGTCTTCTAGGAGATGTGGGAGTTATAAGATGGACCTCGAAGGTGATAGTCCCCATCAAGCAGTTATGATTGTGTGTGAGTTAAAGTGGTTTTATCATATCTCAAATCGTCATAACATGTAGACACTTATACAATCTTGCGATGTTTTTCACACACAACATGCAAAATTCTTTGCTTCTCTTGATACATGTGCAGGTACATTGTAATTTGGCCATCATAAAGAATACATGTGTTAATGCATGTTCACTAAACTGTCTTGACTTTTTTTGAAATATAAAATTGGTTAAACTTGTTTAGTGTGTGTGTGTGTGTGTGTGTGTGTGTGTTTTGGATCTATATGCTTGACATTTTTTCTTGTTGAGAGATGATTTTGAGATTTTAAAATGTTTTTTGAATATTTGGTTAAGTAGCGTGCTTGATTGCATTATATATGTGGTTTTCTTATATTGAAAAACTGTTTTTGAGCAATCGACAGTTGTTGGACACTTCTCGACAGCTAGGCTATCTATCGAGCCTCTTAAGCTTCCTTTCTTGATAGCGGTTATCGCAATTTTGATCCATCGAGGTTTTTGAGAATTAGTCTCGATAGCTTCTTGATGGCTTCTTGATCCATCGAGAAAGTTTCTGTCTCTTCGATAGCTGCTGTATAGCTTTTCGAACCATCGAGGTCACTTTGCTGTGGACACTTCTCAATAGCTTCTCAATAGCTTTATCTATCAAAATTTTAAATCTCGACACCTCTCAATACCTCTCGATCCATCGAGAATTGTGGATTTCTATATAAAGCTTCAGCGTGATTTCTCTTTTATTTTTCTCGATCTCTCTCCACTCCTTTTGTCTCCTCACCTTCCCAAACACCCTTCTCTCACTCTAAACCTCTTCCCCACTCAATCTTTGGCCTCAAGATCATTTTCTTCCTCTGGTATGATTCTATTTCTATCATTTAATCATGCATTTTATCTATTTTGACCTAACTTTTGGGGTTTTTGAAAGATTTTGGGATTTTTCAAAATTAATGAGGTTTTTGCAAAATTTTTAGGATGGGTTTTGTTCAAATGATCTTAAAAGTATGGTATGATTCTATTTCTATCATTTAATCATGCATTTTATCTATTTTGACCTAACTTTTGGGGTTTTTGAAAGATTTTGGGATTTTTCAAAATTAATGAGGTTTTTGCAAAATTTTTAGGATGGGTTTTGTTCAAATGATCTTAAAAGTACATGCATTGCATCACATTTGCATTTTAACAATGTTTCATGCATTATAGATGTGTGTTTATTATGTTGAAAGCATGTGTGCTAGTAGGATTGGATTAGGCTAAGCCCATGATGTTTTTACTATTGCATGTCACATGTTCATGCATTTTTCATGTATACGTACCTTCAATTCTCTTTATTTTGATATTGATTTGTGTTGGTACTTTTCTGTTTGTCTTTCTTTCTCTCTCTCTGTGGTTAGCTTGCTCTATGGCACCTAAGCGCAAGTCTACTCCGTCTTGGAACCCTCTTCATTTCGAGACAGCTTCTTCTTCTCCCTCTGCTAATTCTACTCCCTCTCATGTTCATTTCCGTGATGAGAAGGCCTGTACAGACTTCTCGGAGAACTTTTCACAACGCAGCATTCATTTAAAATGCCAAGTCGTCCTATTAGATTTTTTCGATATTGACATTCCCACTGTCATCTACAATAAGGGTTAGGAGTCACTGTGTGACATCCCGTTCACTTGCCCCTCTGTGATCATACAGGAGTTTTACTCCAATATGCATGGATTCGACTATTCTGTACCTTATTTTATCACTTGCGTTCGAGGTACGAGCATCGTAGTCATTCTGGATCTTATATTCGAGGTGCTACACATACCGGGGGTAGTGCGTCCTGACTACCCCAGCTGTGATTGTCTTAAGACTGTGTCCAAAGATGAACTCTCGTCTCTTCTGTGAGACACCTTTATCTTAGGGTGACCGTCAAACACCCCTTGCTCGGGCTTTGCAAAAGGTCCGAGGTTCCTTAACATAGTGATGACATTTGTCTCCATCCTTTGTCTCACTATAACTCTATTACTGAGCCTCGTGCTCGATTTTTGTTATCCCTACTTGAGGGACTCACTATTGACTTTCCCTTTCACTTCATACTTTCCCTTATAGATGTCTATAAGGATTTGACAACCCGTGATAAGCTCATTTTTCCTTTGGCTATCACGCGGATTCTCCACCATATGTCTGTCTTCTATCCTGAGGCTACACACTTCTTTGTCATGTGTGTCATAGATGCAGCGATCGTTCAACAGAGCGAGGCCCAACTTCGACCAAGACGGTCACGAACTGAGACGGCAACTCCTTTGGCATCTTCCACTCCATCCACATTTGCTCCTTCTTCTTTTATGGGTGGTGTGACCCTCAAGGTGGTCATGACACAGCTTCAACGTGTGGATGCTCGCCTTGACACACTCAGTGATGAGTTGTGTCAGGTGAACACCCATGTCGATCGTATGGCTCGATGACAGGCTCGCCTTGGTGGCTTCATGGAGTCTCCCTCTCCTTCTCTAGAGACATCTGAGGACGATAATGATGATGATGATGATGATGATGAGGATGAGGATGACGACGAGATGACTGCTTAAGTTATTTTCCCTTTGTCATTCGTGACAAAAAGGGAGAGTAGTTTTGGGTATGAAAGTAGTTATGTTCTTAGGGAGAGAGTTAGTATAGGAGATAGATATTTTTGTTATATATATATATATATATATTGAGGTTGTTATTACAGTTTCACCTATCTCTTCATGTGTTGTTTATTTTCTCTCTTTATGCATATGCTTCTTATTAATTGTATGCAATCTTTTATATTTCTGTTTCACACTGAGATGTCGTGATGAGTTTTGTTTAAAGTGTTTCAAAAATACAAGTAGTCAAAGTCTTTCTTGCCATGAACTCTCTTCTTGCAAAGTTTTTCAAGAGTTTGTGTTAGGATTAGATTTTATTGTATTCAACAAGTGAGCATGAGCATTAGTTGAGTGATTTATGACTCCTCTTATATGTTCATTTGTTTGTTATGGTTTTTTCACAGATTTCCAAATGAGGAGATTGTTAAGACATGTGTGAATCATGTTAGGAACATATGTCATTTAGAATTGGCTAATCCTTTGACAAAATGCACTTTACTTGTAATTGGGTAGATCTAAGATGTGTTTAATACTTCAAGGAATAAGGTTTCAAGTACAAGTGTTAAAGTTATGCAAATCTGTCTAAGAATCAAGTAAAGAAGTGTTGGGTTTTAAATCTCGATAGCTCTATCGAGGTTTAAAAGGCTGTGTAAGCCCGATGCTGGATAGCTGCTCGATAGATAAGCTATCTATCGAGATTTACGAAAATTAGATTTTCAGTTCTGACTTCACTCCAGTCTATGTGTATTTGTTTAAGCTTTCTTTTCTCACGACCTTAAATATATATAAGGATTATTTTAAGGGTCATCACAGTTGATGCAACAGGATGAAAAAGTTTTTCATAAGCATATTGTGACCGGAGACATATGCCCTAGTTCATCTTTCTTTTCAAGAAGCTGCTGTGTTTGTACGTTGTAGGGTTTTGTAACCAAGGATTTTCCTGATCTTCATCGTGTTGATGAACTGAAGAACTTTGCAGCCAACATTCTTCTCAAGTTGATGGTTAGTCACATACTTGGATTCATGCATCGATTGGTTAGTCACATACTGGGAGCTGTGCATTGAAAAGGAGAGATTGTCACTAAAGAACATGTCCAATTGGGTATTGGGGTAAGGGTTCAATTGTAGGTTGGTATAAGGTGTTGATATTCCTTTACTTTTAACCGCTTGTTGTGATAATAGTGGGGGGTTTTTAAAATCACCCTGTGGGGGGTTTTTGCCTTGGAGGTTTTCCTCATTTGTAAACAAATTACCATGTTAACTTTATTTTCCGCTGCATATTAACTTAGTTGGTGATTTTTTTGTGCTACCATTCGTATTGCATGTTAATTTAATTAATTAATTAATTAACTTGGTTAATTAATTGGCTAATTTATCACAAAGGGGTCAATACATTCTTAGCTTATCACTCTGTTGCTTCCAAGTATCCCAACTAAGTTGTAGCCATGTATTCTGAATCTTATTCCCTGCAAAAGTAACAAACTTGGTCTTTGGTGCTTGCTCCTAACTAAAACATTGTTGGTTGTATATGGGTGTTTAAGCTTAAGAAAAACGATGATGGTTCTATTGTCTGATATAAAGCAAAATTGGTTGTAAAAAAGATATCTTTGACAAAATGAACTAGATTATGAAGAAACATTCAGTCCTATGGTGAAACCAACTATTGAGAGGTTGATTTTGGCTTTAGCAATGAGCTATAGTTGGAGTTTGAAACAGTTTGATGTAAGCAATGCATTTTTACATGGAATTTTCAAAGAGGAGGTGTATATGGCTTAACCTTTTGGTAATGAAGACCTTGCTGCTCTTAATCATGTATGTCTATTGCATTGGGCTATCTATGGTGTCAAATAGGCACCTAGGGCCTAGTTTGAGAGATTTACCACTCAATTACTCCATTTAGGGTTTATAGCTTCCACTACTGACATCAATCTCTTCATTCTTACCCAAGACAATCATGTGGTATATCTTGTACTCTATGTATATGATATCATCATCATCATAGGGAACCATCCTTCCTTTATTTCTTAACTTATCTCTCAACTCCATAAGTCCTTTGAGTTTCAGGACATTGGTTTTCTTAGCTATTTCCTTGGGTTACAGATTGATATCACCTCTAAAGGCCTTTTTGTCCATCAAACCAAACATGTTATTGACTTATTTACCAAATTCAACATGTTTGATTGTAAACCATGTAAAACTGCATGCTCTTTCTCACAACGTCTTACATCTTATAATAGTCCCTTACTACTTGACCCTATTCCTTATCGAAGTCTTATGGTTGCTTTGCAATATTTAACCTTCACAAGACCTGATATGTCCTATGCAATCCAGTAGGCTTGTCAACATATGAGCCAACCCACTTGTAATCACTTAACTGTCATGATTCTTAGATATCTTAGAGGTTCATTGTATCTTGGAATTACTTTTCAACTTGGCCCTCTTACTTTATCAGGCTTTACAAATGATGACTGGGAAAGTGATCCCGTGGATAGTTAAGAAACATAATATTGTTACCATGGTTGTCAAAATCCCGATCTAGATCTTACAATCCTACGATTTTGCGATCCCACCTGCCCAAAATGATCTGGATCTTTCAAGAATCTTTCGATCATTCAGGATCAGTAGAATAGTATGATTCTAACGATCCCAAATGACCTTAGTTTCTTGTAATCTTCTTTAGCTTAATAGAAGGCTCATTTAGACCTAAATGAAAAATAAAATCCTAATAAACCAATTTTTTCCACTATAATGTAAAGAGGTGTCAGTTGGATCCAAATAAAAAAAATATTCTCATAGAGTGTCACATTTTGAGGTTTTTGGCCTCTTTAAATGATGCTTACAAATGGATATAGTGATGTATGGTAATTATATCAATGAATGTATAATTTATGTGATTATTTTACATACCAATGTGTATTTTTTGTTTTTTTCTCAAATAATGTAGGATCTTACGATCCACGATCCGATCTTATGATCTACGATCCCACCTGCCTTCTACGATCCTACGTAGGATCCTGATTTTGACAACCTTGATTGTAACTCATTCCTAAATTGAAGCTGAATATAGGGCCTTAGCTAGTTCAACAACTATGCTTTGTTGGATTCAAATGTTACTTATAGTTTGGGGGTTTTCTTGCATCATGCACCTATCTTATGGCATGATAATGTTTCAGCTCTAGCAATTGCCTCCAATCCAAATTTTTCATGACGTACTAAGCACATTGAAATGGACTACCACTTTGTGAAAGAGAAAGTCCTTTGTAAAAAGCTCTTAGTTCAATTCATATTGATTTTGGATGATATTCATTGTTGTAGCTTACAATATTGCAGTTTTAGGATTCAAAGTTATTGTTTTGTATAAACGATTTGTAGCTTATTAAGTTCTAAGGCAAGTCATCTAAAATGTAATAGAATTAGTTTATTGTTAAGAGTCAGCCACGTGTTAGTCTAGGATTGGTTGGTGAGAAAATGCTTCTTGATCTTCATTGTTGATGAAGTGAAGAACTTTGCAGCCAACATTCTTCTTCCTTAAGTTGGTGAGTGAGTCACGTTTTGAGATTCGTGCAAAGGAGTTAGTCACGTACTGGGATCCGTGCAACAAAAAGGGTGGCGTTCATATATTGAAGAGTTCAGAGGTTCTGAAGCGGTAGAAGGTTTCTGCTGTGAGTTCATCTACGGGGATTGTAGAGTCTAGGGATAAAGGTTTTGTACTAGATCTGAAACTTCTCTTTTCTATAGTGGATTGCTTTTCGGGAAGGTTTCCCCCCAAGTTTTTTTCTGTGAAACTGGTTGGTTTCATTGGTTTTCCTGGGTCATCATATCTTGTCTTATTTTATTTTTCCGCTGCATGATTTTGACATGATATTGATGGTTGTTTGTTTTAACAAGTTTGATTCATAATAAATCTAATTAACAACTTGGGTTTAAAACTTGTTAATTCTATCAACCGGGGTCTAAATTTCCCAACAGAATTGACTTGACCCTGATTAGATATGGGTCAGCTCTGAATAAGTTTCGCTCGGCAATGGGTGTGAACGTTCAAATCCAACCATTTTCGGTTCGGATGTCGGTTTTCAATAATGACAATTTGTTAAAACTAAACTGACCGATTATTTTGAACTAAGCAACTTTCTTTACTTGTGAATTGTGTCTCTACGTAATTGGTTTTTGAAACTCTTACTTCTTTGTATGGCTAACATGTACTGCCAACCTTATCTCTTCCATTCCGCCTTTTTATGCAAAATATCTCCTTTAAAAAAAAAAAAATTAATGCAAACTTATCTCTTTCTGTCTTCCATTCTTATCAAACATTATTTTGGACTCTTTTTGGTGGTTCTCTTTGAAATCAAAAGCTTAAAACCAAACTCATTCCTCATGCGAGTGTAAGTTCCTTTGCCAACCTTCTCTTTGAAATAAAACACAACTCATCCCTCTCTCTCTTCATATGATTGTCACCTTCTCTTGCTCCCCCCTTCTCATTTTCTTCTTGGAGTTTGATAATCACTTTTGCAATTTTTTGGTGGTTTGATTGTAATAGTAGGCCTTGGGTAATTTGGGTATGGTGAGGTGGGTGTAGCAATAGTTGTGGTGTATTTTGATGTTGTGTTTTGTACTATCTTTGGGGTTTTCTGTGTGTAGTTGCAAATTTGAAGCCAGTTGCCAATCCGATCGAACCCGTCCATGAAATAGATGGCAAACAGCGATCAGAGACTTGTGGATTGTTGGTTGACAATGGGTGACAGACTCCAACACCTGATGAGATCGAGTCGAGTCACTGGTTGACCCGCAAATTGAGTCTGACTGGTCCATGGACACCCCTAATCTTTGTTAGTTTCATTAGATTTGGCGCCAATCCCTATTTTTTGAATGTAAGAACTAAAAACTTCTCTCAAATCTATAAGTTCTATCACAGAAACTCTGTAATGAAAAACAGAGAAAAGAAAGGAAAACATAGAGAGAAAAAAAGCTGAAAAATTCTTCAAGTATTATATCACTGAATACATTTCACAATACAATAACAATGGAGGCTACAACCTATATTTATATATACAGAGAGAGAGAGAGAGAGAGAGAGAGAGAGAGAGAGAGAGAGAGAGAGAGAAATAGAGAGAGAGAGAGAGAGAGCACAAGGGAGGCTACAACCTATATTTATATATACAGAGAGAGAGAGAGAGAGAGAGAGAGAGAGAGAGAGAGAGAGAGAGAGAGAAATAGAGAGAGAGAGAGAGAGAGCACAAGGGAGATTGATAACTACCTTACACATGCTCTAACATATTCATACATGTGCACTCCCAAAACTAACAAACTGCTAACCAACTGACAATTTAATAATATTACACACACACTGAAACTGTATCGTTTCCTTTAACGAGGAAGTAGCTACAACATACACAAAACGACACTGTTCCTTTTAATGAGAAACAGTGACGTTTTGTTTTAACTTTCCTTTATGTTTTTCCAGCCTTATACACAACACTGTTTTGATAGGAGTAGCCATTGGAGCTTCTTCTTCTTCTTCTTCCTTATGATTTGAATGTGCTGGACCTCTAATACTACCATGGCTTTCATCACTTCTTAAACGAATAGGGAATTTCCAAATGAGTTTGGAGGTAAGCTAATTGAACCGAGGAAAAGGGAGGCCTTTAGTAAACAGATTAGCTAACTAATCATGGATGGAGATGAACTTAAGCATCACATCACGTCTGAGGACTTTCTCACGAACAAAATGGTAGTCGACTTCAATGTGTTTGGTACAGGCATGAAACATAGGATTAGTGGCAATGGCTAGAGTACTAACATTATCACACCAGAGAAGAGGAGGATGAGGAAGGAAAGACCAAAATCTTGAAGAAGAATTCTAATCCAATACAACTTAGCAGTAGTGGAAGCCAAGGCACGGTATTTAGCCTCAGTTGATGAACGAGAAATAGTTCCTTGTTTCTTGGCAGACTAGAAGATAGGAGAATTGTCAAAGAAAAGTACCATACCAATGAAGGAACGCGTATCCACAGGGTCCCTAGCCCAATCAGAATCACTATAAGTAGATAAAGAAATAGGACCAAGAGTGAAGGCAATTCCAAAATGTAATGTGACTTAAAGGTATCTAAGAATATGTTTGGCTACCTGAAGATGATTCTGAGTTGGAGTACTCATATGTTGACATGCTTGTTGAATAGCAAATGATAGATATGGCCTTGTAAATGTGAGATACTGTAAGGCACCAACCAAGCTCCTATAGGATGTAGGGTCAAATAATAATGGACTATCATTAGGTAGGAGATGAAAGTTAGGTGAGGAAGGAGTTTTACATGGCTTACAATCAGTCATACCAAACTTCTTAAGAAGATCAAAGGCATATTTGGCCTGAAGAAAAAACAACGTAGAAGAAGTGTAATCAATTTGCAAGCCAAGGAAGTAATGAAGTAAGCCAAGATCTTTGAGATCAAAGCCTACCCCCCACAGCTTGATAACAAAAGAGACAAAACTAGATTTGTTGCCTGTGATAATTATATCATCCACATATAGCAACAGAAAGACAATTGAAGAACCATGCCTCAAAATGAAGAGATTGCTATCTGCAGCAGAAGCACAAAAGCCAATGTGCAACAATTGAGAAGTAAATCTCTCAAACCAAGCTCTAAGGGCTTGTTTGAGACCATAAAGGGCCTTGTGAAGAAGACAGACATGCTTAGGGAAGGCAGGATCAACATAGCCTTAAGGCTGAGCCAAATAAACTTCTTCTTTAAGAAGCCCATGCAAAAATGCATTAGTGACATCTAACTGCCTCAATTCCCAACCAAATTGCACAGCCAAAGCTAGAAGAATCCTAACAATAGCAGGCTTCACCATAAGACTAAAAGTCTCAGCATAATCCATGCGATATTGTTGAAGATACCCCCTTGCAACCAGCCTGGCTTTATATCTTGCTATAGAGCCATCACTGTGCCTTTTCAACTTATAAACCCATTTGCAAGTGACCACATTTTTATGGGGAGGAAGAGGAACTAAAGACCATGTATTTTGCTTCGATAAAGACTGAAACTCAGCATCCATAGCAGCTACCCATTGAGGGTGTTTAGAGACAATAGTGAAAGAAGGGGGTTCTGTGATGGTGTAATCAGCTTGAACCTGCATAACTCTAGGCTTATAGATACCATGCTTTGACCTTGTGAGCATTGGATGAGAATTAATGAAGGCAGGAATAATGGCAGTAGAATCAAACACATTAGGAGTAGTTTGTGAGGAAGATGAAGAATTAACAAGAGTAATAATAGGTAAGGAAGTAGGAACAGATGAAGGGACAGCCAAAGGTGGAGGAACAACAGGAATAGAAATTGATGGAGAAAGAAAAGAAGGAAGAAGAGAAGATGTTTGATTAGGAGGTGTGGAGACAGTAGCAGACTCAGTAGGTGAATTATGAACAGACTCATCAACAATTTGTGGAGGTTAAGAAAGCCAATTAGAGAGAGATGGTGAGAAAGGAATACGAGGATTAGTGAAGCTAGAATCATGAGCAAAAGGGAAGAGAGACTCATTAAACAAAACATGACAGGCAATGTAGATTCTGTTAGAAGTTGGATCAAGGCATATATAACCTTTAGAAAGTGGAGGATAGCCTAGAAATACACAAGGTTTAGATCTAGGCTGCAACTTATTTTGGTTAAAAGGCCTAAGGTATGGATAGTAGGCACAACCAAAAGCTTTAAGAGCATGAAGAGATGGTGATTTTGAATAAACCTTCTCCCAAGGTGAGCGAAAACCTAAGACTGAAGAAGGCATTCTATTGATAAGGTAAGTTGCAGCAGAGAAAGCATAGGACCAATAATTGAGAGGAAGATGAGACTGGTATAGAAGAGTAATCAAGAAGTGAAGTGGAAGCAAGAGGTGTTTTATTCAAATGAAACCTGTGCATTTTAGCACTTATACAGTATTCACAAGATGAACAAACTTCATCAATTTGAGACAAAGAAATAGAAAAAAATACAGGTTTTAAAGCAGAAAGTAAAATCTTGGAGCTTGGATGCCCAAGTCTGTGATGCCATAGTAGAATGTGATGTGGTTTAATAGTGACAAATGTAGGATTTTGAACAGAATTGAAGCAGGAAGTTGAAGACAGGTTAGGATTAGATGGAATGGGCTAAACTCAATCTTTACTCAATCTTGCGTAGAGGATCTTCCCCATGAGTAAATCCTGAATTAAGAACTTATGTGCATCAAAATAACAAAAAGCATTATTTTGAAGGCAAAGTTTATAAACAAATAGAAGATTTGAGGCAAGGTCAGGCACTCTTAAAATGTTATCAAGCCTAAAGTTATGAGCTAAGGTTCGAAGCTCACCATTACCAATGTGAGTGATTGGCAGTTCTTGACCATTGCCAACTGTGACAGTCTCTGATCCTTGAACTGGTTGCTGCATAAGAGAGAGTTGTGACAGGTTAGGAGTCACATGGTCTAAGCAACCTGTGTCAGTGAGCCAAGCATTGGAAGCTTGAACTTGAGTAGCATTAGCCAACATAGAAGCAAGTTTTGCAGGTGGATACCTCCCTTGATATGTGAAATCCATTCTATGGTAACAATCAAGGGCTGAGTGACCATTCTTGCCACAGATCTAATGGATAGGCTTGCTTGATTGACTTGGATTCTAGTTAGATGATTGCTTAAATTGATTAAAGTTTTGAAACTGAGGACAAAACCCTGAATTGCCTGGGTTGAAATTGCTTGAATTGAAATTTTGAAACTAATTAGGATTGGAATAACTACCACCACCATAGTGAGAACCTCTAGAATTATGATTATTACCTCGACCTCTTCCCCTCTGATTATTATTCCTACATCCTCTTCCTTGTTGAAAACCTTGAGAATGAAACTTTGCAGCCATAGCCATAGAAGCTGAATCAACTATAATAGATCTCTTTTTAATTACTTTCTCTTCAGCATTGAGCAAAACATTCAACTCCTCAACTGACAATACATCATTTCTAGTCCTAATTGCTGAACTAAAAGAATCATATTCAGAGGGAAGACCATCAAGAATGATGTGGAGAAGCTCTTCATCATCCACAAACACAGAAACAGCAGCTAATCTATCTCTGGCTTGCTTAATTTTCTGAAAATATCCATCAATGGAATCATACCTTTCTTAATTGCATTCAACTTATTTCTCAGGCTCATCACATGAGACGTTGAGATAGATGCAAATCTTTTCTCTGACACTTTCCAAACTCCTCTAGTAGATTTCTACCCAATTGTAATAGCAAGAATTGCAGGAGAAAGAGTAGAATTCAAGAAGGTGAACATTGCTTGTTCACGATTCTTCCAAGCTATGAAAGTTGGATTAATCTCCACAGTGAAATTACCAGATGAATCTTTAAGAAATCTATCTGGAGTAATGATTGAATCATCAAGAACATCAATCATTGAATAGGTATCAAGAATTACCTCGATTTGATGTTTCCACACGATGTAGTTTCCATAATCGAGCTTCACAATCATCATGGATGACATGTTTGATAACAGCAACAGTAAAGTATTCACTGGTAAGCTTGCAGTAGCCATAACAGGCAGAGTAGTTGAAGCAGATGCTAAAGAAGACGAACCAGAAGGAGCAGAAGCCATTGAAATGGATCAATGCTTTGATATCATAAAAACTTCTCTCAAATCTATAGGTTCTATCATAGAAACTCTGAAACGAAAAACAAAGAAAAGAAAGGAAAACAGAGAGAGAAAAAAAAACTAAAAAATTCTTCAAGTATTATATCACTGAATACATTTCACAATACAATAACAATGGAGGCTACAACCTATATTTATACATACAGAGTGAGAGAGAGAGAGAGCACGAGGGAGATTGATAACTGCCTCACACATGCTCTTACAGATTCACACACGTGCACTCCTAAAACTTACAAACTGCTAACCAACTGACAGTTTAATAATATTACGCACACACTGAAATGGTATTGTTTCCTTTAATGAGGAAACAGTTACAAGATACACAAAACGGCACCGTTCCTTTTAATGAGAAATGGTGACATTTTGTTTTAATTTTCCTTTATGTTTTCCCAGCCTTATACACGACACCGTTTTGATAGGAGTAGCCATTGGAGCTTCTTCTTCTTCTTCCTCATGATTTGAATGTGCTGGACCTCCAGTATTGCCATGGCTTTCAAGAACAATGGTCATTGTGTATTCAAGATTAAGAGGTATTTTTCTCAAAAATAGCAGATTCGTATTATCGAGTAATTTGTTTTAGATTCTGTTAATGAGTGTCTTTAAGCCTTTATTAATTGACCACTCTAGGAAAATTTTAATATTCACTTTGGTGGAAAATATAAAAAGCTATAAAAAAAAGTTGGTTACTATTTTCTTTTGGTGAAAAATATAAAAAGCTATAAAAAAAAGTTAGTTATTATTTTATTTTGGTGAAAAATATAAAAAGTTATTAAAAAAAAAGTTAGTTAGTATTTTCTTTTTCCATAAAAAGTTTATAAAAATATTTTCTAACCCAATATCTTTAGGGCATCCGTTAACTTTTTCCCTTTTTTTTTTTTTTTAGAATCCTTTTTCCATTTATTATAACAGAACAATTTCAAAATTAATATAATATAGGTTTTCAAAAAATAAAATCAGTAAAACCTAGGTTCTATAAGAACATAAGCTTATAAAGGTGACATATTTATCTAAGGCGAGACATCAGACATGTTTTCCCTGCAGCATCTAATATTTTTGTGCTACCTTCCGTGGATCATACAAGTCTTTTCTCAAAGCTTTCAGTGGATGGCATTGAATGCATGATGCATCAATGCTTGAACTCTAGTTCTATTGGATTACCCAAAATTTACTAACGAGGTGGACATTTTAGTAAAATTTTAGTGCAATTTTTGTTATTTCTTTTTTGGGTTATTTGTTTCCCCCTCACATGTCAATGGAAAAGGAAAGGAATTTAAATACCCTCTCACTCTCACCAAATTTTTTTTTTCCCTTCAAGTTAATTAACAAAGACAATTGAACAATACTGCAAGTAAAGCCAAAAGCTTTATAATTTAACTGATTGACATTTTCTAGTATTTTCAATTGAGACATTCAAAGTTTAAATCCCCCCACCTCAAATTATCAAAACTATAATAATTTGCAAGTAAAAAGTTGTAAATTATACTGTTGTACCCATTGATAAATTTTCTATTTTTGCAAAGTTGAGGAGAGGTAGTTGATAAACGGTCTTTCAATTTTGAAAAGAGGAGAAGCCAAGACAAGTTGCTTGGGTTTGATTAAAAAATTCTGCAACTCTAATTCAAAATTTATGTGGGTTTAATTTTCGAAACAGGAGAGTAAATATTTTGATTTTGAAAAGGATATTATGTGTTTGAATTTCAAAATTTATTTGTTTGACTAAACACCTCCCCCACCCAACAAAAATAAAAACCCATAAATTTGTATACTGTTTCTTCGGTCCAATTAATATGTGGGTCATCTCTGGTTTTGGACTTTTGGGTAAAGCCCAGAAGGCGTAGGGGACCAGTAGAATGTACACGACTCATCAACCACAAAATTCATTTGTGCTGCTACTGACTTTATCATGTTATGATAACTTTTTTTACATTCAAAATCAAAATCAATTACTGGGTCTACTTTTGGTAAGTGGAATACATTCAAGATTGGTTTATTTATTTATTTAAGTGGTCCCTATCCATCAAGTTTTAGCAATTCACATTTTGTGGTTTGGTGCATGTGTTCGTTGTAGATATTTACCCTCCTTTCTAGAAGTTGATAATTTGGTACTATTCTGGTAGTTGGGGAATATTCTATAATAATAATTACAATATTTCAATGAACAGAAAAAATAAAACCCCAAAATCTGACTTATTAGGCTCTCCCGTACACTAATGAATACATTCAACAGATAATACCTTGTGTGTAGGAATTCGGCCAGGCCTTAAAAGCACCCAACACTAGAAATATGGGCCTAGTTGCATTGCCCGGAATTGTTAATTAGGCCTAGAACCAAATGTCCCAAAAAGGACGAATCTTGCTGTCCGTAACTACGGGCTAAAAAGAGAATAGGACCATAATTTTTTTTCCCCCATTACTCCAATGTAAGTAGTAGAAAAAAATTGATGAATTTGTGTGAAGTTAATAGGTAATTATTTACAGTTTATATCATCAAAGTTGTGACAAAATTATAGCAAAAAAAATTATGATCTTAGAGCCACTTGGCTAAAAAATCTATAATTCTAAATGTTATTGAGGACTTCTAAGTTACCCAAAGGTTTATACATGTTTAGAAATTATAAACACTAGTCTCTAGTTACACAAAAAATAACTATTGCACATAATTTTGTTGACAATAAAGAGCAATTATCATGAAAAGCACAATATAGATTCAAATCCTTGTGTGAAATATCATAAAATTTCTACAATTACTGGAATCACCTTCCTGGCATAGGCTCTTGGCTCTGCTCTATAATATTGCGCTACTTGGCCCCGTAGCCTATTTATCCTCAATCAGAATTGTGTCTTGACTTATACCCTTGGTTTGTCTTTGAAATCTCTATCTCCCTCTTCCTTTTTCCTACTAACTACTCATGCTATTATAGTATTATCTTTGTCTTTTCCTTGCGTTCATATCGTCCTCTACATTCACATGCTTCCGTGCTTTGAGCATTAGCTTGGCCTTGTTGGCCGGAAACGCCTTGGATAAAGAAAATAAGGGTCAGAGACCTTACATAAAAGTTGTTAATATTACCTAATTCTCATTTGCTTCATCCACCTCTAAGGCCTTTTTGTTGAACTGGGATACATGGTCAGGAATGGACTCTCATTTGGCTTGCTTAATTTTAAGTAGGTAAGCGACTTTTTCTATATCTAACCTCTAATGAAGTGGCTGAAGAATAACCTGCTTTGTTGGGCAAAAGAGTCATGGACCTGGCTTTAGCTTATTAAACTATATCCTTGTTGAGGCATTTAACATGATCGAAAACGTTCCGCATATAATTTCATCTAAGACTACATGCAGATGCAGGTGAATTTGCACCTTCTATATCTACACAGAGCATAGATGGTCCTTTTTTTCATCAAATATCTCTAGTTGCATCTCCAATTTGATTTTTAGCCTCATCATGCCTATTGTTAGTGCAAACATAATAATAATGGAAATAACACAAAGAAAAATTGAATAAAAACCTTTGAATAATATTTATTTGAAAAAATATACACAACACTATTTGGACTGAAGCGACACTCTTTTTATTTTTCATTTTGTTGGGTGCACGTGGGCACCATGGTCTAGCCCAGCCTAACTCTGAAGTGCTCACTTAATGAGATTTTGTTGATGTGGCTTATGAAGTTTCCTAGTTGAATTAGAATTAGGAAATAGTAGGGCACCTAATGATGATTAAAGCTGTCCCCTTCCCTACCTATCACTTGTGTGAGGATCAAGTTGTTTGGGCCTCATCTCCATCAGGAGCCTTTAAGCCTAGGAATGCCTACAATATTGCGAGAGGTGAGGACATCCACACCCCCCCCCCCCACCCCCCCCCCCCCCCCCCCCCCCCCCCTCTCTCTTTCGTGGCAAGTGGATATGGAAAGTTAATACCTTGCCAAAAATCTAAACCTTTCGGTGGAAATGCTTCCTTCATCGCATCCCATCTAAGGATATCCTAGTGCAAAGAGGCCTTAATGGAGACACTCAGTGCTAGGTGTGTACTAATGGTAACGAATCTATCATACATATCCTTTGAGATTGCTCGTTTGCTTATGCCTTCTAGAATGGGACCCTAGGTTGCCAAGATATAAAAGATTTCTTCAACCTTGAGTTGTGTGACTGGCTAGAAGGGAATGCAATGTGTTCTTCTTCCCTGGAGGATCAGGTTCCATGGAATGTTTACTTTCCTTTTGCTGTGTGGAATCTTTGGCTTCACAAGAATAATATCGTCTTCAAAAACTCCAACAGGAACTCAAACCTAGGCAACCTAATTCTCTCTTTTGCCAAAGAGTTCCTTTATTGTGCTGGCAAACCGGGTGGTGGTAGGAGAACTAGAACTGTCCAAGTTAGATGGGAGAAGCCTAGCCTCGGGTAGGTCAAACTCAACGCTGATGGATCCTCCTTGGTTAATCCTGGTAGGGCTAATGGGGGAGGAGTGATACGAGATTTTAACGAGCAATGGATGAAAGGTTTTTACAGGAATATTGGGCTTGCCACTAGTATCAAGGCTGAGCTTTGGGCCCTTAGAGATAGATTGTCCTTCTGCATCAACCTAAATCTCGTGGCTGTTGGAATTGAAGTTGACGCCAAAGTAGTTCTTGGATGGATTACTAACGATTTTAATACCAACTTACACCATGCCTCTCTTATAATGGATTGCAAGACCCTAATAAGCCGAATTCCTCAAGTGAAAACAAAGCATTGCTACCGTGAAGCCAACAAATGTGCAGATGCTATTACAAGGAAAGGCCCTTCAACCTCCCAAGACTTTACTATTTTTGATAGTCTGCTTGTGGACATTTGCTTACTGCTGTAATATGATAATTTGGGCATGTATTATGAGAGGATCTATCCTCAGACATTTGTTATTGTTGCTTAGTCTATGATATTTCTCCCTTTTACCAAAAAAAAAAAATAATAATAAAACAAAATAAAGAAAGCTATGTTGGTGGGGTTATTTAAACAAGCTTATGTGGTTTTTTGTGGTGTGCTGTATAAAGGAGAAGACAGAGCAACAAGGTTTGCCACATAGAGAAAAGAAGCCAGTCAAGAGACAGTTGTGTGTAGAGAAGAAAATAAAGAGAAGAAAGTAAAGTGTTGTCGCTTGAGAAATAATTAATGTGTGTGAGAGCAAAGAAAATAAGAGGATTTTCTTTAGCCTTGAGACATACACTAGGGGATTTATTATTTTATTTAGTGAATCTCAAGTTAGGCATAAAATTGAGAATTATTGTAATTGATTTTGTTAGGTTATAAAGATTTATGATTAAATATTTAGAATCATATTTTAAATGTGTTGGCAAACTGAGAACAAAACATATCTAGTTTATGTATTAGGCAATGCTTAAAAGTATAGGTTTCAAGCTTCAAGTTCAGCTGACTAACCAATCAAGAAATTAGACTCGACCAATCGAGAATCGTAGAAATAAGATTCTGTAAAAGTTTTAAACAAGGCCCAAGTCCACGAAAACGTTTAGGGTTTAATTCTAACTTGTCCACATATGAAAGGGAAATCCTAGCTACGTTTTTCAGACTTTTAGAAGACTTATGTGTTACGCTTTGTGAGATCTAAGAGATTTTGTACCTTCTAACTACACAAGAATCTACTGGAGCAAGATCTACAATCAAGCGGTGGTAGAACCTAGTTACTGCTACAAGATCATTACTGCTGGTGATCTGAAACCATTGAGTGGGATCTTAAAGTCACAAGCAAGGGTGATTTGTGTTGGTGTAAATCTAAGGAGAGAAGGAGTCTATGGATTTGGAGTTTGCACGTGGTCATATCAGTAAGTGACTACATGAGGTAGCAATAGATTTAGAGTTAAATTTTTTTGTAAAAACTTTGATTTTCTTGTAGTGGATTTACTTTACCTTGAGGATAGTTATGTTAAATCTTCCCTAGGTTTTTACCTTGAAGCGGTTCATTTCATTGGTTTTCTTAGGTCATTATATCATTATGTTATTTACTTTTCCACTTTTATGCATGATATGATATGTGCTTGTTTAACCTAGATCTGAATAATAAATCTAATAATCAACTTGGTTAATTAATTAGGTTAAACAATATGGTTAACGGGTCTAAACAAACAAACAAGTGGTATTAGAGCGGGTTAGCTCTTGTCTATAGGTTTCTTAACCTAGAGTTGATCCTTGACTCCTGTTATCATGGAATATGCTCACTCTCTTGTGATCCTTTCATACTTTAATGGAAATAACTATGCTTATTGGAAGGTTAGGATGAAAACTTTTTTGAAATCCATTGATGAGAGAGTATGATTATCTGTAGAAAACGGTTAAGAAAGACCAACCACTGCTATAGGTGAATGGACCACTGCCTAAAACGAAGCAGCTAGCTTTAATAGTATGGCTATGAATGCTATATTCAATACTGTTTTATGGAAGAATTTAAGAGAATCTCAAATATGGAGATTGCTCACACTGCATGAAACATCTTACAAACAGTGCATGAAGGCACTAAGACAGTAAAAATTAATAAATTGCAGCAGTTGACCTTTAGATTTGAAAGCATTAGAATGTTTGAGGATGAGTCTTTTGATGAATTATATGCTAAGTTGAATCATATTGTCAACTCTGCATTTAATTTGAGTGAAGTTTATGATCAATCTAAAATTGTTAGGAAAATTCTAAGATCATTAACTGAGGACTTTAGACCAAAAGTGACTGTCATAACTAAAACTAAAGATGTTGATTTCATACCTATAAATGAACTTGTAGGATCTCTTCAATTCTATGAATTTAACTTATCAAATACTAACAAATCCAAATCTATGGCTTTAAAATCAGTTGATGATGTTGATAATTGTGGATTTGATGATGAACTCTCATCTACTGAGATTGCTTATCTTGCTAATAACTTTAGAAATTTTCTGAGAAATAATAATAGAAGGGCAAGAAACAGAAACAATGTTGACCCTAAGAATGTGAAGAAGAATGGGATTGCCAAAAATAACAATTCTGAAAAATCAAAAGACAAAGTAGGTCAATCTTCTAACAGTTCTTTAGGACAACAATGTTATGGTTGTCAGGGTTATGGTTATCTAAAATCTGAGTGTCCAACATTTTTGAGATTTAAAGGTAAAGCTATGGCTATCACTCTAAGTGATGATGAAGTTTCCGATCATGAGTTTGAAAGTGATCAAGAAGGAAACTTTATGGCTTTCACTGCTACTATTGTAGTAAGTGAAATTGAAATTGTTGATGAGAACCCTTCTGATGATGAACTCTCTGAGAATGCGGACTTGCAAGAGGCTTATAACAACCTATGCAAGATTGTAGCCAAAGATGCTATGAGTGTTGAGATAGGATTGGAAAAGATAAACACTCTTGAACATAAAAAGAAGAATTTGTTATTAAAATTTTTTGATGCCAATGAACTCTTGAATTCAGTTAAGACTGAAAACATGTCTTTGCTTGAAAAAATTAAAAGTTTAAAACTAGAATTATCTATTGTTAGAGAACAAGTAGATAGGACTTCTACTTTTGAACTAGATGATATGTTAAATGTTCAAAAATCTGTTTCTGATAAGAAAGGACTAGGGTTTGTTAAGAGTGGATCTTCTACTGTTGTTAATCCTCCTAATTTTGTACCTGTAACATCTTCTTCTGTTGTTCATCCATTTGTGTCTGAAGTTAATGTACATAAGCAAGAAGTTCTGACTTCTAGAAGAACTAGGATAGATTTAAGTGAGTCAAAAACTAAGAATTCCAATCAATCTAGAAGCAAGAAACACCACAAACCTCAGTGGTATTGTCATTTTTGTGGTGGAGTTGGGCAAACTAGGCCAAATTGCTTTAAGTTGCAAGCTTCAAAGCAAGAATCCAAACAAAAAGTGCCTATGTCAAAAGCACAAGATTCTATGGCACTTATCCATGAACTGTAAAGGTTCTTAACCTTTATGCCAATACTAGAGCTAATTTTAGGGCCAATTCAAATAGAAATCCCAACTCCAAATTGGCATCTAAAAGAGTCTAGATGCAAAAGACTCAATCTCAGTGAGTCTAGCTGACATGGTCCTTGTGTTAATTCTTTTAATCTCTTGAAACCAAATTTTTTTTTCTTTAGGGTTTGCATTTGCATTACATTCATACATTTCATTCTATTTTTTTTTTTTTAATGTTTTTCAATTTTTTTTAATCAGAAAAAAAAAAGTTTTTGTATTATACATCTTCAAGATGTATAATTAAGGTTGGCCTATAAAATTTATATTTTATGACTGTGTACCTTGTTTAGCTTTGATGAGATTTATTTTTCTGCACTTTGCTAGTTTGCGCTATGTAGTGCTTATATTGTATGAGTTGTTTATGGTTTTTAAACACATGTTCTTGATTTTGAAGTCACATTCTTTTGACTGTAAGGACTAACAAATCCTAGGAGAAATGTATAAATAACCATCTTATCACTGTTACTCGCCAATCATGAACACCTATATACAAATCATAAAAATCATTCTCAGTAAGGTGTAGCATTTGCACAGCAAGATATTTAAAGGTGTTACTATGAAAATAATAATAATAATAATAATAATAATAAAGCAAAATGAAAAATGAAAAACAAAGAAAAGTATGCTTCAAAAGAAAAAGAAAAAGAAAAAGCAAAAGAAATAAAAAAAAAAAATTTGCGTGGTTGCAAGCATGTTTTTTAGGAGATGTGAGAGTTATATAATATAACTTTTAGGTGATAGTCACTTTCAAACTTGTGTGATGGATAATGTAGAAATTGTGCTTATTTTTTGTCTACATATCACCTTGTGAGTATCTCAGACACTCACTAGTTGCACACACCACAAGTAAATCTTTGTTAAACTCTGTACATGTGATTAAGTGTTAAGCTTTGTGGCCATCCTAAATTTAACTTCTTGATGTGCTTAATGCATTTTGGGGGAGTGAGGAAAGAAAAGTTAGATAAAATTTGCTAAGGTTTTAGTTTTTCTTAGAAAATTTTGGTTTTGAAAAACATTTGAAATCACGAACATGCATCTCATATCACAAAAACTGTTTTTCAAATGTTTTTGCAAAAAAGTTTTCCAGATTTTTCAAAAATTCTATTTCTTTAGGATTCAATTGATCAAATCTGTCTTTCAACCGATCGAAAAGGCAAAAGGAAATTCCAGTTTTTAAGCTAAAACTCTAAGGCTTGCTTGATTCCTTCTCAATTCCATTCGATCAATTGAGCCTATTTTTATGTGAATTTCGATTCCTTCCCGATTCGCCCCGGCCGATCGAATTTCATTTTTTTTTAAAACAAATAGGAATCAAATCAACCTTTTTCACTATTCTTTGTCCTTCTCTTCAATTTATCTCTCGATCCCTTCTCACTCATTTTTTTTTTTTTTTTTTTTTTTAATAAATTTTGTGCATTTTGATCAAATTTGACTCATGGGTTTTTGTTCATGCATCATTTAAACATGATCCACATGCTTTAGTTTCAAAATTTTAGAAATTAGGGTTCTTATGTTCTTGAGAGATTTGAGGATTTTGTGAAATTGGGCAAAATTGAGTAAAATTGGCTTGTGATATTGTTTAATTGAGTGATTATAGCATATTTTATACTTGTTGTGTTGTTCAATTGATCAATATAAGAGTTTTTGAAAATTAGGTTTTTTAAAATTGGGGATTTTGTAAAATTCTTAATCTTCTTGGTCAATTTTCAAGATTGTGATAAAATTGAACTATTTTAGGGCATTAGATCATGCATCATCTGTGCACTATTGACATGCATCATCTAGTTTTTCAAAAATTCCATGTTATCTTGTCTCTAACCCATTTTGATGCAATTTGCCCTTAGTTTTTGTTGTTTTTGTTTTTGTTTTCTCTGTCATGGCTTCTAAGGTTGGTAGGAAGTTTAAGACTAGATCTAATAGGAACAATGCTTCATCCTCCTCTGGGTCAACCTTTGTTGATAGAGTTAGGTTTCTCACTGATAAGTGTGAAGAGACTTATGAGACCTTAACTAAATATAGGTCTATTTGGGGTGAAAGGGAGATTGTGTTGGGTTTCTTTGTGTGAGGTGTCTGATCCTCCTCTTGCAGCTTTGATTAGAGAGTTTTATTCAAATCTCTCTATCTATCTTGAAATGGCAGGTGGTTATTATTTGACTTCCTGGATTAGAGGTCAAGAGTTCACTATTAATAAGCAAACAGTTTCTGAAGCTTTAGGAGTGCCTGTAGTTCTTAAATCCATATATCCATACACTGATTTTCCTCCTGTTGATGACATCATGTCTCATTCTGTGGTAGGTCTGTTTCTTGGGGAACTAAACCAAGAATCAATTCTTGTGAGTTTACCGAGCTTAACTCTTTGTATTTACGGATTTCTTGCCATAACATTTATCCTATCTCACATGTTCAGATTGTCCCTATAGATAGGTGTGCATTCCTTTATGCTCTTATTACTGATGGTTCTTTGTGTTTTTCCTCTATGTTTATTGAAACCATTGTTGATATCTATAGGAGTATGAGTAAAGCTCAAAAGTTGTTCTTTCCTTTGTACATATATAGGATTTTGAGGTTTCTAGGGTTGTCAGATTTTCTTCCTTTAGAGTTAGTTCACATTACTACCCCTATAGGAGCCACCTTTCTTAGACAACGATAGGCTCAAATGAAGAGTGTTAAACCAAGCACTAGGACTTCAAAGAGATCACGAGGTGAAGCTTTTACTACAGCTCCTACCTCTGGTGCTATGCTTGCTGCTGAGGAGACTTTTGTGGATCCGACTACTACTGTGGATCATTTTGGTGGTGTTGATGATGTTAACCCTACTATTACCCCTCCTTTCTCGCTCCATACCATGATGGAGTCTTTCATGACTACTCAGGCAACTCATGGACAGCTTTTGGATGAGTTGTTGACTGAGGTTGCTGCCTTACGAGCTAAATTTGTCGACTATAGGAGTGCGTTTCCACCTCCTCCACCCTCTGATGATTGATGTTGCCTTTGGCAATTTGTAACAAAAAAAGGGAGTAGGTTTTAGGACATTTTATACTTAGGGGGAGTAGAGTTTTTGTACTTAGGGGGAGTTTGATGTATTTCCTTTGGTTTTGATGTTTATATTTCCTTTTATCTTTATATGTCATTGTTTATATTTGTTCAGTGTTTCTGTTCTTGTTTCACAAACATTGATGTGATTATTGCTTTTGATAGTTATTGATGATGAGGTTATTCAATATGATATTACTGTCTCTCTTTATATGTTTTATGAATTAAAGATCAGATTTTTACTTTGATTTTGGTATTGTATCTTCCACACATGCATTTATGATTTTGTTTTCAGTGTTTCAGGAATTTACAGGTTAATTTTTTCAACAGTTGCTGCCTATACTAGCAACTAATAGTTAGTAGTTGTGTTAGAGTTTTATTAGGGCAATATCTTGTATTTGGGCTGGTATTTAATTTGAGCATTTCATTGTGTGTGTGTGTTTCATCACGGATTGCAAAAGGGGGAGATTGATAGGTTCTAAAAATTTAGGATTAAATATTTATAATCATATTTTAAATGTGTTGGCAAACCAAGAACAAAAAATGTCTAGTTTATGTATAGGCAATGCTTAAAAGTATAGGTTTCAAGCTTCAAGTTCAGCTGACTAACTGATCGAGAATCGTAGAAATCAGATTCTGCATAAGTTTTAAACAAGGCCCAAGCCCGTGAAAAAGTTTAGGGTTTCATTCTAACTTTTCCACATATAAAAGGGAAACCCTAGCTACGTTTTTCAAATTTTGGAAGACTTGTGTGTTACTTTTTATGAGATCTGAGAGGTTTGTACCTTCTAACTACACAAGAATCTACCGGAGCAAGATCTACAGTCAAGCGGTGGTAGAACCTAATTACTGCTACAAGATCATTACTATGGGTGATCTAAAACCTTTGAGTGGGATCTCAAAGTCACAAGCAAGGGTGCTTGTGTTGGTGTAAATCCAAGGAGAGAAGGAATCCATGGATTCGGAGCTTGCATGTGGTCATGTTAGTAAGTGACTACATGAGGTAGCAATAGATTTAGGGCTAAATCTTTTGTAAAACCTTCAATTCTCTTATAGTGGATTTTGAACGGTTTTAGACCCCTTAAACCAACCAGATTAACCTAGTTAATTAGCCAAGTTGTTACTTAGTCAAATTATGCAATTCTAGGTTACCACAAACATACAATCATATCAAAAGTATAAAGCAGCAGAATAAAAAAAAAAAACATAAGATATGATCACCCAAGAAAACCAAACCGGTAAAAAACCTGGAGAGGATTTGACCTAGCTATCCTCAAGGTAAACCTGAATCCACTATGAAAGAATTGAAGTTCATACAAAAGGACTTACAAGCTCCCCGTTTGAGTTCCTAATGCTACCCACCAGTAGAACTTACTGACAGTATCACATGCAAGCTCCGAATCCACGGACTCCTTCTTTCTTAGATTCTCCAATCAGCTACAAGCACCCACGCTTGTTATTCTTTAAGCTCTAATGGCAACAACCGAGTTGATCATCAAGGTTTTGTAGTAATCTTTACCTAGAAAACCCTAAGCTTTGTGTAAAGAAAAACTCTTCTAGATCTCACAAGAGATTTACACAAAACAAAAAAGTATGAGCAACAATACAACTGGAGCCACACTAAAAACATGGCTAGGGTTTTTCTTTATATTCCTAAGGTAAAAACAGAAAACCCAAAACGTTTAATGAGTTAGGGCTAAGCTGGAATATTCTGCAGAAAAACATTCTGCCCGAGATTTGATCGATTGAGTCTTTCTTTCGATTGATCGAGTCAGGCCGAAATGCACCAATACATCTGCAGCCTCTCGATTCCAACTTTACATGAAAGACCCAACTTTACATGAAAGACCCAACTTTGAGCAAGTCTAAACAAGACTTAAACATATTGTTTTGATCATGGTTTGCCAACATTACACATTAAAGTTCTAAATACATAAATTCTTAAATCTTTAAAACCTAATATATTTACTTTACCTTGAAGATAGTTAGGTCAAATCCTCTCCAAGTTTTTACCTTGAAGCGGTTCATTTCATTGGTTTTTCTGAGTCATCATATTATGGTGTTATTTACTTTTCCGCTTTTATGCATGATATGATATATGCTTGTTTAACCTAGATCTGAATAATAAATCTAATAATCAATTTGGTTAATTAATTAGGTTAAACAATCTGGTTTAAGGGACCTAAATGAACAAACAGATTTGATAATAGTGAATTGATTCGAAGTTTGTCTCGTAGTTTTTTCCTTTAAGGAGAAAGAGTTTTTCATGTAAATATTTGTGTTCTTATGTGTGATTGCTATTTTGAATCGATAGTTTTTGTGATAATATTATTTGAGACCCAATACATTTGATTCTCGTCCACTTCATTTTATCCTTGCCTTGGTCACTGCAAATTATTCCTTATTCATCGCGGCAGGGTGCCTTAAGGGAGAAGGCAATTCATCGTGGCGGGGTGCCTTAAAAGAAGCTGCCATATCTTTCACTTGTTGGTCCAAAGTGGAAATCCTTCACTAATCTTGATGGGATTATTTCGGGCGTTCTGATCAAGTTAATTGGTGGTGTTGCTAATGTTGCATTGGATGTCTATCAACCTTGTTTGAACCATATAATTTTTTTCATAAGAAAAAAATAGGAAGTCGTTCCCTCATGTGGTGCCAATTGATGATGTAGTAGATTGCAAGGTCAAACCAAAGGACAAGCTCCTACAATGAACCACGTTATCTGAGTGACATCGATGTGGTGCTGTTTAATGCCCTCTTCGATGCTTAAGTTGGGAAGAGCCTTTATTTTCAAGATTTTTTTTTTTTTTTTTGAGAATCAAGATAAATCCAAAGAATCTAGAAGTTTTCACTCTCTTACCTCAAAACTCCATTTATACTAGACTCTGACGACTTGTTGTAAGGGAACATTTCGTAATTTCCAGCCATCGTGTCAATGGTGGAGTAGGGATAACAGTCATCCTTAGGCAAGAATTTCGAAATTGGCAATTATTCTTTTCCTTAACATCCGTTGTGTTTTGGTTGACCACTTGTTTAATTGTTTGGTATGACTGAGTTGATATAGGGCTTATGCTACTCTGTCAAATCTTATTAGTATTAGAAACCATTTAAATAAAATTTTAAATGGTAGAGATATACAAAATTTAGAAACGCCCCCACCCCGAGGGTCTTTTTTTCCTTGAATTTGAATTACAAAATAGAGAATCTATTTTTATGGGGAAAAATTATAATTCATATTTTATATAGAAACGATGGAGAAAATTGGCCTTTGCCCATTTCTATCAAAATATCCAGCATTTTGCCTATATTTTGAAACTAATTAGGGAAATGCCCATCTTTTGAAACTTGATTTTCTCAAAATCGAGTTAAGTTCTATAATAGCGTTTTAAGGAGCCTATAATGACGTTTTAAGGACTTATAGTGGTGTTTTGTAACTCGAGCTCCATTTTCGAGAAAATCGAGTTTAAAAAAATGGCCATTTCTCTAATTAGTTTCAAAAGATGGGCAAAATGCTAGATATTTTGATAGAAAATGGCAAAGGCCAATTTTGTCCTAGAAACGATTGAATAATCTAAATTGTTTCAAAATTTAACGAATATAGAAGAAAATGATGCATTAAGTTCGATAGGGTATTTATGGTTTCTAAGAGGTCAATATATATATATATATATATATAAACACACACATTGAGAGTATGGGGAAACAGAAACCTATACTTAAGGGTCGTCAATGGGCCAGGTCGGGCTGGCCCGACCCATTTTTACTTGGCCCAAGGGCACAATGGGCTGGGCATAATGAGCTATTAACTAGTTAATGAACCGGGTCAGGCTAGGCCGAAAGAGAAACCCTCAGCCCACGACCCTGCCCATGAGCAATGCCCATTTTGTCTTTAATGGGCTAGGCTACTAAGTTTGGCCTAATGGGCTACCCATGAGATTATGTTAGCATATTATTTTATTATTTTTAGAAATAAATAATCAATTTTTAATAAGGGAATAATCAATCTAGTTTTTTTTAATGGAAAGAATCAAAGAATTTAATACTTAATTATAATTTTTTTTATCTTCAAATCTATTTAATTTTTTGTTTTGTTGATGGAAACTTATTTAATTTTTTTTAAAATAAGGCTTCAAATAGTTTTTTTTATTTTTTTTATTTTTTATCTTTAATAAATAAAATCAAATAGTTAATTCAAATTTGCTAGACTACTAAAAAAATATATATTTAGTAAACTAAGTTTAACACAATTACTTTAAGTATCTTAGTGGTTGGAAGAGTTCTCTTAAGAACTTCTATTACAATATCTCAAGATCAATCCTTCATACACTTCATATATATTTTTGTTAAAAATTCTAAGTTATTGGATTGGGCAACGGGTTGGGCCAACAGGCTAGGCTACTGGGTGCCCATGGGCATAAAAACTAGCCCACGGCCTAACCCACTGGGCTAGTGGGCTACCCAAGGGCCTCAATAACAACGGACTGGGCCGCCCATTAGCCCGATGGGCTGCCGGGTTTTTGGATCGGGCCATGGACCATGGGCTATTTGATGACCCTTACCTATACTTCCATGTACATTTGAGAGACTAATGCACAAACTTCTCCGCGAAATTTCAAATAGCATTACTCTATAGTGACATTTTGTTTTCCCTTAATCTTTCATCTTGTTTTCTTTTCGTATAGGTCTCTTTGACCCGTATTGCAAATAGCATTTTCTCTGGGACCGATGATTTTTATTCACTACCAAGCCATTCTTGAACCAGCTAGAAATAGTGCTAATGCTTGGAGTATAATGTCCACTGGAATATGAAGTGATCTAAATACCTAACATATTTATTTTTTCTTTTTGTCCTTTAGAACTTGGAAGATTCACGAATACAAGTACGATTTTCCATATTCAACTCTCGTCACTTGTATAAAATTTATGGTACATATTTTCATTTTCAATTAACGCTGTGTTTGTTTTTTATAGGAATTAATTTCCAGGAAAATACTTTTTGTATTTGTGGGTATTTGGGACAATTGAAATTGTTGGTCTAACTGGAAATTATTTTCTAGTTGACTGTAAAATAAAAAACACTTTTGGTAGAAAATGTTTTACACTTTTATTTGTAGTCCTTGGCTCCTTGGCCAAAAATGGTCATATACCACTGTTTAAAAAAATATGTATGAATCTACTACTGTTTACGAAATATTTAGCAATCTACCACCTTTTTGAAAATTGATTTCATGAAACTCGAGCTCTTTAAAAAAAAATATTCTTCAAATTTGCCGTGCTATTTTTTTATGGAATTTAAGTTACATAAAAAATTTTCAAAATTTTTTTCATGGCACTCAAGTTTCATGAACTTGAGTACCATGGAAAACTCGAGTTCTCAATTAGTGGTAGTTCCCTGCATATTTCAGAAATAATGGTAGATTGCAAAATATTTTAAAAAACAGTGATATTTGACTATTTTGGCCTACAGTCCTTTCATTTTCCCCTCACCCAAAACTCCTCACCCAAAACTCATCAACCGTACCTCTACCCTCTACTTTTAGCCACCCAACCACCACCCCTACGAATGTTCCTGGTCTTTGGTTGCCAATCACCATGCCAGTGACTAATTAAGATTATTTTTTTTTATCTAAATTCATTCTTAATAGAAATTTTGAGAAAGCAGTAAAACATATGTTTTTCATAGCATTTTTATGAATGTAACTAAACACTTGAATATATATATATATATACACATTTTTTTTTCCGAACCAAATATAGCCTAATAGACAGTAGGCAAGAAATGTACATCCTCCTGCCGATGACAAGTGTTAATTTTTACCCAATTTTCTTTGAAATCCTTTGAAAACATAAAGTTAATATCTTATGTAGCTTGTTAAAGGACTAATATATGATGAGAAATACGTACTGATATAATGGTTTTAGGCTTTGGAAACGAACTTACAATGGTTTGGCTTATGGATAGGGTAAAATGCATGCCACCAAAAGAAGTCAATAAGACCCAACTAAACGACACACTACAACTGATATTGACATGTACCTAATTGGCTAAAAGGCTTGAACATGTGAATGAAAGGTTCAGAATTGAAAGAAAGGGATACATACATATATTTGATTCATAAGCTGTCCATCACCCTTTTTTTTAAGTGGGCAAATTCAGGCGCCTACACCTCACATGTGACCTTCCTGCATGCATGTACGAGGCATCAAGAGACAACTTTCGTTGAAATCGCTGATGGATATGGGCGCCGTATTTGTACTGTACTTGAAAGAGTCCCCATCTTTCGTAGATGACAAAAAGAGTTCGGCATCATTAGCAAATACCAAAGTCAGATGTCACGCATGGCTAGCTTTTTATTTGTATGATCAATATTGAACATGCACTGATGCACATGATATTGCGTTGCACTTACCTTAATTTGTACCCCTAAAATCACAGATGAAGTTTGATGTTTGGGTAAGATTCTTCTCCCAAGCAATGGTTTGTTTACGTTTTGCAAGGTAAGCTGGGGTCCAAATGGTGACTTGCAACTTCTCTTGATGGGTCTTACTAGTTTGACCGAGCCTTCAACCATCGTGTGGATGAATTAATATCCAATATAAGGAATTCCCTACCAACCGGTCAGCATGTGATTCTTGAATTTTCACCTTGTCAAAGCACAAGAGAAGCATATACCATGCTGTATTGGCGGTAGCCGGTAGGACCAAAGCTGTGCAGTGGTTTATATACTTGTGCTATAATTGTCATCCTATCATATGTATCTAATGTGTGAAGAAATACAATTTTTAGTTTTGTTGTTTGAAGAGGTGCGTTTGCTTCGGGTGCGACTTATAGGCTATGAAAGCTATAGAGTTATTCTATAGAGTTTAAGGCTGTCTTTGGTTCTCAACGCACCCATATCTCAATTCTTATATTTTAGTTCTTATAACTCACAACTCACAATTCACAGCTCATTCTCATAACTCATAACTCATAATTCCTAATTTTTTCTTATCTCATAATTCAAATTCCTGCATGTCAATAATTCCCATATCCAGTTTTTTTCTATCGCTCAATTGATTAGAATTTTTCTTGGATCAACATCATTGGGTCTAGGGTTTTCATGTTTAATGAATCAATAACAAATTAGGTGCAACACCAATCCCTTTAGTGCCATGCAACCAATTAGGGTCAAGAGGATTTACATCTTGGTTAATGATTCGGTGTTAAAAATTTGTTGAGTGGTTGAGAGATAGAAAAGAGGAAATAAAAAGTAAGGTAATGTGGTATGGCCTAATGATCTTACATTCATAGAGAAAATGATGTAGAACAGACTTTCCTTGATTAGAGTGACCGCCAAAAGTCAATGCGGCAAAAAATTAAGCAGTAGAAAGGTACTAGTAGAAATCATTGGCAATAGTGAT
This sequence comes from Quercus suber, assembly GCF_002906115.3. Lineage (NCBI taxonomy): Eukaryota > Viridiplantae > Streptophyta > Magnoliopsida > Fagales > Fagaceae > Quercus > Quercus suber. Next base: position 373,280 of record NW_027069985.1, read on the forward strand.
GGAATTACGTAAAATTTGGTGACATGAAGGGAAACATTGTTGGGAGTAGAACTCGTCGCCTTTGACCATGATTGAAGCCACTTTCGGGAAAATTTCATCATTTAGCCCCTGAAATCTGTTTTTTCTTTTTTTTTTTTTCCCTCATTTTTATAATATTTGTTTCATTAATAACTTTTAGTTCAAATGTCAAAATAAGATTCTGTCTATTTTAGGACATCTCCTAGGGATAGTAGTTTAGTTTCCTTATCTCAATTTTCTATTTTTGGTAAAATTCACCTTTTCACCACCTAATTTTGTGATTAGTGCGAATTAGGGTTTTCTAGATGTTTTCCTAACTACCCTATGTTTTCTTTTACTATTTAAACACATTATAGCCGCCAAGGAAATTCAGTTATCAAATAAACAAAAATTCAAACTTTTGCCTATTGCTTTTCTCTGGTGGAATCCTAAAGATCTACCACTTTATGGATTCAAAAAATCCCTCGTGAATTTGAGGTTTTCATTCGGAAGCTAATGTATTTAGTTTCTTTTCATTTAGAAATTAACGTGTTTTTTTTTTTTTTTAATGTATCTTTCATGACATTAGTTGATATCAGAGTGTGAAGAATTGAGAGAACTCTGGATAAATAATTAGGACTTCATATTTGGCCTACTATGTTAGAACTCCACTTTCTTGATTAGGGTTTCAACCTTACTAAGTGTGTATAGGGTATGTAAGGAAACTTGATCCCGAATTTCCACATGCAACCCATTCACAAATCTAGCGATTTGCTAATCTTTTGTCTCCTCCAAATCGTTACAATTGGTTACTTATCAAATTCCTCCATATAAGCATTGACTATTATGGAACCTTGCCTGCAATCTTGGTATTGCACTTGAATAATTCTTGTTGATATTTTGGTGGTAAAAATCGTTCCTTGATCTATCAGCCTCCTCATTCACCTCCATAAACATATTGAAGCTCCCCTCTGATGGGTGCGAGTAAATTGCAGACAATCCCACTAACCAAACACTACAATAAACACCTCATTTTGCACCTCTTACGACTCAAGCTCCCGTTCCCTAGTGACGGTATCACTAGAAGGGTTTAGGACTGGTCTAGGATCTAGCTAAAGAAACTCTTTAACTTGAAGGATGCTTTGGAAAAGAAAAACCTTGCACGTATCCTAAGCATGCGTACTTATGCTCATTACATGCACGCTCATGCTTAAGTCATGTGTATGAATGCTTAAGCATGCGTATGTATGAGGGTTTCAAAAATGTAAGTAAGGAAAGTTTTTTTTTTTTTTTTTTAATTTTTTTTATTATGGAAAATGCAACAGAGCTAATCCCACATTGCCTGGGAAGAGCCATGCCTCTTCTCTCTAAACACTATAATAAGTCTTCATTGCCCTTTTCCCAAAACACATCAAATTTACTCCAAAAAAGTGATTCAAGAGAAACTTTACATCCAAAAGCATCCTAAAACTAAAGATTCTTAGCTAGGACCTATTTTGGTCCAAAGCCTTTTGTTTTATAGATTGATTGAGGGGAACGGTAAAAAATCAAGCTTTGAGAGCTCGTGTTTAAGGTAACCTAATCTCTTTCATTTTGTTGTTTTGCTTATCGTTTTACTGCTTTAATTGTCATCTGTGTAGAATAGGTCTATTGCTTTGATAATTAGAATCATTCTAGGTTTAAAATAGATATAGTTTTCGTGTGTTGCTTGCTAGGCATTTCTGGGTAGGGATGTGTACGCACACTCATGCATGCGTATGCATGATTCTACATGCACATGCACGCTCCTACATGCACATGCACACGCATGTCAACCCAAAAACCCAAAATTATTTGTTTTCTTTCTTTTTTAATTTTTCTTAGCTTTAATGTATGTTTTAGTGCCTATATAGGTCAATTTATGCATGATTAGGTCTAGGGTCAATAATATGACATGTTTCACATGTTTTGAGTGTTAGATTAAAGATTAAGTTTTATGTGCAAGATGAATAACATGAACATGCACAATCACATGATCATGCATTGATGCATAGGTGTTGTGTTGATGATGCAGTAAGGTAAGTGAGGTAAGTCATGCATAATCACATGAGCATGGATATAGAATTAGATGATGAACACGATGCGATTGATGAAGAATATGATGTTTTTTTATGAACATGATGAATATGCTAGATTGATGTCATGATACTATATGCCTACTGCCCTTGGAATATGATGATATGCTTGCTGCCTTGAGTGTGTACTACCTTGATGATGATTGGAGATATGTGCTTGTTTAGGTGTGTGTACATGCTAGATGAATGGTAAGACCTATACTATGTCTAGATGTATGTTAGGAGATGCATGCAATGAGATGGATGATGAATATGAAATGTATGTTATGCCATGTTTAGATGAATGCTAGGTTGAGTGCTAGATGCATGTTAGGTAGGCTTAGGGCATGTGTGCGTATAGAATAAACCTATTAAAAGGCCTTTTGATAAAATTAGGATATGAAACACAATAAGTGGAGGTCGGCCCACATGTTAGGTAGGGTTGGGTACCTAACACCTTCACATCCCCATAAATAAACTCCAGACATGTGCTCTGGTAAAATTCAGTCATTAGTCGCTCTAAAAATTTTTTTACTTCAAAACAAACAAAGTGATAATCACACCAGTAAAGAACAACTACACATGCACACAGTGACAAGGATTTTTTCACAGGGTTAAAGCCCAAAACAGTAAAAACACTTGAGGAAAAATCTAACTCAATAAATCCAAAATAAAGATTGTTGAAATACAAACTAACTTTCTAGACCTCTAGTATAAATAATAAACATTGTATTTGAGATGTTCGCTCCTACTCCAACTGCTAAACCAACATTTAGTCTTCACAGTGACTCGGAGCCACGAATTGATCATCAACTGCCAAACTAGTCTCTTGATTACTTCAAGGCCACTTAAAGTCTTTGCAACGTCTCTGTGATTTCACAATAGCACTCCACAATGACATGGGTGGTAATTTTGTGTTTGGCAGTGAAGTATCCTCTCAAGAGTATATCCGTAAGAGAGGACGAAAGACTTGAACAATTTGAACAAGATCTTCTCTTCAATCCTTTTGTCATCTTTCTCTTTGGAATATTAGGATTATATTTCGATCTTATTATAAGGTATACAGATCAAGGGTTGATTGCTTACAACTGAACCGAGAAAACAAAGTCAATTGCTTTCCATAAGAGGTTCGCTTGACCAAAAATTAAGCAAACAATAGGTGAAACATTCTATCCAACAAATTTTTAAACTGCTTAATTTTGCTTGATCGACTGATCTTGATTTCTCTTAACCGAAATTTTCCAGACTTGCACACTAACAACTTTCATTTTACTTCATCCTTGATTGCACCAGATGGTTACAAATGATATTGAAAACAATTACAATGAGCCTTTGTCATTACAAGTAAACTTTTATAAAATTATAACCACATTTGTCATGGAATGAGCCAAAACCTAAAATACCTAACAAACTTTCTTTTGGAAATTGTGTGACAAAAACCCTAATACAGACTCAAGTACTAAATGCAAGTTAAGAAACGTAAACCAACACACCTAGACTAAAGATGAAGTTGTTAAACTCAACACTTTATTATAATGTTTATTCATCAGCTTAACCATATTTTTATATTCATCAGCTTGATGACAATGATCAATCGGTCATGGTATTCATCATCAACTTAACCATATTTTTATATTCATCAGCTTAACTTCCCATGTTTGGAGGATACTAATATGTAGAAGGGTCTTTTGGGCATGGCACGCACATTTTTTCTTATGGAGATATTTGAGTGGAGGACATGCAAACAGTGTGGAGCTAAGTTTGGGGGATCGTCAGTCAAGGTGGATTCGTCAACCACATGAAGTACCAGAGTGGTAAGCGTCTGATCGCTGCTATTGGTATCACCAAACGCGTGGGAGGCCTGACACTCCCTTGGGTGCTTGATGATGCTCTTAGGCCTGATGCTCCCTTAGTCCTTGATGACTCTAGGGTGTTAGACAAATTTTGAAATGGTGAAAATATTGTCTATTAATAATATATATGAAATAGCCTATTTATAAGCGTAAATATATTTTCCTTAATTTTAATTTTTTTTAATTGTGCATATTATACTCAAAATATAAACATCATATACTATTTAATAAAAGTTGGGTCTCATAAACAAATAGCTCCATTCTCATTCATTAGCATTTAGGTAAAATTCTAAATAAATAATGTTGAGTTTAGACCCTTATCAAAAATATAATGCATAGTGGAATATAAATATGACACAAAATATGATGGTCCAGAAAAACCAATTAAACAAATCCTTTCTCTATAAAAAAAAAATTAAAAAAAAAACTTGGGGGGACCTATCCCAAGATGAACAAATCCTATATCAATTAGAAGTTCATAGATTGAATAACCACATTCTTTGTAAACTTGACTACAGTTACTTAACTAAGCTCTAAGATCCATAGAAGTCTTTGATATGGATGTGTTCCAAATGTGAACGTCCAGTCCACGACTCTGAGACCACCCTTGAAGGTTTAGATCTTTAGCACTTTTGATTACTGGTATAAAGCAATAACTTTTACAATACTAGATCTTGAATTTTTTCAAAGAATATCATTGATAGAAGATAAAAAAGAGTTTTAGGTATAAAAACCCTAGATACACAATAGTGGGCACATGAGACACTTCTCTCTCTATTTTATTTCATCCCATAAGATCTCTTTGATAGTTTAGAATAAGTGGCATGAAACCCTAGTAGATTGGACAATAGGCTTGGGCTTGAAATTTGCAAATTGATCTTATCTGTGATTTTTTATTGGTTGAACTTAAGTTTCAATTGGTCGAAATTGTAATTTTGATCAGTCCAACACGAATTGAAATTTTCAGATTCAAACTTTGAATTGCAAAACTTTGCAACAATCTTTTCTGCAAAAATAAAATTCTAAAAACACTTACAACATATATTAAGCTCATAAATTGCCAATGTGGTTACTGAATACTGAAGTTAGCGACAGTATTTGGGTCACAATCTATTTATATGTGGGTCAAGGCTCAATCCTACAAAAGAGGTCTCAAACTCCCCTTGGTCCCTGTCGAATCCCCAATGTCTCCTTGTGTTTTTCTCTCTATTGTTCCTTCACTCCCCAGTTTTTCCAATCCCCTAAGCCTCCACCTTCTGCCCCCTCTTATATCCTCTCTTTAGTAGGGTTTTCATCATTACCTCCCCACTTCACACACGTATTTCCATGTCCCACAAAATCCCAAGGGATCCTCAAGACTATAGATGATTCCCTTGGAACTTGTTCCAGACGCCGAATTGTGTTCAGGGGTGGTTCCCCATGGCACTATCAGTCCTTGGCTACCTATCTTGCTTGGTTCATGTTTTACCTCGACTACCTTCGTTATCGGTTAGCACTTAACCGACCACTCAGGAATCCCTTAATTTGCCACCATAGTCCCGAACTTGGGACTGAGCCCATTGTGATAAGGACCAAGGCTAACTATCTCCCGTGCACCAAGTCTAATTCATCTGATGGGTCTCGAGCTTTGCATTGGGTCTTGATCAAGTGGGCCGACATGGTCACCCAGGCCCAATTCACCCACAATAGCCCCCCTCCCCCCCACCCCCCCCAACGATCCTATTTCCACATAGTGGAGATAGGATTGGGGTTTTGTTACCCCACAATAGGGGCATCTGCTCCTTCCCCATCCAAGAGGAATGACGATTACATTTTGTGAAGACCAACAATCCATCTTTTAATGTAATGGACAAGATAGCCTGCTTAAATACGTGGCAGAACCTGAGACATTAGACGGTCCAAAAGGCCTAACACTTCATTTACCGAGGCACGCGTGAAGTGAAATGATAATGTGCATTAATTGTAGTTGGGCAATTACAATTAATGACCCCTGTTTCTATAAATACCACCCGATGATGCAAAAAATCAACAGCTGAGCTCCTCGTCGTAGTGGATGGACAATTCTATGAATGGGGTCATCTCTATAGCTAGAGAAACTGCAAAATGAACTGAAGGGAAGAGTAACACGTTGGTGTGGCATCAGCCAAATCGCCTCTGATGCTTAAGTCAATAAGGGAGAAAGATTCTAGAGAGAAAATGAGTTGAGAGTGATTTCTGTAGAGTGTTTGTGAGTAATTAATTGTACCTTGGGTTTCTGGTGCTTTCTCTTTTATAGTTGAATGCCTAATCAATGGGCAATGAATCACTATATTTATGCTCAACGGCTAATGCGTTACAGAATCTTTGTTTGAAGTTCACAGCTCATTCTGTGACCGTTGCTCCCTTCATTACGTTTTGTCATCAATGAGCATAATAAATGCATAACGTCTTCTCTGGATAAATGATGATCTTCACGTAGTGACAACCATAAATTTCTGACTCATCACCACCCATAATCTACATTTTCGTTTTCTTTAGTTTCTGCTAAGTTCTAAACACTGTCTTCCTCTTACTCCCGAGCCCTTACTCTCCCTACAAGATTCTCTATAAGAAATCACTCTATAAGTCTTCTTCCCTTCAACTATCTCTTCTTAACTTAGTTAGATTCAACGATATACCTTTTGCTTACCTTTGGAAAACTAGGGAAAACGTAGAATCCTTCAGAGTCAAATACAATATCCCTCGTGACCTTGAATTTCATATTGTTATGAGGGAGATATAGAAGTTCAGAGGCTCCCCCATGTAGTATTTTTTCCTTTAATTTCCATTCTGAAGGGCGGGCTTAGGTTCCTGGTAGACCCCATACTGCTGAGGACCCTCAGCTTTTACAGCCTTAGCCCCGACCAATGCTTACGTAACTTTTATAGGGTAGTCAACTGTGCGGGGCATCTCAACTATTTATTCGGTCTGAGCCTTACCCATCATGACATTAGTTTCTTGTATGACATTTGAGGGAGTCTAAATCTCAAGTATTACCTTTAGACCTAAAACACAATGGTTAGGTTGATATCCTGCCTCCCCGATTCCAATAGTAACTCGGCGAGGGAGTACATGAGAATGAGCGGTAACTGGTTGAACGGAGAGCTGTCATGCACGACCTTACCTCATGAGATAGGTCAGTACTCTCTTCTCTCGATCACTGAACAAATGTGTCTCCCTTCCCCTTTTGACTTATTAATGTGCTTATTGTCATTTACTTGTCATTCGTTATTATTATTTTTCTACTTTCTCAGTATCTCGCTAATTTGTCTCCCCTAATTGTAGCTTTCAAGAAGTTTAAGCCGGATATAAGCACTGTGCGCGTTTGGGAGCTTAACTTTATCCTTCACTCGGAGATATTTGTGCACTTCGATGAGCAACTAAGGGCTTCTCACTTGATCCTAGGTTGTGTGCCCTCCTATACAAGCTACCGAGATTCATTAAGTGCGCTGGCGGTCGGTAACCCATTGTTGTCATATTTGGACGTTTGGCTACCTAGGTTCTTGCCACCAAGGCTCACTTCCAAGTAAGCTAGGCATTTAGGTCCCCGACTGATCAGACACGACTCTCTTAAACCTATACAAGACAGTTGAGGGGATAACGTTTTCCAAGGTCGAGCGATGCACATTCTTGTGAAGGCCCTCATCTTAGGAAACCCTAACAAAGAAGGTCCAATCACCGAGGATGCGCATCCTGAAGAGCCCATTCTTACCAACCCAACAGAAGAGATGGTTCAAAAAAAATCCATGGCCTTGGACCGTTGGTTTCCAGCCGCTCAAGCCTCAAGAGATTAGGGTGCCGCTTGGACCACCCCCTAACAAACTACACCCCTTACTTCCTAACAACAGAGGAAGCGGCAAAAGGGTGCCAACGATGCTACAGTTGGGGAAGACACCCCCCTTGCGGTCCACACCCCCATTGAAGCATTAGGACAAGTGTCCATTTAGATGACCGAAAAACCCCCTAGGAAACACAACTTGTGAGCTAGCTAGTCATAATTGGCTCTCAAGTAGTGGCTTCTTCCTCGAGCTCTGTCGCTGGGTGGGAGTGCACCTTCCACATGAGGGATAAGGTCCTTCCTTCGAATTCCTACCTGTGGACATGAAGGAGCAGAGAAGGAGGCCATGTATCGAACTGCCTCGAGCAGGCCTTACTACTTCCTACTGATATAGATCATTACTTAAGATACCAAGACGAGGACTTGGTGCTCAAATTAAAGTGGCACACTATAGCGGTAAGTTTTTAAGTTTAAGTTTTTTATTTTTTATTTTTTATTATCACCTGACCTTTTATTATTTTGTCACCTCGGCCTCTCTTTTTTTCCTTTGCCAATCTCTCAATTTACAAGTGTTACCAATTGGGCTTGAATGACCCCATTTTATTTTCCTGTTGGTTTAGGCTGCCCAACTGACACACATGAAGGAGGGTCAGCTAAAGGAGGCACAGGAGGAAACAGACAAAGAAAAAGCCCTTAAGCAGGTAGCTGAGTCCAGCCTGCAGGAGAAGACTTTAGGGCTCAATGTGATGGAAAGGCAAGTGACCACTGCCAAGAAGGCGCTAGAATTGGCCGAGCAAAAAGCTAGTGATCTTCAAGGAAGGCTTAGGGAGATTGAGCTTAAGCTCGCGTAGACAGCGAACATCCTCTTTGCCCGAGACAAGGAGCTCACCGACTTTAAAAGCACCAAGAAGACCCGGAAGCAAACCTACTATAACAAGGGCTTTAGGGACGCTGAAAACTCCGCTGGACCCATGATCGTTAAGGCCCGAAAGTTCGGGTTCATGGAGGGTTAGATGGCTACCATCAACGCAGTTGGTCTTCCAGAGGACTCCCTTTTTAGAAGCGTTAACCAAGTCCCACTGCCAGAAGATCCTACAGTGGAAACCCAAGCTAAAGGGCAAGGCGAAGACAATAGTGATGAGGAAAAGGGTTTGGAGAGTCCGGAGTCCAAGAAGCTATCAAAGTAGATTGACTCCCATGTACTGGTGCTCGATGAAGACAATCTGAGAGCCGACACCACAATACAGAGCTCAAATGTTGTGCAACCAATAGTCACCTCAAACCCTCTATCCACTAATCCTCCAACTAGCCAAGAAGCCCCCACACCAACCCCTTTGACCACCAATGCCCCTAGAGTCTAGAAAATGTTTTTACTCTGTTATTTTGAATTTTGTTTCTCTTATTATTATTATTATTATGTATTCCCCTAAGTGGGTCAATACCCATATTACACTATTTTTTCCTTTTCTAAATTTATATGTGACTGATGGTTTTAACTTTCTCCTTATCCTTATATGATTGCGTGAGAAGGGATAATACCCTCCACTTATCTTCATCCAGCTTTAACTAACTCGGTAACGTTATTAACATTTTGACATTCATACTGAATATTGTTTAATTGCTATTGCTCGGTAACGCAACAGATAATTTAGGCATTCAGTTACAGCATCAGAAATTTAATATTAACATTTAAAAATACACAAGTGTTATTGTTCAATACATCGTACATAATTTCAACATTCATGATATACCCTCATCATGTGTCCTTATTAGTTAATATCAAGGGTGCATTCAAACATAAAGGTGTTCCCTGATTGTTTGTTAATGGTAGGGATATTCAATGATTTAATAATGAGTTTATGCCGTAACCTGTATTTGGCAATTAGGCAAAGTTATCGAAGTCTCTGCATGACCGATGATCGAAATTAGGTCAAAGCCACATTTTTATTCCTAGGGAGATATTTAAGTTTCCATATGATCAATGACCAGAGTCATACAAAGGCCAAATTTCTGTCCTTATGAGAGACATTAAGGTTTCCATCTGGTCGGTGACTAGAGTCAGGCCGAGGCTAGACTTCTGCCCTTATGAGTAAATACTAAGGGTTCCTTCGAGTCGGTGACCAGGGTCGGTCCATGGCCAAACTTTTGTCCTTAGGAGTAAATATTAAGGTTTTCATCTAGTCGATGACCGGAAGACGAAGCCAGACTTCTATCCTTAAGAGTAAATATAAAAGTTTCCATCTAGTCAGTGACCGGAGTCAGGCCAAGGCCAAATTTCTGTCCTTAAGACCATATACTACGGACATGCACAGATATTTCATTGTTCATTCGAACTTATACAGGACCAGTTAACTGCAATTCTTCTACTTCCACAGTTCTTGCCAACTTACAAATTTATACACCCATTCCATACTCTATATTAAGTTCACTGATAATATTTATTTAGATTATAGACATTCCATGGTCAGGGTAAAGGTTTTTCTTCCAAGTCTTCCAAGTAATAGGCTCTCGCTCTGGCAGTAGCTGTTACTCGACAGGGTCCTTCCCAATTTGGGGCCAGTTTTTCAGCGTTTTGATCTTTCATACTCCTAACAGCCTTTTGCAAAATAAGGTCTCATGACATAAAGTCCTGATGCCTCACTTTTCGATTGTATCCCTGAGCCAACTTTTGTTGATAATCAGCAAGCCACATAGATACCATATCTCTTCGCTCTTCCAAAGCATCCAGATTCCTGACCATACACTGATCATTATGGCTCTGTATAAAGCCTGCAACCCTCAAGCTCGACAAACTAACTTCAACTGGTATAACCACTTTGGCACCATAAGTCATGGAGAAGGGCGTCTCACCTGTTGATTTTCTAGGGGTCGTTCAGTATGCCCACAAAATGTTCAACAGCTCTTCAACCTAGTTTCCTTTCGCACCCTCCAGTTTCTTCTTCAGAACAATAACGATTGTCTTATTCGTCGCTTTGGCCTGCCCATTACTCTGAGGAAATGTGGGCAATGGGTACCTATTGGTTATCTCGAGGCTACCACAGTACTCCCGAAAACTATTCCTATCAAACTGCAGCCCATTGTCAGACACCAGTGCCCGGGGAACCCCAAACCTCATGACGATTTTCTTCCAAACGAATTTCTTTACATCCACATCCCGAATGTTTGCCAAGGCTTTGGCTTCCACCCATTTGGTAAAATAATCTGTGGTTACCACCACATATCTTCTATTCCTCGAGCCTCGAGGGAACGGTCCGATTATATCTAGCCCCTATTGGGTGAAAGGCCAAGGGCTGATGATCAGGTTGAGATTTCCCCCAAGCAGGTGCAGCATAGGTGCATGTCTCTGGCACCGATCACATCTCTTAACGTAGTCAACTGCTTCCCATTACATATTTGGCCACTAGAATCCTTGAGTCATGGCTTAGTGTGCCAGTGACCTACCCCCCAAATGGCCACCACATACTCCCTCATGAAGCTCAACCAATAACTCGGTAGTTTTGCTAGGATGAAAACACAACAAGTATGGCCTTCCAAATGAATGTCGATACAACCTCCCATCTTTAAACAACTAGAATCGAGCTGCTGTCCTTCGCACCTTCTCAGCTTCTTTTGTATCGTTCAGTAAGGACCCGTGGGATAGAAAAGCTATGTATGGATCCAACCAACTTGGTTCTAATTCTGATGTAGCCATTACCACTGTCTGTTGTTCGATGCTTGGTCGCTCTAACAATTCTACAGTAACCTTTCGGGGTATGCAGTCGTCTAAGGAAGACGCTAGTGTGGCCAAAGAATTGGCATGACTATTCTAGCTTCTCAGCACTCTGACAACACTAACTTTCTGAAGCCCTGCTCACAAACTCTCGAAGATCTTTAAATACTATGACATGCAGTGATCCCTTACCTCTAAGTTCCCCTCGATTTGACTTACCACCAGTCTTGAATCCAAGAACATCTCCACCTCCTTCGCTCTGAAACTCTTTGCTGCTCGAAGCCCCGCGATGAGGGTCTCATATTTTACTTTGTTGTTCAAGGCTCGGAAGCCCAGCTTGAGCGACCTCTCCAACTTAACTCCTTCGGGTGATACTAACACTATCCCGACCCCTTGGCATTAGAGGCTCCGTCCACGAATACCTTCCATTGACCCATTTTGACCTGACATATTCCCACCGAGCCCAAAAGAGGAGGGGTAAATTCAGCCACAAAGTCTGTAAGCACCTACCCCTTAATAGAATTCCTCAGTTTATAGCATATGTCAAACATCCCTAATCTCGTCCCCCACTTTGCTATCCTTTTCGTGAAATCTAATCTTCTTAACAATGACTGCAAATGGTACTCGGTTAACACTCATACAGTGTGAGCCTGCAATTAGTGGGGTAATTTCCTTGTGGCATGTACTAGGGTTAGGGCCATTTTCTCCAATGGCAAATATTGAGTTTTCACATCCACCAAGGTTTTGCTAAGGTAGTATAACAGGCCTTTGGATCCCCTCATGCTACCTAACCAACATCGAACTGACGGCATGATCGGACACTGCCAAGTACATGAATAAATGGTCCTCTAGGTCGGGTCAGGATAAAATAGATAGGTTGGAAAGATAGGATTTTAGGTCTTTAAATGCCAAATCACACTCTTCTATCCAATGAAAACCCTTCCACTTCTTCAACAATTGATAAAATGGTCGGCATCTATTTGCAGATCTTGATATGAACTTGTTCAGCGTGACAATCATGACAATAAGCTTTTGGACCTCCTTGGGATTGTTAGACAGGTGTAGCTATTGGATGGTCGTTATCTGGTTAGGGTTCACCTCTATGCTACGGGTGGTGATCATGTATTCTAAGAACTTCCCCGATCCTACTCCAACGGCACACTTCTTTGCATTAAGACATAACTTGTGTTGCCTTAAAATATGAAAGACACCCTCCAGGTCATAGGAATGCCCCTATTTTCCTTCGTCTTCACCACCATGTCAATATAAACCTTCACTGTCTTGTCGATCATCTCCTTGAACATTCGTGTAACCATCAATTAATATGTAGCCCCCGCATTCTTCAATCCAAACGGCATCACCGTGTAATGATAATTCCCCTCGGGCGTTATAAAGGAAGTCTTTTCTTAATCCTTAAGGGCCAAAGCTATTTGATGATAACCCTGAAATGCGTCTAAAAAGCTCATCCATTGGTGCCCGACCGCAGCGTCTACCAATTGGTTTAGGCACCGGAAAGGGATCCTTTGGGCATGCTCAGTTAAGATCGGTGAAATTGACACATACTCTCCATTTTCTGTTCTTCTTCTTAACTACAACGGTATTAGATAGCCACTCAGGAAAAAAATACATCTCTTATGGCCTTTGAGCTTTTTAACTTCACCACCTCCTCCTTTACTGCATCCACGTGAGGTTTAGCAAATCTCCTCGGTTTCTATTTTTTTGATAGGATTCGGGGGTCCACATTCAACTTATGCATAATAAAATTCGGGTCGACCCTGGGCACTTCATACGGACTCCAGGCAAACACATCCATGTTCTGAATCATCGTTAACAAAATTTCTACTCGATCTTCAGTATACAAACTCTTCCCAATTCGGAACCACTTGTCGGAAAATGGCAAGATTGGTATTTGAATCAACTCCTCGGCATTATCAACCCCTAATAAGCCCTCGGGCTCCATTATTGCTATAAAGGCTCACGGTCGACTTGTTCCTTTTATTTAGTTTCATGGTTAATTGTCGCCACCAAGCACTGCCTGGCCATCTTTTGATTGGCCTGAACCATCATGACACTGTCTTCCATGGGAAATTTAATTTTCTAGTGTAGGGTCAATGGTATTGCCTCTATGGCATAGATCCAAGGCCACCCCAGGATCGCTGTGTCAGGTGAAAAGGCGTTAACCATGATAAAATTTACCTGTACCTCCTTCCCCTCAGTCACCACCGGCAACTTTATCTATCCCTCAGGCGTCACTATTCTCCCATCGAACCCTACGAGTGGGGTATCATACTTACTAAAATCCTTTGGTTTCAACCCTAGACCCTTGTACAAATCAGGGTATATTATCTCCGCACCACTCCCTTAATCTACCATGATCCTCTTTACTAAGAAACCTCCAATTTGAGAAGTCACTACTAAAGCATCATCGTGTGGCTAAGACGTTGCTTCCAAACCTACTTCACTAAAGGTGATCCGGTCAAAAATCCTCCGAGGCCCCTTCTCAAGCTGGTTCATGGCCTCTGCTTCTGAAAGGAATACCACGCTAAGTACTACCCTCCGACTGTTCAAGCTCACGCCCCGAGAAGTTGCATGAATAACCTCTATAATGCCCATTCAGAGGTGGAAGAGTCCAATCGTTTCGGCTTCCTGACCCTTGACCTACATTTACTGCTTCCTTCCTGACTAAAAACTCCTTGAGATGCCCAGCCTTCACAAACTACTTCAGGTGATCCTTCAACACATAGCATTGCTCAGTAGTATGCCCCTTCTCTTTATGGTATGTACAATATAAGCTCTAATTCCTTCTTGACAGGTCTCCACCGATCTTTCCCATCCATCGGAGGTATGGCTCATTCTTGATGTGTTCCAGGATTTTGTAGACTAGTTCCTTGAATGTAGCATTAACTCCCATAGCACACTGTTTCGAGCCTTCGCTAAAGGCTTTTGACTCTCTCATAGTCCTCTGTTGGAATTTTTCAGGATGATATTCTTTACGATACTATGATGAAGCCGAGGCTTTACTTTTGCCCTGCAGTCAGTTGTCTTCTAGCCTCTTATGCTCCTCAATCCTTCTCATTAGTTGATGCATGTCCTTGAGAGTCCACATGGTTGGAGAATCTCTCAACGTTGACTCTTCAAGGAGGCCCATTCGAAAAGTGCTGGCCGCCACCTGCTCGTTTCCCCCTCCTATCTTATTGCAAAGTTCCAAATATCTGTTCGTATAAGATCAGAGGGTCTCACCACTTCTCATCCTTATGGACGGCAAGGAACCTATAGGTTGAGGAACTTTGCTACATGTTATGAATCGAGCCTCGAACACTTGTATCAACTTCCTAAAATCTCAGATAGACCATTTCCTTATACCGTTGAACCACCTCATTGTTGTTGGCCCCAGGCTAGATGAGAACACTTTGCACATCAACCCATCATTGTGAGAATAGAGCGACATCATCAGTATACAGTGACTCACATGTTCTACAAGGTCAGTTTTTCTGTCGTAGATGGTGAACAGAAGTTGCAAGAACTGCCTTGGCATCTTCGTACGCTCGATTTCATCGATGAACAGTGATCGGGCAGCTCTTCTCAATGCCCAGCTCATTGCATCTAGAGCGGCATTATAGTGTCTGTGCCTCTCACGATGGGGGGATTCATGATAATGCCCCGCAATTTCACACGACCAGTCTCTCGATTGACATGAGGCACTACCCCGAGATGATCCATCCACAACATAGTCGGGGTCGTCAGATGAATCCTCCCAGTTTCTTTTGCGGTTCCATCCTTTAAGCTTAATCTCCAAATCATTGACCTGCTTCCGTAGATTCTCCAATTCCCTCAACTAGTCATTGCAATGAGGCCGCTCAGGGATATACGACATAGTTCGTTCCCCGTGGGAAGATCCTTCATCAGAGTCTACTCTCGTCTCCTGCTTGTTATGCATGTGTTTTTGTTCCCTTCTACGCTCCCTTTCCCACCTCCTACAACCCCTTGGGGAAGCCCTTGATTGATTTCCTCCCCTAAAACCCTCTCTAACATGTGGTCCTTTCACAGTTGGATTGTACCAAGCTCCCTCAAAGCCTCGAGTAGAGTAGGATTCCCATAGATGATGCCAATTGTGGTTATCGAATACTGATGTTTGTGACAGTATTAGGGTCACAATCTATTTGTATGTGGGTCAAAGCTTAATCCTACAGATGAGGCCTCAAACTTCCCTTGGTCCCTCTCGAATCCCTAGTGTCTCCCTGTGTTTTTCTTTCCATTGTTCCTTTACTCCCCAGTTTTTCCAACCCCTTAAGCCTCCACCTTCTACCCCCTCTTATAGCCTCTCCTTAGTGGGGTTTTCATCATTACCTCCCCACTTCATACATGTATTTCCATGTCCCTTAGAATCCCATGGGATTCTCATGACTTTAGAGGATTCCCTCGGAACTTGTTCTAGACAATGAATTGTGTTCGGGGTTGGTTTCCCTATGGCACTATCAGTCCTTGGCTACCTATCTTGCTTGGTTCGTGTTTTACCCTGACTACCTTCGTTATCAGTTAGCGCTTAACTGACCACTTAGGAATCCCTTAACTTGCCATCCCCTCAGCCATAGTCTCGAACTCGGGATTGGGCCCATTGTGATAAGGCCCAAGGCTAACTGTCTCCCGCTCATCAAGTCTAATTGGTCCGATGGGTCTCAAGCTTTGCATTGGGTCTTGATAAAGTGGGCCAACATGGTTGCCCAGGCCCAATTCACCCACAGCCAACATAAATGAAACCTAACAAACAAGTTGCATGAAACATAAAATTTTACGCCAACTAAATTTCTATTACTAAAAATTTTTAAAAGTTTAAAATTAAATTTTAATTATTTTGGTCATCTAAAATAATTTATATTCTAATATAATAAAAATTATCCATTATATACCATATTTAGGCCAACTAGCCTAATATATTTTTGCAATTCAATAATTTATTCAAGATGAAACTCTATTAAAGTTTCAAATGGCTCACTAAAATGTTTGAAAAAAAAATAACATATTTTGTTTTCCCTTTATTTAAATTTTATAATTAAAAAAGATGGACATATTATATACTATGAGTTAAATATTAAATGAAAAAAAAGGGGTCATACACATAAGTAGGAAATTAAAATAAAAAGTTATGAAAGTAGATAAAAATAATAGTAATCTGACCTAATATTCTTGAACCTATATGAAACAAAAATAGAGAAAAATATGTTCTAAGAACAATAACCACAATATTCAAGATATACGTGATTCGACAATTTGCTTACATCTATAAAATTTCTATGTTTTACTATGTCAGGGAAAAAAAAAATACAAAGGCGACCATACGGTATAGTTTTTAAATACATCAAAACAATGGGGCCAAGATGAGCCAAAAACATGGCCCAAATTAGAAAATATCTCATTGAAAACCGTAATATTTCCATGTCGAAACTGTTAGGATGTGTGCCCTTAAATCCTATTGTATGATACTATGTATGACATTATGTATGACTTAATGTTATGATTTATAAAGTTGTTTTATTATTATCTAAAATAATGATAACATAAATATTTGGACATTAACATATAGTCCATAAGATGCATAGTACGTGATTTATGTGAAAAGTCACAGAAGATATAAATCACAAGTTATTTGTAAACTCAGAATTATAGTTCGTAGTCGGTAATGAAATTGGGCATTTGATCTACGAAGACTATAACATATCAACTAAAATGATTTGTCTTGATCATAGAAGTGGAGACTTCTAGTTGGTATGTTGATATGTTTTAAGAGTTAAGACATATTGAACTGGACCATTGTAGGATTTATTATTCTCCTAACAACTGTCAAATGAATAATAAATCTCACGACTTCTATTTACATGAACTCTTAATCCTGAGAGGATAATAGACCTGATCATGAAATGTAGGTTACTTTGATGTATCAGGAGTGAGATCTAAAGTCACGATCAAAACCTCAGTATGTTGGGCAGCCATATTTAGTATTGATGGAACATATATTCTCAAAATGGAATTCATAATCTCTTAAAGGAAATATAAAATATTCCCTTAAAATAAGTTTAATGGGTTTGGTTATTCAGAGTGTTAGGCCTAACCACTTTAGTAAAGAGTTACTAAAGTATATATATATATATATATGAAATTGGACTTTATAAGTATATGATGAATAACTTAAAGGATTAAATTGGGAACTCAAGGATTAAGATGTACTAATCTTCAAAGTGACAGTCTATATTCATGACTTTGTATTACGACGAATATTTTATGAAGGAGTTGCATGTATAATAAAGTCTTCAGATATAATTTATTAATAAGGCCTAGAGTGCAATAATATTTATATAGTGGTATTAAATATAATTAATAGTAATTTTAGATTTGTCAAGAGTTGACAGAAAAGCCCAAGGCCCATTGAAGCTAGTGTCTTATTGGTCCCTTTTAGTCCCACTTCAAGCCACACACTAAAACTCAATTGAAAAAGCCCAGTAGGCCTGCCCAATTAGATAACCAATTAGTTATAAAAGGAGAAACATACATAATTTTATTTTATGAGAAATATCATTGTGAAATGGTGTGTATGTGTGAGTAAAGCCACTTGATTATTCTCCCTTAGAAACTGATTGAAAAACTACACTTCTTGGGCGTAAAGTGGAATTGGAGTAAAGATTAAAAGTGTTCTCAAGTACTTATAATCTTTTGTTTTGAATTTCACCACACCAAGGTACGCTATCTTATTCTTAAATTCTGAAATTTACATAATGCATGTTATCAATCATGAATGAAATAGATCCATGTTTGTTGCTTCCGCTGTGTGTTTTGTATGAGATACAAAACCAAATTTTTCAATAGAAACGGCTCACAAATTAGATCAAACATAAACTAAGCTCCACATAACCTAACAAAAACAACTACTCAATTGTTGTATACAAAGGAAAAAAAAAAATATATATATATATATATATATATATAAACTACTCAATTGTTGTATACAAAGGAAAAAAAAAAATATATATATATATATATATATGTATATATTGAAAAATGAACCAGACAAAGGAAAATATGAAGAAGACCCAAGAAAATTAATGAAGTGAATATTATTTTACAGATTTTTATTAATTACTTCATTACTTGAAGAAAGAAAATGTCTATATGTATATATATGTGTATATATTGACAATTGGACTAGACTTTGGAAAATATGAAGAAGACCCAAGAAAATTAATGAAGTGAATATTATTTTACAGATTTTTATTAATTACTTCATTACTTGAAGAAGAAATGCTTGACAATACGACTTATTTGACAATCGGAATGACTTTAAAGTTCCTTTATTTGCATTCGTGACAAAGTGAACAAAATTAGAAGAAATAAATGTACGGACTCACTATTACGTTCCTTTTTTGGGGGGAGGGGGGTTGGGGGAGTATTTGATAGGAGAGATGCTATGTCCACAACATTTTTACAACAAATCACAGGTAATTAGTTGTTATTAGTTCAAATTTGAACCTAACACTAAGATTACTTTTTTGCCCCAACAATAACAACCAGTAACAACCTGCCACTTAGGATTTGTTGTAAAAATATTATAAAAATGTTGTAGACCTATCATTTCTCTTTGACAGTGGATGAAAGAAAATAATGAAGAGAAAAAAGAAAAAAAGAAAAGAAAAAAAAGACCTAACGGATTGGACTCCACCATCTGAAGGGGCAGAGTCTAACAGTCATTCTATACTCGTTTTCCTTTCTTCTTCTTTTTTGGCAATATTTTTTATTTTATTAATTTTATTTCAATCCATTACTTTTTATAAGAAAAATTAAAAAAAAAAAAAAATCCTTCTAAGAGCACTAGCATCCGATGTTGTTAAAAAAAGAAACTATTTTGACACATTAAAAACTTTTTCTATTTTAACACATCATTTTACAATACAACCCGCATTATATGTTCTATTCTACAACTCAATACATTATATATATATATATATATATATATATGTAACACATTAAAATAATATTAACTTAAAACTATTCCAATCCAGTGGACAGCGGTTGCCAACCAACTATTGCCACAACAACCAATGTACACCACCCGAAACTACCATAATAAAACCCCAAACTCCCTTATGTCTTGGAGAAAAAGTCTTAAGCTCCTCCAATCAAACTATGACACATGTCACCAATCAAGTTTCGCCACATGTCGCTCACCCACCCCCAAACTCCCATAAATAAAAGCCTTTCTAAAGCATTTCTAGACACCAAGACACCTTGGGAGAGATCTTAGAACACACATGCCAAGAGATCTAGAGCACAAGCAGCATCAAAGAAGCTTCAGAAATACGGAAGCTCTGCTGGAATCAAGCCCTGAAGCCTCTAGGAACTTCAAGAACTTCAACCTCAAATATAGATAACATTCGAAACAAAATCATCCAAACTACTTGCCTAGATCTCAAAGGTTACTGGAATCAAGCTCAAAAGCCTCCAGAAACTTCAAGAAACTACACATTGGTGAAGTTTTATGGATTATAGCGTCTAAAGCCCCAAAGAACTTCCACCACAAACCTTTGAATACAAAGAACATTCGAAAAGAGATCATCCAAATCATCTTTCTAGATCTCAAAAATTCACTGGAATCAAGCTTAAAAGCCTTCAGAAACCTCAACAAACCACAAAACAACGAAGCTCTACGTATTCAAGCCTCTAATGCACCAAAGAACTTCCACCATGAACCTTTGAAGATGAAGAACACACCAAGAACACAAACAATACAAAGAACAAAGAATTTCTAACAAGCTCATAGCCAGAGATTCATTGTAATTCTATTTCAAAGGTCTTCAATCCATCCTTCAACTAAATTGAAGGATATTTGGTGTTCAAGTCAAAATCACATTATTACAATCCCAACCAATAAGTCTTTCAAAGAGATCAAATCAAAGGATCACTCTTTTGTAATTTTAGAGAATTGTACCACATATTCATCAATATAAATTTACATTTGTGAAACTATTTTACTTGTTTGATTTATTTCAAACCAGAAATTTAGTCACACCACACCTACAAATTAACCTAAAACCAAAAGAAAAACAAAAAATAAAATAAAAATTGTGATGAACCCATAACTAGGGGAGATCAGCCTCAGTACAAGATCTTCGGCAGTGGCATTTGAGAGTGAGACTGAGAGACACTAAGAGGCAAATGGGAAAGAGAGATATGTTTGAAAGGAGAAAAAAAAGTGAATAAAAAAAAGAGGAAAAAAATGACATTTTTGTCTATATGGTGCCAATAATAGAATTGTATTGTAGCAAATGCCAATTTTTTTTGGCATTTGGAACATATGATGTTGGTGGATTTTTAGAGTTTGGTGTGCCAAATGTCGGCATTTGGTACACCTAATGCTAATGCTCAAGCAATGCCTAATTCCAAGTCCATCTCACACGCGCGCGCGCGCGCACACACACACACACACACACTTTGATATGTAAAATTGTTTAATTTGAGAATTCACCCTAGCAAAATGATAGGCCAAAAACGTATTGACCCCTTGTGGTTAAATTAATTGATTAATTAACAAAGTCATTAATTAATCAAATTAACATGCAAATGCATGGTAACACAAAAAAATTACCAATAAACTAATTATGCAACAGAAAATAAATAACATGGTGCTTTGTTTACAAATGGGGAAACCTTAACGGCAAAAACCCCACCGGGTGATTTTTAGGTCACCACTCCCGAAATTCTACTATTATCATAACAAGCGGTTACAAGTAAAAGAATCCCAAGTACCTTACCAACCTATAGTTGACAATTTCCCCTTTTAATGCATGACTCCCAAATATGTGACTAACCAATGCGCGGATCCTAGTACACAACATCAATCACCAACTAGAAAGAGTTGTTGGCTGCAAAGTTCTTCAGTTCATCCACCTTGAAGATCAAGAAGATGCTTGGTCACAAAACCCAAAGGTGCACATATACAGTAACTTCTTTAGAAGAAATGAACTAAGGCGAAATTTTGTCTCTGGTCACAAATTGCTTGAACAGACTTTTCTCAATCCTTGTGCAACTTGTGTGCTCTTTGACGGCCCTTAAAAAAATCCTTTTATATGTCTAGGGTTAGGAGAAAAGAAGGCCCAAACACATAAACACGGATCTCAAGAAATCAGATCAGAAATTTTGATTTTGTAAACCTCGACAGATAGAAGCTGTCGAGCAGGTGTCTAGAACATGGTCTTGAGCAATTTTCTAAACCTCGACACATGCTAGCTATCGATCTAGCTGTCGAGCTTTAGTAACCTTACACTTTCAGCTTGTTTTCTTGGACAGACTTGAAGGCTTCAACACTTGATCTTGAAACATGGTTTCTTGAAGTATTTCAACACATCCTAGATCTATCTAATTACAAGTAAAATGCATTTTGTCAAAGAATTAGCCAATTACATAAAAGAATGACATATATTCTTAACAAGTGAACCACATATGTCCTAACACAAAATTTCACAAAACAAACCTTTATTATTCAAAATTTTACAAGTGCCATATTATTTGTCTAAATATACACAAACATTGTAGAATTTGTAAATCATTTTTTTCTTTTTAATTATCTCTCTCTCTCATTTGTTCTCTACCATTCTCTCTCCTCTCTTCACTCTTGACTACTAAATGATGACACTTCCGTCAAATGGCTGCCTCTTTCAACCACCAAAAAAAGGCAAAAACGATAGATTTGGTGGATTTTTGGGTTTGGATTTTAGTGGGTTTGGTTTGATTTGTTGGTGGGTTGGGATAGCACCGGCTTGGGTTTAGGGCAACATTGTGGTGGCAATCTAGATCTAGTGCAGATCTCAAGTTCCCATGGTCACAGATCTGGTGCAGTTCAAATCCAGTATAGATCTAGCATGGTATTTGTTGGGTTATAATTTGACCCCGGTTAATTAATTCAATTACTCAAGTCAATTACTCAAGTTAATTAATTAGATTAAATTACATGCAAATCATGGAGGCACACACAAATCACCAAATAACCTAAAGTACAGTGGAAAATCAATTGACACAGTTATTTGTTAACTAAAACCTCTCACAAGGCAAAAATTCCACCGGGTGATTTTTTGATCACCACTCCCAAGAATCACTAATCAAGAATCAAGCGGTTACAAATACAATGAATCTTACCACTACGTACCTCGGACAATCCCAAAGTATCAACCTACAGTTAAACCTTCACTCCAATCCCCAATTGGACTTGATCTTATAAAGTTTCTTTCCTTTTGCACGAGTCTAGTACTTGACTAACTTCCCAGCAACTGATGTTTGTTGTTGGATGCAAAGTTCTTCACTTCATTACATAATGAAGATCTGGAAGCACTCGATAACAAAACCATAAGGCATACAAGAACACAGTAACTTCTCCAAAAGTATATGAGTTCTCTAATTGAGCTTCTGTGTCTTTGACGACTTTCAAATAAAGCCTTTATACCCTTTAGGAGTTTAACAAATGAATCCCTAGTAATCCAAGTCATCATGGACCGAAATTATGATCTGAGAATTCTGGATTGCATAGCTCGATAGACTGAGAAGTGTCTAGCTAGTGTCGATGTCCTTCATTTAATCTCGATAGATGCTAGTATCGAGTTAGTGTCGTTACTAGTGCTGAGGTTCACTATTTCAACTTTTATTTACTTGTTTCTTGGTGCAAACTCCATATCTTCAATAATATCACTTGTCTTGATTACTCAACATACTTCATGATATTCTAAACATATCTTAGATCTACCCAATTACAAGTAAAGTGTATTTGTCAAAGGATATGCCAACACATGAAAAATATGACCCTAATAGTGATTTAGAGCATATAGATCTAGCATGATTTGATTTTGGGTTTGGGTTGATTTTAGAAAAAAAAAAAATGATTATTTTAATATGATGTATAGTAAAATGGATAATAGGACGTTGTGTTGTGTGTAGTGTTAAAGTGACTAAGTAAAGTAGAAAAAAAAATAACTTTTGGTAAGCCAAAATAAAGAATTTTGATAATTTGGATGTGAATTGTCTTATATATGATAGTTCTTTTAAGACCACATCATTTGCCACAACTTGTTGAAGTGGCTCATTATGAATAGTGGTCAATTACTTTCACATAGATCGATCACGTTTTTTCCTACCACTTATAATCTACTACATCAAAGTTATGGAAATTTTGTGTTAGGACATATGTGATTCACTTGTTAGGAACATATGTCACTATTTTATGTAATTGGCTAATTCTTTAATAAAACGCACTTTACTTGTATTTGGAAAGATTTAGGATGTGTTTTATACTTCAAGAAACTGTGTTTCAAGATCAAGTGTTGAAGACATGCAAGTCTGTCCAAGATTCAAGCTGAATAAGTGTCTGTCATTAAAGCTTGACAGCTAGCCATCTATCGAGATTTAAGAGCTGTTCCTGCCCCGTGGTTCGACAGCTGCTTGACAGCATCTCGACAAATAGGCATCTATCAAAATTTATGAAAAACAGAATTTCAAATCTGTTTTTACTCTAATCCGTGATTATGTATTTGAGCTTTCTTTTCTCACAACCCTAGACATATAAAAGGATTATTTTAAGGGCCGTCAAAGAGGACACAAATTGCACAAGTGTTGAGCAAAGTTTGTTCAAGCAAATTGTGATCAAAGACAAAGTTTTGCCCAAGTTCATCATTCTTGTAAAGAAGTTGCTGTGTTTATGCACCGTACGGTTTTGTAACCAAGCATCTTCTTGATCTTCATCGTGGATGAACTGAATAACTTTGCAACCAACAACCTTCTCTAGTTGGTGATTGAAGTCGCATATTGGGATCCGCGCAATTGGTTAGTCACATACTGGGAGCCGTGCATCAAAAGAAGAAATTGTCACTACAGAACAAATCTAATTAGGTATTTGGGTAAGGGTTCAACTATAGGTTGGTATAAGGTACTGGTGACCTTAAAATCACTCGATGAGGTTTTTGCCGTATAAGTTTTCTCCATCTGTAAACAAATTACCGTGTCAATTTATTTTTCGCTGCATACTTAGTTTAATTGGTGATTTATTTGTGCTACCACGTATTTTCATGTTAATTTGACTAATTAAGTAAACTTGGCTAATTAATCAATTAATTCATCACAACGGGTCATTTCGTTTTTGACCTATCATTATGTGACATAAAAGTTGTGTCCTTAGAGTTTCTCAACATATAAAATCAATGTCAAATTCATTCCTTATTGGAAAATTATTCTTTAAAACTTATTGATATACACTTCTTACTTACAATGTCCATATTTTCATGATCAGGTGTCCACTTTTTTTAAGATTAACACATGATGCATATGGATAATATATAAAAGTAGTGTGAGAGAATCAAAGTCCTTCCTTGACATGCTCTAATAATGCAAAGGAGAGGGAAGAAAGGAATAGTAATTTTCTCAACTCTAGACAATTCGACAAGAAACACCATTGACAGTTGATTGACTTCAGTTTCGTATGTTGGAGAAACCCTCACTCTCTTCTTTTTGAGGAATTGAACCATCCAAATCAAGAAAGCCACAAGCGATCGACCTAAAAAAACACTCCACATGATGATTTTACAGAACTCACTCTCAAACACACCCTCTAGTTTTGTGCTGTTACAATTTTACCATTGTATCGCTGTCTAAAAAGATGGACATTTTCTAGGGTGGCCTGGTGTTCTACACGTACGCCTCACAGCTCACACTAGGGATAAAGACAGCTACTCTCTTCAAGGCCTCATAATTAAAAAGAAGAAAATTTAGTACACTTTACAATTTATGGCAAATATAGGGGAGAGAGAGAGAGAGAGAGAGAGATGACCCAATGAGAGAGGAGAGAGAAGTTGCGAACAATAATTCCTTGAAAGTGCGAGGGGTGGCTCAAACTCTCCTAAGTGCCAAACAGAGCTCCTTTTTAACATTCTTGAAAAGAACGTAATACTAATTCGTTTCTAAGGGTGGCTCACACTTGATCCTCATAAGCATTGCATATCCCAACGATGGCAACACACGGCAGTCTGACAGAGTGTTCGAGACCCGGATAATTACTAAGGACGCGCAGGTTGGCTTAGACGGGTTAAGGAGAAATTTTTTAACATATTTGCTAATAGTGGGTCAGAAAAATTTTAAACCACCGCCAATTCATCAAATTATAAAAATGGTGGGTCGGTTAAAAATTTGGGCGATATTGACTCAGTGGATTGGGTGGATTAGTTTTTGTTTTGTGTTGCAAGGGCTCAAAAAAAAAAAAAAAAAAAGACAAAAAGCACATTTTAGTCCCTACATTTTCAGCCGATTCCATTTTAGTCCATACATTTTATTTTTACCGCTTTTAGTCTCTATCCTAAAAAACGCTTCCCGTTTTGGTCCCTGCCTTTACATAAAGACGGAAAATGCACACGTGGCAAACGGCAAAATTAAAAAAATATAAAAATATTTTATTTTATTTTAAAATAAAATAAAATTTTGTTATCAATAATTTAAAATAAAAATATTAAAAATTTTAGTTAAAAATAAGTTCTTCATGTTCTTCCCCCAAGAACGTGATTGCCCAGAAAAAAAAAATAGAGCAAAGATTCAAATTTTAACAATCATTTCTGGTGTTCTCTTTTCAGTCAGGTTATCAAAATAGCAAAAGAGTAAACACGAATAGAACACAGTGCATTTCCATATCAAATCTGATGCAAAACCCAAAAGTAAACTAGATCTAGAACTTAAATCAAAATCAAAATATCCTTCACACGGTCTTCGTGACTTCTCCGTTCCTTTGCTTTTCACCTTCTTCTCCTTCTCCTTCCATCTTCATATCTACCCAATAAAACATACCCAACAAACATATCCAGCAAACCCATTAAAATACCCAACAAACCCAGCAAATCTAGCACAATATCAGGAAAACCCAAATCAATCCACCAGCAATTCTTAACAGCAAACCCACGACGGCTTAGTCCCGGCAAGTACGGCACCACCCCGATCTACAGCGAGCACCCCGATTCACAAACTACGGCACCACCCCGATCCACCACCACGGCACCACCCCGATCTGCCACATCAAACCATGAGCTCACCACAAACTATGAGACCCACGGAGGCTTGATTCAAGGGAAAATAGAAAGAAAAAAAAAATAAAAGAAGAAAAGAAAGGGAAGACAGGGACAAGAGAGGGGGAAGAATGGAATGAGAGAATCAGAACTGAAAAAGAAAAAAAAAAAAAAAAAAGAGACTTAAATCAAATCATTTCTGGTGTTCTCTCTTCAATCAGGTTTAGCTTGATTTCGGTGGTGTGCTGTTAGTTTCGGTGGTTGGGGCTTGTTCGACTTTGAATCGGTGTGGGTTTTCAGTGGTGCTGTGTTGTTTTAGTGGCTGGAGCTTCTTTGAATCGGTGTGAGTTGGTTGTTTCAGTGGTGCTGGGATGTGTATAGTGGCTGGGGCTTCTTTGAATCGACGTGGGACCTGGTTTAGATTAGATTTTGATTTTGATTTAAGTTCTAGATCTAGTTTATCTTTTGGGTTTTGCATCAGATCTGATATGGAAATGCACTGTGTTCTATTCGTGTTTACTCTTTTGCTATTTTGATAACCTAACTGAAAAGAGAACACCAGGAATGGATTGTTCTTTTTTTTTTTCTTCTGGGCAATCACGTTCTTGGGGAAGAACATGAAGAGCTTATTTTTAACTAAAATTTTTAATATTTTTATTTTAAAATTATTGATAATAAAAATTATTTTATTTTAAAATAAAATTTAATATTTTTAATATTTTTTAATTCTGCCGTTTGCCACGTGTGCATTTTCCGTCTCTGATGTAACGGCAGGACCAAAACGGGAAGCGTTTTTCAGGATAGGGACTAAAAGCGGTAAAAATAAAATGTAGGGACTAAAATGGGAATCGCCTGAAAATGTAGGGACTAAAATGTGCTTTTCGCCAAAAAAAATTATGAGAGTCATTGAGATATTTAAATTAAACAAAATTTAATATAAAGAGAAGTTGAATATATTGTGCTATCAATAACCAAAAAAAAAACACACATACACATACACAAATACATAAAATTTTACAATTTGCTTCTACTAGGTGACCATTTTATTTTGTTATGTTTGTATATAACAATTTTATTTTTATACAGTTGTTATTATCTATTTGTTATTATTTTATAAAAATATTGTAAACTAAATGACGAAACTCAACTCACTGATATTATATTAATTATTACCCACACAAACAAACTCATCTACACATAAATAATACATTCAGTATCTTTTTTTTTTTTTTTTTTTTGAATCACTAACTTTACAACAAAAGTTATTATAACATATTAACAATACACATACATATAACAAACCATCTGTATTTTCTAATTATTAAATTATATAAAGTTATATTATATTTATACCATATACGCATGCATTCACACAGATCACAATGATGATGATGATGATGATGATGATGATGATAATAATAATAATAATAATAATAATATTGGTTTTGGGGTTGGGTTGATATATGATTAGGGTGTGCAAGATTTAAGCTAGGGTATGCAAAAATCTTATAAATCTTATAAATCATTGAAGGACTTGCAACAAAAATATAAATCATTAAAGGAAATCATAGGATGTGTCTACTTTCTCATAGATCAAAGTACACACGATTTATGGTATGAGTATTTTTCTAATTTTTTTCCCAAAAAAAAAAATAAAAAGCATATTTGTGTCATTATATATACTTACAGATATGTTGGAAAAGTATCACATTTTCCATATCAATATATACAAATCATGGATTTAATTAAAAAGAAATTAAAATATGATGTGATATATAGACTACCAAGAGATGAATATATATAGGTGGGTTGGGTCGAGTCTTGATGGTTTAAAAAAAACTCAACTTGCTACCCAAACTGACCCACTACTTTAGTAGTTGAACCCACTTAAACCGCTAGAAAATAAATATCATATCCAAGTAGGGTGATGTATAGCAGAGTGGAATGGACGGATTAGGCGGATTGTTGCATAGCCCTATTTCGGAGAACAGTGACGTGGTGCTCCCTCCTCTCACATTCATAGTGGACCCTTAGTCGCCTAATTGCCTAAACCTAATGTTTTGATTACCATTTTGGACCCCATTCTAGTTTGTCCATTGGAACAAAACATTTCAATACCTACCTATTTCAGTGTACAATTTAGGGGTTATTGTTAAAATTTATATACCTAACTTTGCATCACATGATACTATACCATATCTAATTATGAATTCAATATCAAATAATGTACACTCGCAATATCATCATGGTTAGGTTTTATATTTTTATAGTTTTATTAGCAAACATGCAAACACAAACTTGTCTAGTTATAACTGAAAAAGTTTATAGAAATGGTTAGACAATGCTCAAGGCACTGCTTCAATGTGCAAGAACAAGAAATCATTTGATTCAGGGAATCGAATTTTTAACAGATTCGACCAATCAAAACTTATGTTTGACTGATCGAACTTCGTATTTTCATAATTAGGTTTGCAGCTCATCAAACTTTTAGGGTTTCAAACCTATTTCACTAAGTATATAAAGAAAACCATAAAGCACATTTTTCAAAACTTTGGAGCGGCTCAGTTTGAGATCTAAAAGGTTTGTACCTACTGTTCTTTTAAGTCTCTACCACTGATCACTCAATATTCTTTGAATAAATGGATTCAAGTTACTAATCTCCAGATATCAAGTATATTGGATTCAAATCTTCAGGGGACATTGAAGCCTTGGGCTGGAGGTTCACGTAGTTGTAGATTGCTATTAGAGACATTTGTGAGATTCAGAGCTCACTTTAGTACCTGTAGTTAGATTTACAACAAATAGGATTATTTTGACTATAAATCTCTATCTAATAGTGAATCTCTTCACCTCATGATTGATAAGGTCAGGTCCCACAGGTTTTTCATGTGAAACTGTTTTGGTTTCATTGGTTTCTTAGGTCATCATATTGTGTCTTATTTAAATTTCCCCACTTGCATGATATTGATGATTATGTGTTTAACATAAAGCTCTCATAACAAATCTAATAATCAACTTGGTTTTAAAACTTGTTAAAAACAGTATTTTGACAGGGGTCTAAACCCAATAATCATTACATAATATAAGTATATAATATGTCATATATGAGTAAAGAAAAAATATATATATCAATGAAGAAAAAAAAATCATGTAATATGAGAGTAACGTAACAAGATAAACACATTATGAAAGGAAATAATATTAAAATGTCAAATGTGAGTGAAGTAATAAAAAATGGATTTAGAATAAAAAATAATGATCAGTTTACACACCAGCCAAAATCACTAAACTTAGTGAAATTTAGTGGAATTGACCAAAACAGATAGAATGGACCAGAATTTAAAACAAGATGGAATAGAGGGATAATTCATATAAGTTAACTAATTGGAATGAAAATATTCAGCTCACTTTGATTCCCTGCTAACTTGCTCTGCAGTTTTATACATTTACATCCCAAATATGTACTTATTTCATACATAAAATATTGTGGCATTATTTTATTTTACTTTGTAATAAAAGACACTAAACAAAAGGTCATTTTGGGCAGGCTAATTTTTTTTTTCTTTATTAATTAAAATTTTTTGGTTAATTTAATTGATTCCTAATCTAAACTTCTAATTTATAGGTGAACACAATAATTAAAGGCTCAAATTCCTCTGGTTAAGGATGAATAAGATTTCCAAGAGTGGAAGAAGCTCTCCTTTATTATTGTAATTATCAAATTATATATATATATATATATCCTCTTACAATTGATGCAGAAATGTCCATACTTTTTTTTTTTTTTTTAAAAAAAAAAAAAAAAAGGTGTAAGAATATCATTACCCATATAATAAGATATTATATACTACTAATTGCTATTATTAGCTCTTTTGTGGGAAAAAAGTGGGTGCTTATAAAAATAGGAGCACCCAATGGCAACTGTAACTTCTTCTTCTTTCTTTTAAGTTTTGGGTCAGATTAATGGGTGTACTTAGGACATTAATTAATAACTATTTTAAGTAAGTTTTTATACAGCTTTTATAAAAAATATAAAAATTTGTCAAAAAATTAATTACTTTTTTTTTTTCATTAAAAATTTCTAAAAATATTTCCTAAACAAATAGGCTTAAAACATTCTTTTAACTTTTCACCTTCTCCTTTTCCTCTTACATTTTTTTTCAAAATAATTTTGATTTGCTCTTTCGTGTTTCGCATTGTCTTCCCACTAGTCGAGAGACATGAGGCTCCACTAGGCACTAGGTTGGCTGGTTCTTATTATTAGTTTCCCTATGTACACGGATAAGGGCTATTCATGTAGGATACTAATATGGGTGCCCTATTGTCTCGAATTTTGATAAAGAGCACACTCACCCTAGAAGGTAGTTCATTGTAATTCTGTGAAACTTCTGGTGTGTGTGTGTGTGTGTACAATTGTACAAAGGGGCTCATATAGTACCAAGGGGAAAAGAAGTACAAAAGGCAATGTTGACTTTTTGCTCATGAACCCTGCATGGAATTATAATTATTGGAAAAAACTAAAAGAACAACATGATATGTCGTGTTGTCAGACCATAAAATCGAACCAAGTTGAATTGCGTAAGTTCAATTCTAGTTTGGTTTAGGTTGGTTCAATTCTCAGATTTTTTTTTTTTTTTTTTTTTAATGTCGCTAAATCAACAAGAAAATAAACATGTTGCTTTCTAGATAAGAAGAAACTAAACATGTTAGCTCCTGATTGAAAACCTTAAATCCACGAGAGGTTTCTTAAATTCAGAAGATGATAGGTTCCTAGAATCCGCCAAAGAGAATCAATAGATAAAAATATGAATTTTTATTAATCTGATAACTGAATTATCTTAGAGGCTACAATGCATTTATATAGCAAAAAGAAGACCTAGGGCGCCTAGGAAAATGCCCAGAAAACCTTAATTTGTGTTAATCACATAATTAGGTAACAAAATAGTAATTTTTACCAAAAATGGAAAAATTGAGATAATTTCATAAAATGAAACTAATGTCTCTAAGAGATGTCTCAAAATAGATAGGACTTTATTCTAACTTTTAAACTAAAAGTTATTAAGGAAAATAAATATTACTAAAAATAGCAAAATCCCTGTTTCCGGGGCCTTAACTAAGGAATTTTCCAAAATTAGGGTGAACCTTATGGTATAGTCACAAGTCTTCATCAAAAGAAAATTTCTCTTCAACCATCCAAATTTCATACAATTCCAACATCGTCGCCCCAATGAGTTCTATTAGCACATCTCGATCTTACGCCATAATTCTTAGCACGTTCACTACTCTAGGAAGGTTTGTGTTATCCCTCCTCCATCATTGTTATAAAGGTTTAAGATTGGAAGGTTTTTATTAGTAAATTGATCCACCAGGTGAAGGATAATAAACTAATATTCATGTTTTATAAATATTTTATATGTTTTGCTCTCGAGTTTTGAGATTCCGACCCAAATTCTTTTGTAGGTTCCAATTAACTTAATTTGTAAAAAATTTTGTCATCAAATAAGAAAATTGGGGTTCAAACCTTGCTTACACTAAAAATCAATTGATGTTTTAGTTTAATTAATAAGAGAAATTATCATAGAGTGAGAACCATAGTTTGAAATTCTATCTATCTAAAATAAATAAATAAATAAAACCCAAATTCTTTCTTTTAAAATTGTTGGAAGTATCATGAAACCAAGAGTCCCTTGACAAATTTAAATCCATATAGACATAAATATATGCTATGTATTGTGTCCGTTTATATACAAATGTACGATATATAGAATATGGTCATCTTAATTTAGCTACTACATAACGTGTAAAATTAGGTCAATTTCTTACAACTTAATTAGCTTGTAAATTAATCTAGCTAATTTTCTAAGGTTCTCCCTTTTGAAGTCTCGTTTTTTCTTTGTTAAAGCTAATTAAACCCAGCTTATTTTTATATAAGCAAAATAGGCTCTATCTATTGGGTTTAAATTAGTTTAATTAGTAAAATCTCTTAATATAGAAAAAAGAAATTTAAGATTCAAACTCTGCCTACATAAAAATCCAATTGGTGTCTTTCCCTAATGATAATGAACAATCGTCATAAAGCGAAGACCATAAATTTAAATTCTCTCTCTCTCTCTCTCTCTCTCTCTCTCTCTCACACACACACACACACACACACACACACACACACACACACACACACACACACAAGGTTGGGTTCAAATAACTTTAAGTAATGATACACTACTCAATAACTTGTTATTGAGTTCATATTTTGAAAAACACACTATTGGATTATATGTTCCATATGTTTTTAACATGCATGCCAATTTACCTACCAATCGGTTATTATTTATCATTCGATCCATAAACTCATCTTTTATTTATTATTTTAAACTATAAAAACTTGAATTTAAACAATTGGTTGATGACATGACTATTGATGTTTGATCATCTTAAAATTTTGTAAGTATAGAAAATATATGAAGTTGATGTAATCAAATGGTGGATTTGTCAAATTTCACATTCAATTAAAAAAATATTAAGTGGAGTAATATTACTTAAAGTTACACAATGTGTAATATAATAAGATTTATAACATAGCTTTTTTGTCAATATTATACCACTTAATAAAATTTTATTGAATTAATATTTTGAACATCCCACATGTGATGGTCTCGCACACAAAGATCAATGATGCAGTATCACGGGCGAGTATTAGTTGTTAGCACTGGGAAGTAGCAATTCTTGGTTGGGATTGAGCCAATGGTGGTTATGTGTGCTAGGTTATAAATTGACTGCATTTAATTAACCAATTACCCAAGTTAATTAATTAGTCCAAATTACATGCAAATTCAATTTCAACACAATTAAATTATCAAACTAAATAGAGTGTTACAAAAGACGATTTGATCATGATAAGGAAAACCCTCACATACAAAATCCCTTAGGGTAAATTTTAAGTTACCATTCACGAAGAATTCACAAACAAGAAGAAGGGGTACAAGTATAAGGAATCTTACCCTATCCTAAAGTACCTACCTACAATAGAACCTACTGATCTTTAAGGAAGCTCAGCTTCAATCTCCAATTGGACTACTTCTTGTAATAGACTTCTCCTTTGCACGGATCTCCTATCCATGACTAACTCCACAACTCTTTTGATTGTTGTAGCTTTGCAGAGCTCTTTAATCCACACTTGGATGAACTGGTTGCAGCTTGGTACAAAACCCTAGGCACATAAACCTCATAGCAACTCCCTATTATGCATGTGTCTCTATGTCTCTATGATGACAACTGTAAAATGCGTATTTTTTATGCTCTGAAACCCTAGTGCATGAATCTATAGAAGACTAAGTAATTATGGGCTATGTTAGGTTCTAAAGATTTAGGTTTAAATTATTAGAATTATATTTTCATTATGTTGACAAACCAAGAACAAAACATGTCTAGTCTAGATGTTAGGCAATGCTTAAAAGTGTTGGTTTCAAGGTCTAGTTGACTGCAAAAAAAGGAAGTGAGTTTCTGCCTTATTCGACTAATCGAGAAATTAGGCTCGACCGATTGAAAATCGCAGGCACAGAAATTTTGCAAATTTTTAAATTAGGCCCAAGCCCATGAAAACGTTTAGGGTTTCATTCTAACTTCTCCACATATAAAAGGGAAATCCTAGCTACATTTTTCAGACTTTTGGAAGACTTGTGTGTTACTTTTTGTGAGATCTGTAAGGTTTTGTACCTTCTAACTACACAAAAATCTATCGGAGCAAGATCTAAAATCAAGCGTTGGTAGAACATAGTTGCTGCATCAAGATCATTACTGATGGTGATATGAAACCTTTGAGTGGGATTTCAAAGTCAGAAGCAAGGGTGCCTTTGGTTCGTAAACCCACATATCCATACACTGAGTAAGAGTAAAGGTCAGAAATTGTTCTTTCCCATGTACACATTTATAGGATTTTGAGGCTTTTAGGGTTGTCTGAGTTTCCACCCTTAGAGTTAGTTCACATCACCACCCCCATAAGAGCCACATTTCTTAGACAGCGATAGGCACAGGTGAAGAGTGCTAAGCCAAGCACTGGGACGTCAAAGAGATCATGAGGAGAAGCTTTTACTACAACTTCTACCTCTGGTACTATGCCTACTATTGAGGAGACTTTTGTGGATCTGATTGTAGCTGTGGATCCTTCTGGTGGTGTTGAAGATGCAGACCCTATTGTTGCCCCTCCTCTCTCACTCCGTGCCATGATGGAGTCTTTCATGACTACTCAGGCATCTCATGGACAGCTTCTGGATGAGTTGTTGATGGAGTTTGCATCATTGAGAGTAGATTTTGCAATGTATAGTAGTGTTTTTTCACCTCCTCCAACCTCTGATGACTGATTTTGCCTTTGGCAAATCATAACAAAAAGGGGGAGTAGGTTTTAGGACTTTTTGTACTTAGGGGGAGTAGAGTTTTTGTATTTAGGGGGAGTTTGGTGTATTTTTCTTTATTTTCTTTGGTTTTGATGTTTATATCTGCTTAGTGTTTATGTACTTGACAAACTTTAATGTGCTTATTGATTATGATAGTTATTGATGGTGAGGTTATTCATTATTGATGTGTTTACTGTCTCTTTATATGTTTGGTGAATTAAAGTTCAGACTTTTACTTAGATTATGGTACTTGTATTTTCCATACATTCGTTTATGGTTTGTTTTAAGTGGTTCAGGAATTTACAAGTTAATTCTTTCAATAACTGATGTCTATACTAGCAACTAATAGTTAGTAGTTGTGTAATAATTGTATTATGGCAATATCTTGTATTTGGGCTGGTATTTAATTTAAGCATAAGATTTTGTATGTATGTTTTGTCATGGATTGTTAAAGGGAGAGATTGTTAGGTTCTAAAGATTTAGGTTTAAATGTTTAGAATCATATTTTCATTGTGTTGGCAAACCGAGAACAAAATATGTCTAGTCTAAATGTTAGGAAATGCTTAAAAGTGTTGGTTTCAAGGTTCAAGTCCAGCTAACTACAAAAAAAGAAAGTGAGTTTTTGCCTTGCTCGACCGATAGAAAATCACAAGCACAGAAATTCTGCAAATTTTCAAATCATGCCCAAGCCCATGAAAACGTTTAGGGTTTCATTCCAACTTCTCCACATAAAAAAGGGAAACTCTAGTTACGTTTTTCAGACTTTTGGAAGACTTGTATACCTTTTAACTACATAAGAATTTACCGAAGCAAGATCTACAATCAAGCATCGGTAGAACATAGTTGCTACATCAAGATCATTACTGATGGTGATCTGAAACCTTTGAGTGAGATCTTAAAGTCACAAGTAAGGGTGCTTGTGTTGGTGTAAATTCGAAAAGAGATGAAGTCCATGGATTCGAAGTTTGCACATGGTCATGTTAGTAAGTTACTACGTAAGGTAGCAATAGATTCAGGATTAAATCTTATTGTAAAAAATTTAATTCTCTTATAGTGGATTTACTTTACCTTGAGGATAGTTAGGTCAAATCCTACCCAGGTTTTTACCTTGAAACGGTTCGTTTCATCGATTTTCCTGGGTCATCATATTATGGTGTTATTTATTTTTCTGCTTTTATGCATGATATGGTATATGCTTGTTTAACCTAGATCTGAATAATAAACCTAATAATCAACTTGGTTAATTAATTAGGTTAAATAATCTGGTTTTAGGGGTCTGAATGAACAAACAGGCTAAAAACAGAATTTAAAGTTTAGTTTTCCCGAGGCTAGATAGATCTAGGTGTCGAGATCGATATCGAGATTCATTTATTTTTGATAGATTGATATGTATTGAGCCAGGTATCAAGTCCTGCAAATTCAGTTTTGCTTGAGCAGCCTTGTGTCTTCAATAATACCATTTATACGTTTGATCTTAGATATGCCAATACATAAAAATATGACCCTTGTAGTGTGTCAATTTAGCGGTTAAGTTCATCAATTTGGTGGTTGTTGTATCAATCCAGCTGTTTTGTGTAGGGGTGTGTCACCAACCCCTAAATTGACCTGATCCAACCCAACCTGCCGGGTTGGGTCAAGTTTTAGGGATTGGTGGGTTAGGTTGAGTTGGATTTTGACTTTTATTTATTTATTTATTTACAGTAGGCTAGGTTGGGTTTGGGTTATAAGATTCACAAATTCATCTAACCCGACCCAACATGCCTATATTTAATATATATTTAAATTCAAAAATATATATTAAAAAATATATTATATAATTTTTTTTATTTACTTTTTTGCACATCTTCCTAAATAAAACTCAAACCCTAAGTTCTCTTTGTATAGATTGTGTTGGTTTGGTGCTATGCTCATGCATATTTGGTTATAAATTTGCTCTTATTTGTGGTAGGTTTGTTCTAATACTCAATTTATTAATAATAATAATAAAAATAAAAATAATTATCCAACCCATGGATCCAACTCAATCCATGTGGGTTAGGTTGAACCCCTGATTATTATTATTAAATAACCATCACTCCTCTCTCTCTCTCTCTCTCTCTCTCTCTCTCTCTCTCTCTCTCTCTCTCTCTCTCTCTCATATTATTCGACTTTAGCATACCCTTCTATATATACTTCCATGTAGAGCTCAAAATTCCACTTGATAGGTGATAGGCTACTTAATGAGCCTTAAAGAATTAGGCTTTTGATTTTTGATCAATCAAGAATTACTTGTGAGTCAATCGAAGGCATAAATCTCAATCGATATTTGAGGATGATCGAGAAGTGCGTCAAGATTGCAAAAACTTCCATTTCCATGAGTTGATCTTAGGTCCTTGTCTTGGACTTGAATAGATACAATACAACTCAACAAGACTCACAATTTGTCATCATTTGTCAATACTATCCTAGCAGAACTAACTAAAAATCACAACTTCCACTTCTTCTCATTTAATTTGTCAACATAATGAAACAGAAAACCTTATAACCAGTGAACAGCTTGCATTGGTGGACCGCTCATAATGTACATTAAAATCTACCAACTAGATAGACGCAGATAATTAATGTGAAGGTTGAATATGAAAGCATTGTAAAGAGCTCTATCAATGAAATTTTTGGTTTTTTTTTTTAACACATATTTGGAAGAATTTATGCTTCTTCTTTTTTTTTTTTCTTTTTTTTTTTTTTTTTTGAGAAGCCAGATCAAGGACCTGGACCATTTATTTAAAACAAAACTAAAGCTCAATGAACGTCAAGAAGAACTAAAGGGGCAATGTCTGCTGGCACTTCATGCAGCCAAACCTGAACGTCAAGAAGAATTTATGCTTCTTGTGTGGTCATTTCATCTTCAA
Organism: Quercus suber; assembly: GCF_002906115.3. Lineage (NCBI taxonomy): Eukaryota > Viridiplantae > Streptophyta > Magnoliopsida > Fagales > Fagaceae > Quercus > Quercus suber. Next base: position 411,077 of record NW_027069985.1, read on the forward strand.
CTGGGTGTACACTATCCTTTTTCAGAAGAATTTAAACTTTTTTTTTTTTTTTGGGGCAGAAAAACAGCACTATGTACATTGGACACCATAAAAGATTAGCTTCACATGAATTACGAATTATCATAAGATGATAAGATATGAAATTCTAGACTCAACCATAGCAGGAAGATATATTAAACTCTATCTTGATAATTAAGTACTGTCCTGTAGTTACTTTTCAATTATTGCCATTTTGTCAACTCTATTCCACTTGCCTATACTTTTCCTTTTTCTTTTTTTTATATACAAGATAGAATTCTACTCTAGCCTAATGTAAGTGTATATGTGTGTGAAACTCCCTCCTGAAGACTTGAACTCCAGTCCTTGCCCCCCATACCCTACAAGCACTGATCTGACATTCGCAATAAAAGATATGAAAATGAAATATAACTTGAGATATGAGAATTATATTGAAAATGAAATATGAGGTCATAATGCTATCAATTTCTTCGTCTTTGCCCCCTTTTTCTTGGATATGTTAATAAAAAGCTCAGGTAACATATTGGATTTGCAATTGTAGAGAGTGAAAATTTATGACCAATTACAAATTGCCACCAAATTCATGTAGTACATTCAGAGTGGCCAATTACAAGATGCCACATGTTACTTAGTGGGTTTCATTGTAATTATTTAGAGACCAATAAAAATATTCCAAGTGCCACTAAATAAAAATTATAAAAATACACAATAGCCAATCACATGTCGATACGCGTTGATATTTTAATTTTAAATGACATAAAGTAGTCAAATTAAATACTATCATATGTTATTTTAAATTAAAACACTTTGACTAATCAAGTAATGACATGTATTTTTTGGAGAACAAGATATAAAGTCCCACCATTTTATTTCATAACACGTGTCACCAATGAGAGTCAATCACATGTCTTCAAATCTCCTCAAGACTCCTATAAATAGAAACTCCTCTTAGTCTTATGGGGGGACACATTCAAGCACATTCAGAAGTCTCAAAACTCTACCAAAATTGAGTTCTAAAGTCTCCCAATAATTTTAACATTTGAATACGAAGGATATTCAAAGTAAAATCATTCAAGTCATTCTCCTAGATCGCAAGGTGCCTTGAAATTAAGTTCAAAGGCCTCCACAAACTCCAAAAAAACTATAAATTAGTGAAGTTCTACAAATTCAAGCCTCTAAAGCTCTAAAGAACTTCCACCACAAATCTTTTTGTACGAAGAATATTCAAATAACATTCATCCAAATCATCTTTTCAAGTCTCAGAGTTCTACTGGAATCAAGTGTCAAAGCTTCCAAGAACATTCAAAGAACACACAAAGAATGCAAAACATAAATAATTTCTAACAAGCTCATAGCCAGAATCATTGCAATTTCGTTCCAAAAACCTTTCAATCCATTTTCCAATCAAAGTGAGTACATCTTGTGTTCGAATCAAAACTACATTGACACAATTCTTGAATTGAAAATTTTTCCAATGAGATCAGATCAGGAGATTATTTTATTGTATTAGGATTTAAATATAGAGAATTGTACTCAAACATTCATCAATACAGAAATACATTTGTAAAACTATTTCGATTGTTTAATTTTCAAACTTGAAATTTTGTGTCTACAGCAATATTGGGAAAAGCTACATTCTTAATCAATTATAGAAATCAGAAAATTTAGAACCTCAATTCAACCTCTAATACATACGTGACCACCCTTTGACTTCCTTTCTTAATTTCTTTAGCTTTACTTGGGGAACCCTGCGGTTGAAAAATACACAGCTCGTTCATATTATGTTAAAATTACTATGATATAGTAACTACAAAATAATTGATTTCCTGAAGACTGTTGGAAAATAAAAACAAATAACATAGTAAGCACCATAGCTAATTAATTTCCAAAAGTATGTTGCCGGTTAAGCAAACAGAAGTTGTCTCACAACAATTTAGTGCAGAGGACATGGAAAAGGACCTAAACTAAACAGGCGTCCCAGTACCTTTGTAAAGTTGGCAAAATTGACAACGAAGTGATACTAACCATGTTTTCTCATTTTCTATAGTGTCCATATGTAGAAGGGAGTCCAAATCCTCTGTCTCACTTTTCCTGTTCCACTCTATACTCCACCAATAAATACTTACTACGTGTTTACCTAATTAATTAAATATTATCATTATTAACTTATTAATCCTACAGTTATTAATTAATAGTATCACGTGGCAAGTATTTATTGGTGGAGTATAAAGTGGAGTAAGGAAAGTGAGACAGAAGATTTGGACTCATATAGAAGGCTGTTTATTGTGTATTTCCACTTCGATAATTTTCACAGCAATCAATTGGATAGTTTTTAATTTCTTTCCAAAATGTTATTGGCGTATCATGTTTCTCTTAATCTATTGAAGCTCTCAAGACCATAGAAGTAAGCACCTACAAAATGAGGTGCTGATATAATTATATAGGGTTTAAGGTTTATGAGGGTAGTTAGTTCATGTAAGTTTAATTCGCATTAATGATGACTGCAAGACCAACAAAACAAGATTGAGACCCACCCCATGTTGCGGACATTCTATTTCCAACAAACTACATTAATTTCAGTGTTTTCCACGGCCGTACAGGCAGTTCAGAATCTAATGGCTCTTGAGACTTGGCTTCAACTAGCTACAGTTAGAGCCTGATGGCTTGGCTTCAATTGGATAGTTTTTAGTTTATATTGACAGGTAATGTATCTCCGAACAAAGATGATAGTGTTCTTTTACAAGGTGAAATTCTATATTAATAAAAAGAGGGGAAAAAGAATAAGAAGAGATATATATATATATATATATGTCATTCTGTATTGTTGATAAAATTTTAGATTGAACTCCTCCATTAGGATGGGAATTCTACGATGCCTACAATTTTATTTATTTATTTATGTGTATATGTATATATAGGTACGTGTCTTATTAATAAAATTTAGGTGACATTCACATTCGTTAGTACAATTCATGAAACTACATTGTCTCTTGATTTTTTTTTTTTTTTTTTTTTTTTTTTTAACGTGTTTACCTAATTAATTAAATATTATCATTATTAACTTATTAATCCTACAGTTATTAATTAATAGTATCACGTGGCAAGTATTTATTGGTGGAGTATAAAGTGGAGTAAGGAAAGTGAGACAGAAGATTTGGACTCATATAGAAGGCTGTTTATTGTGTATTTCCACTTCGATAATTTTCACAGCAATCAATTGGATAGTTTTTAATTTCTTTCCAAAATGTTATTGGCGTATCATGTTTCTCTTAATCTATTGAAGCTCTCAAGACCATAGAAGTAAGCACCTACAAAATGAGGTGCTGATATAATTATATAGGGTTTAAGGTTTATGAGGGTAGTTAGTTCATGTAAGTTTAATTCGCATTAATGATGACTGCAAGACCAACAAAACAAGATTGAGACCCACCCCATGTTGCGGACATTCTATTTCCAACAAACTACATTAATTTCAGTGTTTTCCACGGCCGTACAGGCAGTTCAGAATCTAATGGCTCTTGAGACTTGGCTTCAACTAGCTACAGTTAGAGCCTGATGGCTTGGCTTCAATTGGATAGTTTTTAGTTTATATTGACAGGTAATGTATCTCCGAACAAAGATGATAGTGTTCTTTTACAAGGTGAAATTCTATATTAATAAAAAGAGGGGAAAAAGAATAAGAAGAGATATATATATATATATATATATATGTCATTCTGTATTGTTGATAAAATTTTAGATTGAACTCCTCCATTAGGATGGGAATTCTACGATGCCTACAATTTTATTTATTTATTTATGTGTATATGTATATATAGGTACGTGTCTTATTAATAAAATTTAGGTGACATTCACATTCGTTAGTACAATTCATGAAACTACATTGTCTCTTGAATTTTTTTTTTTTTTTTTCATGTTACACTCTGATACGATCAAATAAATAGTGTTTACATCAAATTTGAGAGTAGATTCCACTGCATCACATGATAAGCTTTAAATATATAGTTCTTATTAGTGTAACATGCATATTATACTTAGCATAAGTTGATATCATTGGTTGACTAAAATCAAGAAACATTAATTATCATTGATTTTAGTCAAATCAAGGGATTCTCCTAAGTCAACTTTAGTAACTCTACATAACCTACTTAGTGTTCAATGCAAAACAATAATTCATAATAGTGAAAACTGAAAAATGTAGCCACTAAATTCTTTCCACTTTGGATGTAGATTGTCAGACTCAACCACATAATTTTCCATACTTTCACTCTCTTTATGAATTTTATTTTTATTTTATTATTATTATTATTATTATTTACATAGTATCAGAATGAATTTTTTGTGTGAAGTTCACTAATTTTGATTTCCACATTAATTTTGATTTTGGGGTCATTTTTCCCATTCGAATATCACAAGTTATACAAATTGACCCGTTACTTTTTGGGTTCAATTTATGCCAAGTTTGCCAACTCACTCACGTTTTCCATCATAATGTCATCCTCCATCAAAATTCCTTAGGCCACAATTGCAGGCATCTCCAGGCCATAGAAGTCACTCTTTGGTCACTGGAGCAGCCATTCTTAGGCCCTTGTAACCATCTTTCAGAATTCATTGCGTCCTTGTTTGCTACCATCGTCAGCATTTTGCACAATTCAGTCCATATTATTCCTGAATTATTCTACATCTAATTATGTCACTTATATTCATCATCAATGGAATTTTACGAGCTTAGATTCTCAAGGTATCATTGGGCTTCTACCTTGAGTTTAAGGGGAGTGTATCATATATGCATATCATATTTAGTACATGTTGATATATCATTGATTGTCTAAAATCAAGGAACATTAACTGTCCTTAATTTTGGGATTCTTGTAAGTCAACTTTAGTTCCTATATATACATTTTTTAGGGTTTCCTGTAAATATTTCAATGTAGTAAAAATGCATCCACTAACGACTTTCCATTGTAAATGTAAGATGTTAAGTCTAACCATGTAATTCTCCTTGATTCCACTCTCTCTACAAATTTTATATTTCTCCCTTTTATTTTAACAATATTTAGTTTTTTGTCATTTTGAATTGACAATGATAAGTTTACACATGATAATAACTTTGTTACATTCACTAGTAATTCACAACACATTAAAAATATAATCTTCCTCCCCCACCCCCAAAAAAAAGATAATTTGGAGGTACCTTAATTAATATAGTATAGTAGTATTAAACCTATCAACTTGAATATGTCTCAACAAAATAAAAGATTTCAAGCTTAGATTTCAGGGCACTAATTCACACACACCACTTATTGCACATTATCTACATAGGGCATAAAATTATAAACATTGTGTATACTGAAAGTATATCAGTGCATGTGAGAGAACAATTACTATAGGTTTTAGCAAAGAGGAAAGTGACCTGATATCTCTTTGCATCAAAATTAGAGCCACATATATCATATTTGAGTTTATAAATACACATGTCCATTTATGCAAACATTCTATGTACAAGCATCTATAGATACTTACATTATATATATCTGCATACGTACATTTACTCATGTTTTTCACTGCATTAAAGCAAAAAAGTTCAGATTTCTTATCTCTCATCCGCTGTGTTGTATAAAGGGGAAATTAAGGAAGGTGTGGTCACACTCACATTCATTTCACCAAACTAACTATTTCCTATCCTAGTTATCATATATCATCTGCCTAGATTTGGTACGAAGGCAAAAAGGCCAAAACCTCTTCCCCCTTCCCTTCTCAAACCCTAATCTTCCCCAATAACTATAGCTAAACTGCTTTGGCTTTCCAATTAAACCCGGTTTTCCAAAAAATAATAACACTTTTTTTTTCCATTGCAGGACCCAGCATTTCCTGCCACCCGTGGGCACTACTAAACTAAAGCCACTTCTTTCTTTCTTTCTTTCTTTTAAATTTATTTTTAAATTAAATTTTTAAAAAAAATTATTTGATTCATTTTAGCTTACCTTTCTCTCCCCCACTCTTTACTACCTCTTCGGATCCCATATCTCACTTTTCTTTTCCTCTCTCTTTCTCTCTCCAAAAATTTCTATATATAAGACCTTTAAGTTTTACTGTCGTGATACATAGCCGAGTTCCAAAGCAAGAAAACAAAAGCTTTGTGCTTTCTTTCTCCCTGGTGTTCTGCAATTTGCAAGAGCTAGTTGGTTTTCTTATTTTTATTTCTTTTGGTCCTTCTTGGGTAAACAAGTTTGCTTTGACTGCTTACTTAAAAAAGAGACATGTCGAGCTGCATCGATGTTGCGCCTGAGCAACTCTGCTACATCCCCTGCAACTTTTGCAATATCGTTCTTGCGGTATCTTTGATCTGACAAAACTCTTTTTCTTTCATGAGAGATCTGCTTTTTTATCTCTTATTAAAAATTCCCCACTAATGGAAATTTATATTTGCCATTTTTTTTTAATGTATGTGTGGTTTCTTTCTCATAAGTATATATATCTATGGAGGAAGAACATTTTAAGATCCTCAAAAAAGCTAAGCTAGTTTTTGCTTTTGTTAGATCAGTTTGGTTGTGGTAGTGGTCTAATTTACTGAATTCCATTAATTTTCTTTATGGGGTTTCTTGTTTTTGGTACAGTCAGGTCTCCATCGTTGGACTTTTTCTTTTTTCCTTCTTCTTTTGCAGTCAAAGAAAAGTCATATCTGAAGGTCCAGAAGTGCACAAGATCACGGGGAGAGAGAGAGAGAGACTGTGTACATGTGTGTGTGTGTGATGGTTGTTTTTGTAAATATGGTTTTTAAACGTCAAAACAAGCATTTTGATGAAAAACTCAAACTGATGAGGACAAGTATTTCACCCTTTGATTTTCTTCCTCTAGCTGAGACTTACCTTTCCCTTGCTAAAAACACTGCACCACTGGGAGCTGTGCAAACCTAGCTTCTTTAGCTCAAGGGGGGAAAGGCAAAAATGAAGATCTCACTTCAATTATTTCTGCAACACACACACACCCATCAGAAAGACCAACAAACCCACCATCCCTTCTAGGGTTTTCTTTTCAAAAAATGACCCATTTCTGCAAAGAAATCTAATTTTGGAAACTGGGTCTGAGTCTCCAAAGCTAAAGCCAATTTAATTTCACAACTTTCCTTTGTTGTATGTACCAAATAAATTCAGGGTCCTCTTAGCCTAGCCTAGGCTTTCATGAGCTGTACTCAACCTATTTCATTATAGTGATTTCTTTTTATTTCTTGAAATTCGGTTAGTTTCGATCTAAACTTTCAGCTTCTGACTCTTTTTTTTTGGGTTGAGCAGGTCAGTGTTCCATGCAGCAGCTTGTTGGACATAGTGACCGTCCGATGTGGGCACTGCACCAATCTATGGTCCGTGAACATGGCCGCCGCTTTTCAGTCACTGTCATGGCAAGATGCTCAGGTGATAGCTATTGTTGCTAATTTCCACACAAACATACAAAGTTTCAGCTTATTTTTTGGGTGTTGATACTTGATGGATAGGATGGCCCTCTGAAACCGATATATATGATGTCTGTACTCTGTAGCTTCTTTTTGAGAAAATCGAAGTTACCTAGCCTTCACTGGATCTCTGTCTCTCTGTTTTATATAGACATATAGACATAGATCGAGTTTTTCAAAGCATTTTTTTGCTTTGTGAAGTACTGTAACCCTAGCTCCCAGCCGCCTTAATCAAAACCTATTGTTTTTCTTCTTTTCTTTTTTTTGGGTAGAGGAGTGAGTCGGTACCTGTGCGGCTCTGCCTGCCGACCCATCAAGGCCAAAGCTTTTTTTTTTCCTAAATTGAAAGTGAAAATTTTTCTTGAGCCGTTTTTTGAAAAATATTCTACTTTGATTTGATAGACAAGCAGGGTTCTTAGGTTTAATGATTTCTTTTCATGAGCTTTTGTTGTCTTCTACTGTGGAAAGAAAGACCCTTTTTAAGATCCCTGAAAATCTTTTATTTTACAACTGTCAATCTGGGTTTTACTTGCTTTTTTTCTGAGCCGTAAATATTCCAAACTCATTCAGGCTTTCAATCATGGCTTTCTCTCTCACAAAGCATCATTTCATTTCTCTCTCTCGCTCATGAAAATGAGCTAATAATATAGCTTAGTTCTTTTGCTTTTAATTTTCAGGCACCACACCACATCAAACCTGATCACAGGAATGACTACTCAAGCTCTTCCTCTTCCAAATGCAACAGCAAGATTGCAATGCGAGCACCAATAACCAACAACGCCACTGAGGAAAGGGTTGTGAATCGACGTGAGGCACCCACTTTGATGACTAGTTATCCTATATTTTATGTGATTCAAATTATTTACATTTTTCAATTTTTTGTTTTTTTTTGTTTTTTATTTTTTATTTTTTTTGTCTTTTGTCTTTGCTATTATTTTTAATTTGATTTTTCTCATGAGCTGTTATTTTCCATTTCAGCTCCCGAGAAGAGGCAGCGAGTACCATCTGCATACAATCAGTTCATAAAGTAAAAAAGGAATTTATTTTATATCAGTATAATGAAATGCATTGTATACAATCATACAAATTTCACTTCTATTTCTCATATAAGACAATAATGTTTTCTGTAGAGAGGAGATCCAGAGGATCAAGGCCAATAATCCGGATATTAGCCACAGGGAAGCATTTAGTACTGCAGCAAAAAATGTAAGTGAACATTAATTTTCAAATGCTTCTAATAATTATATTAACTTGATTTCCTTTTTGAGATTGACTTTCAGTTTTAACTCTCTTTGGCAGTGGGCACACTTCCCTCATATTCATTTCGGGCTGATGTTGGAGACCAACAATCAGGCTAAGCTGGACAAAGTAAGTTTTGAAAAGGGGAAAAAAATTCTCACTTCTTATCCATCTTTGCTTCATTTTAGTAAAGGGAACACAATTGAAATATACAACTTGGGTACTTGTTTTAAGGGTCCGGTTAAAAGGTAAATTTTTTAATAAACTATTTAAAGAAAGTTTTAATAGCATAAAAATATTAAAAACTATTACAAAACAATTTTTTTTTTATTTTTTATAAGAAATTTCTAAAAATATTTTATAAACCAATGTCTTAGGGAGTATTGAGAAAACTTTTATATATATATATATACATTATTTAAAACTTATAAGTTTTGCTTTATAATAATTGTTTTTTACCATCAAACTAAGACATTAATAAATTTTTCTTTTATATAATTTGGATTCAAACTTAAGTTTTTCTTTTACTAATTGAACTAGCTGAAACTTATGTAACATATTATGAGACTTAAAAAGGAAATTTCAAGTATTTGCATTGACTTCATCTTATTTCCTGGCAGCTTATTAAAGCACTCAACACTTCATCGAAGTCCTAATTAGGGCTTGCTTCTTGAACCCTTTTATATCAAGCTCATATTTTGAATGCACTGCCAAAGTTCTTACAAATCAATCACTCCAACTTCTTGCAGTGGCCTTTCCGCACGATGTGATTTTTTCTCCTATCTAAATTTCTCTAGTTGATTAGTCCTAAATCCATCTTTAGGGTATGTTTAGAATAGGGGGAGATGGAGAGTGAGAAGAGAAGAGTAGAGAGGGAGGCGGTCAGAATATAATTAGTATATTTCAGCCACCCTTCCTATCTCCTCTTCCCCCAACTACCTCCTTCTAGAAATAGGATTATGCTTCTTTGCTTCTTTTCTCATATAGTCCAATCCTATTTTCTTTGGTAGGATTTCTTTTTCTTACTTATAATGGGCTAGTTAATACTTCCATATACTCATACATAGTTACTGCTAATAATGGGTCAAGAACATTGATGCGTACTATAACTTCTAATTATGAACTCGCTTTGCTGATTCCTTTTTTTTTGCCCCCTGATTTTCACAGGCCTCTGAGAAGCATCTAACGTCAAGGGCTGCACTACTGAACAAATGAAGGCTGTCTTGATCCCTCAAGACCACTTCCGGCATATCTGAGTTCTTCAAGTAAAAGATAGCCTTGACTTTATTCTGTTTTAAGGACATTTTAACTCTATCCTTTTTCATTGTACTAGTGACCAGTTGTTTAGGGATGTGATTTACAAGGCTTTAAGTACGCTACTTTATTCTTCATCTTTATCAACTTTCACTTCATTTGAAGATAATGACTGAAATAAATTTAAGCATTTTGTTAGAGTATTTGCATTAATTAATATAAAATAAAGAAATGTATCAATTTTACATATTTAATCTCCAAAATCACCCACATTAGTCAAACTAAATAGGTAAATAAATTTGCAAAACTGCTACAACTGTATAAATTTACACTGATACTATTTACTTTTAATATAGTTTTCTATTCTTTCTTTACGTATTCCAAGACCAAATTGAGAGAATGAATGATGGTTATTATGTGTGAAAAAAGAGAAACAATTAAAAAAATTAAGAAAATTTGATATTTTAATGTAATATAGTGTAGTGTAAAATAGATACTTTGATTTGTGATTTTTGATTTTTTGAAAAATGAGTATGTAAAATAAAAAAAGTAAGTTTTTATAATAAAATAAATGAAATTTTTTGACAAACTAACAAACTCATGTGAATACTCAGCTTCGTAGTTCATTGAATATCTTCTTCACAATTGTAAAAACTACCTAGGGTACTAATTAAATTCTTCGTACTACCAAGGACTTTGTACACATCCTTCATGCCAGGAAAAGTTTGTTTATATGCCCAATACGGAAGAAGTCAAATCCGACTAAAGATAATTTAAATTTGGTCATGATATTTAATAATTTCAAGACTAACACAATAGGAAGATGTACTACAACCTTCAACTCCATAGAGTACCACAGTCCATCAAAATTATACTCATGGGAAGAGGATCTCGGATGCCTAATAGGAATCCCAAGGTACTTACCAAGTGAAGGAGTAGAAGCAAAGCCAAGGATATCACTTAATGATTCCTTAGTATCCCTATCCACATTGGGCAAGAAATAAACTCTAGACTTCGCCTCACTAATTGTTTGCCCAGATATGCTACAAAACTCATCCAAAACATCTCTAATGGTAGAGCAATTGGTGCCATCAGCCCTTGCAAACAATACCAAATCATCCGCAAAAAATAAGTGTGAGAACGCCGGCCCACTACCAGATGCCTTAACGGGCTGCCAAAGTTTAGCATTGCATTTTTCCACAATAAGTTGACCCAAATACTCCATACAAAGAATAAACAAATATGGAGATAGAGAGTCTCCTTGTCTTATCCCTCTTGATTGGTATATTGGCTCCAAGGCTTCACCATTAAACAAAACTATTTAAAGGTTTTTTCTGTTTGGGATTCTTATTTATTTATTTAATATTATTATTATTATTATTATTTTGTTAAAAAATAATACTCCATACAAAGAATAAACAAATATGGAGATAGAGAGTCTCCTTGTCTTATCCCTCTTGATTGGTATATTGGCTCCAAGGCTTCACCATTAAACAAAACTATTTAAAGGTTTTTTCTGTTTGGGATTCTTATTTATTTATTTAATATTATTATTATTTTGTTAAAAAATGTCTCTATACTCTTATGTTTAAGTAAAGACAAAACTAAAGGACAATCCGATAAAAATATAATTCTAACTCCCACTAAAATATTGTGTAAAAAATAGGGCCGCTCTTATGTTGATTTTCAAATTACTTTTATCTACTTATAAAATAGATTCTCAAAATATAAATTATATATATATATATATAAAATAAGAACACAAGTTTTTTTTTTGGCTATAAAATAAACGTGTAATATTTGTTCATTTTTTAAAGCTAATCTCATGACATCCTGGTTGTATTAATAGTTCTAAATGCATAATATTAATGAGAAAACTTGTAAACCTCAAACTGAAAATTATGACACTATTAAAAAAAAAAAAGTCTCATCGCACACACGAAGCATGTGTGATGAGGCTAGTACCTCATAAAAAAGAAACTGTTAGTTGGAATCTCTCATTCCCCTTTCTTTTAGAGTAAAAACTCATTAAAAGTTTTTGTATTTTTTTTTTAATAGCCAAAATGCAAAAACATCCGCAGGTTTCAATTCTTCCTCATAATTTCTTGTAATTTCCATATCCGCCTGTGGGGTCAAAGAATTTGGCAACCCCAGCCCATTTTATACTGAGCCCAAAGCCCACGCCGAGGAAGAAGGAATGTCCGAGGACGAACGTAGAAGGCCCAAATTGCCGAGGAACATCACCGAGGACAATCCTGTCCTCAATCAACCAAGATCATAGAAGGAAAAAGCAGCACACCATTAAAGGCAGCCTCCTAGAGCATTCCAAAAAGAAGGACGACTGCAATGGGCCAGCCATGGGAGCATAGTGGAGGAGCAATTCAAGGAGAAACTGTCACCTACACATTAAATGCCCACAACTAATGTTCTGGCCGCATTAATGAGGAAATGACTTCTGAATAGTACTACCTTGGTTACTACAACTCACAGAATGCCAGAGAGAGCGTTTGATAGGACAGGCACTCAAGTATAGGCTTGAATGATCAACAAGTGGAAGGTCAAGATCGTTTAAAGAGGACTATATAATAGGAGAAACCCATCATAGAGGTGTGGTGGTTGAAAAAGAGAGAGAAAGCACTATAGCGATCTCAAAAACTCCTGTAACAATTGTCACCCAATATATACAAAAGCAGAGCTCCTCAGATTGTGCCGAGGACAAACTTTTTTTGATAAACTTAGTTCATTTCTGTTTGATCGATGTAAAAACTCATTTTTACTGTTATCCATGCACTAAAGCCAAACTCTTTGACCCACTCTTTACAAATTTATTATACTGTGTTCACTGGGCCAAGATCCCATTCACTTTTAGGCTTAGTCCGTAAATCGAGACCCTACGATTAGCGTCATCTATGGGAAGAGCTTGTGTGAGAGTGAGTGCAACGGGTAGTTAAGATAGGATCAGGCCCTCATCAGCCAGAGTCCCTAGGGAAAGCCATTATGGTGGCCAGTTTACTATGCGAGTAAGATATTACATGAGGCACACACAGTTGTTGTCCTAGCACAGCTTTTGCTCAGGTCTATACTTCGAAGTGCGGATTATACGGGGAGGATTGCTAAGTGGGGGACAGTTCTAGGGGCTTCTGACATCAAGTACATGCCTCGTACCTCTGTCTAGGGTCAGGTCCTTGCAAATCTGGAGGCCGAGTTCGCTGGACCTCCATTAGAGGAAGTGGCAGCAACACAGAGCGATTCAAGGAGGCTCCGCGGCGGGGCTAGTTCTGGAAAGTATATATTGATATCTTCTGATCTACTAAAATGGTTAAATGGAACCTTAGCTATGACGGGTCCTCGGACCTCTTGCTTTGGGGGAATTAACACACACTGGCAATTATCTAAATGTTAGACAGAACTAAGGTCTTGCATGGTCCTCGGACTCAAACCTATGGGGAAACTAACAACTTTTGACAATTATCTAAGTGTTAGACAAAACCAAGGTCTTGCATGGTCCTCGAACTCAAACCTATGGGGAAACTAACAACTTTTGACAATTATCTAAATGTTAGACAGAATCAAGGTCTTGCATGGTCTTCAGACTCAAACTTATGGGGAAACTAATAACTTTTGATAATTATCTAAGTGTTAGACAGAACCAAGGTCTTCCATGGTTCTTGGACTCAAACCTATTGGGAAACTAACAACTTTTGACAATTATTTAAATGTTAGACAGAACCAAGGTCTTCCATGGTCCTCGGATTCAAACTTATGGGGAAACTAACAACTTTTGACAATTATCTAAGTGTTAGACAGAACCAAGGTCTTGCATGGTCCTCGGACTCAAACCTATGGGAAAACTAATAACTTTTGACAATTACCTAAGTGTTAAATAGAACCAAAGTCTTGCATGGCTCCTCAAACCACAAACCTATAGGAAACTAATAACTTTCGGCAAGCACCTAAGGGTTGAACAGAACCTAAGGCATGCCTAGATCCTCGGACCAGTCGCTTGGGGAAAACCGATGACATGACGTCATTATAAATGCCGAACAGAGCCTTAATGCATGATGGTCCCCTCGAATGACTTACTTTAAATCCAACATCCTTTCATGGTTGCACAGTTTGCAGTATAGAGCACATGGTTATGTTCCTGGTTATTCCTACATAGTTAACTTATTTAAAATTAGCAGCCGGGTGCTACTGTCGGTTTTGTTAAAGTCAGGATGACAACCTTTTGTTACCATCAACAGTATCAGTTCCAAGTCCCATTGGAAGGAAAAATACCAACACACTCATTAAATAATTACTGTAGAGAAAGGAAAAATTCATAAAGTAAAAAATGCAACCCTTTTTATTAAATAAAGAAAATGTACATCATATACCAAATGGCTTAGGCAGGCTTGTTTTAAAGCTAACTATAAAAAGAGAGGCTCAAGCAGGCTTGTTTTAAAGCTAACTACAAAAAGAGAAAGCCCATGGGAATGGTAGATTCACAATCTTGTTCTAGCAGCAATCGAGCTAGTATGGGTGGTACCAGCAATGAGAAAGAAGAAGAGGCGGAAGTGCCTGATGGACCCCTTTTCTCCTAACTGCAAGATGTCCTGCGGTCAAGGTAAGACCCAAACTTTGTCGCACTGAAAGTCTGATGCGATCTATGCCTGCTTCGGTTCTTGGCTGAAGGAGGAGGGTCTTCTTTGTTGCTCGGTTGAAAGGTAGAAACATCTTTGGCCTTTGCTTCCTTTGCCTCATCTACGTCGTCCAGGATCTGGGCGACATTCTTGGTTCCTAAAAGGGGCTTGGCTTCCTTGCTCTTACCTTTATCCAAGGCCATCTCATTCCCTATGCCTTGATCACGATCTTGGCAAGGTCCTTGGAAATGCCTGAAAGGTTGAGAACTTGAAGTTCTTGCCGAACTCAAGGATTTGTAAATGTGAAAGAACGATTCCTCCAAAGCGCCTTATATAGAAGGCGAAATCTAGCGAAAATTAATTCTCACGGAATTCAAAGAAAGAGTTATAAGCAAAATAACTTCTGCCCAATTTTCGAAGAAATCCTCAACCGTTAGATTTGCGTCACTTCATAAAGGTATTAATGAAGGCGTGCCTCGTATACCGAAGCACCAGGAATGTGCCTTGGACAGGGAAAAAGACTCTGGCACTAACGGAGGACAAAACCTGACCGACCATGAGAAAGGCCCGAGGACATCAAAATCCTTCTCTCCGTCCGAGGATTCGAACAGCAGAATTTTGAGGGGCTATTGTGGGGCCAAAGAATTTGGCAACCCTGACCCATTTTATATTAAGCCCAAGGCCCACGTCGAGGAAGAAGGAATGTCCAAGGACGAACGAAAAAGGCCCAAATTGCCGAAGAACATCACTCCAAGATCATAAAAGGGAAAAGCGGCATGCCATCAAAGGCAGCCTCTCAGAGCATTCCAAAAAGAAGGACGAGTGCAATGGGCCAGCCATGAGAGCATGGTGAAGGAGCAATTCAGGGAGAAACTGTCACTTTCGCATTAAATGCCCACAACTAACGTTCTGGCCGTATTGATGAGGAAATGACTCCTGAACAGTGCTACCTCGGTTACCGCAACTCATAGAATACTAGAGAGGGAGTCTGATGGGATAGGCACTCAAGTATAGGCTTGGATGATCAACAAGTGGAAGGTCAAGATCATTTAAAGAGGACTATATAATAGGAGAAACCCACCATAGAGGTGTGGTGGTTGAAAAAGGGAGAGAAAGCACTATAGCGATCTCAAGAACTCCCGTAACCATTGTCACCCAATATATACAAGAGCAGAGCTCCTCGGATTGTGCCGAGGACAAACTTTCTTTGATAAACTTAGTTCATTTCTGTTTGATCAATGTAAAAACCCACTTTTACTGTTATCCATGCACTAAAACCTAACTCTTTGACCCACTCTTTACAAATTTATTGTACTGGGTTCACTGGACCAAGATCCCATTCACTTTTGGGCTTAGTCCGAAAATCGAGACCATACACCGCCAAATTAATCTTTGAGACTAATTTCATGATAAATTACTAAAAATATCTTAAAACTTAAATTATTAAAAATGTGAATTTAATCATTTAATCTAATGAAATTGTACCTGGACGCATATTTCATGAATCAAAATTGTACTTTGCCCTCTAAATATCTTACAATTGTGATCCAAACTAAATTGACCAATTGATATGTCTTCCAGTGGCTTCCGCAAGCAGCATTCTTATATTGCTCTATGTTAAAGTAATGAATGCCCTTCAGTTTCAGGCATTTGAAAGCTTAAATCAACAAGTCTTTTCGTACTTTGAATTTTCACGAAGGTTAAAAAAATAAAACAAAAATGTATCCTAGATTGTATGTCAAGTACCAAACAGAAATGTGTCCACGCTAAATGAGAATTTTCGTTGCCTGTAAGACCATATTTAGACCAATAAATGGGGGCGAAAGGTAGACAACACTTTCCCATTAATTTGTTTATTAAACACTAATTTGGATCATGAGGGTGCATTGCAAATTAATCTTGTTAGGTAAAATAGGTTTGTGTTAGCAAATTATGACAACTTATAAATTTTATTGAGTTATAATGAGTCTATTCTAGGCCAAGATGAAAACCCAATATTAACTCAAGCAAAAATAACCTCTTCTACGCTTAACACACCACTTAATCGACTTTCAATCAATCAAGATTAGGCCTTCGATTGACTCTCGACAGATTATCAATCGATCAAGAATTGAGAAGGCTCATTCTCTTACTGACCCTTAAGTCAGCAATCAAGTAGAGGAATTGATGCCCTACATGGAACAGTATATAAGGGGAACTTATAGATGACTAAATGAGAAGAGAGAGAAAGCTTGTGCCATGTTTCTAAAAACTAAAACCTAAGTTCTATTTTATCACCCTCATATTTAACATCTACAAGGTGAAAATAAAGACGGTTTAAGGACATATGTGAATCATGTTAGGAATATATGACAAGATGCATTTTACTTGTAATTTGATAGATCTATGATGTGTTTAACACTTCAAAGAATAAGGTTTCAAGTCCAAGTGTTAAAGCCATGCAAATTTGTCCAAGAATTAAGTGAAGAAGTGCTAGATTTTAAAACTTGATAGCTAGTTCAACAGATAGCATCTATCGAGGTTTAAAAGGCAGCTTTTGCCCGATGTTCGACAGCTGCTCAATAGATAACCCATCTATCGAGATCTAAAAAAATCAGTTTTTCAAATCTGATTTCACACCAATCCATGTATACATGTTTAGGCTTTCTTTTCTCATAACCCTAAATATATATAAGGATTATTTTAAGGGCCATCACAGCTGATACAAGTGAGTGCAACTTGATACAAAGGTTTTTCACTAGCATATTATGACCGTAGACAATTTGACCTAGTTCATCTTTCTCTTTAAAAAGCTGCTGCATTTGTACGCTGTAGGGTTTTGTAACCAAGGAGTTTTGTGATCTTTATCGTGTGGATGAACTGAAAAACTTTGCAACCAACATCCTCCTCAAGTTGGTGATTAGACATGTACTTAGATCTGTGCATTAATTGGTTAGTCATGTACTGGGAGCCGTGCATTAAAAGGAGATATTTTCACTATAAAACAAGTCCAATTGGGTATTGGAGAAACCATTCCAGAACCTAAGATTGTTAGAAAGGTGCTTAGATCTCTACTCAAGAGATTTCATGCCAAGATCACTGCGATTGAGGAATCAAAGGATATTGACAAATTCTTTTGACAGAGCTGGTTGACAATCTGCAGACCTATAAGTTGGGTTTGACAAGGATTAGGAAATCAAGTAAAGGCAAGAGCATGGCACTAAAGGCCAAGAGCAGTAACACAGATGAGTCTTCAGACGATGAAGATTCTAAAATGAAATCCTACATTACAAGGCAGTTAAAAAATTTTATGAAGAATACTAATACCAAAGGATTTAACAAATACCACAAGTAGTCCAATTCGTCTCAGTTCAAGAACCAAGATAGTGGAAAGAAAGATGCTAAAGAAGGTGGTCAGTACACTGTTCCCTTCATGCCTAAGTGCTTTAGGTGTCAAGGATTTGGACACATGAAACAAGAATGCCCAACTTATCTCAAGACTATTAGGAAAAGCAAGGCCCTTGCTACTACCTTGAGTAACACTGAGCCTAAGGATGATTCGGACAATGAGGATGATGGGATCCTAAATGCCTTCACTGCTACAATTGATCCTACTAATGGGGGTTTAGAAATAGTAGATGATCAAGAGGACTTGGTGGATTCTAAGTTCGAGAAAATGAGTGATCAAGATAATATCCATACAACCTATATAAAATTGTATAAGGTTTCTGAGAAGCATGAGAAACTATATAAGCTAGCCACCAAGAAGCTGAATGATGTGGAACTTGATCAAGAAGAGCTTTCCATAAATTTTGATAAAACTAATCAGACTATTGGAGCACTGTGGTTTGAAAATAATTTCTTGGCTGAGAAGACCAAGAAGCTTGAGGCAGAGCTGTTCCAAATCAGAGCTCAGTTAGAGAGGAATTCAAGTGCAAAACTTGACAAGATGCTTAGCCTTTAGAAATCTGCTTCTGATCGAACAAGTTTAGAGTAAGAACTCTCTTCTCCTAATATTACTTCTACTAGTACTACTATTTTTATTTCTCCTACTAATAATGTTGAATCTGATAACAATAATGTCAAAACTGTGTTAGCTAATAAGAACATAGATAAGGGTAAATCTATTTTAGGAGCACCCTATAAACTTGATAAGAAAGAAACTAAAAACCCCAGGGCTAAAAAGGGCAATACTCAAAAGTTTAAACAGAATAAGCAACATCTCTGCCATCACTGTGGAGCAACTGGACATACTCGACCAAATTGCTATAAGTGGTTAGCTACTCAACAGAGCAACAGTATGATCTCATCGGGAAATAAAATTAGTTTTCATCCTCTTTTGCTCCTCTTGGAAATCTACTCAAAGCCCTCATGTTCTTTTTGAACTTAAACGGTTTTAATTCTTCCCCCTTATTGGGTTTACCAAATGGAAAGGTTCTTCCAAGATGTGAAAGGAAAAAGGATCCAAGTGATTTAGTCACTTTTTCTCTCTCTCCCTTCTTTCTTGTTTTTTAGTATGCATTACTTGTGTGTTTTGCCTTCTTATTTTTAGCCAGTTTAGTTTTATGCTTTGATTTGCTTAACATGTTTTTGTTTTGTTTATTTTCAGTTTTGCTTTATTTTATTTTTCATAAAAATAAAAAATAAAAAAAAAAATTTAAAAATCAGAAAAATACAAAAACAGTGTGTGTTTTGTATACATTGGTACTTATGCACTTTGGATAGCCGTTGAAACAAAGTTTTCTAAACTTTGTATCATTTGTAACTTAGATGAGTATCTTTATACACAACTAAGCAAGTGAGCTTTATGGCTCGTATTTGTGATGAGCAAGATTAAGTAATCTCTTATACTTAACACTCGTATCACTCTTTTTGACGAGAATGACGAGAAAATCCAAAGAGAAAGATATAAATAAGTAATCATCTCATCATTGTTGCCCACCAATCATGAAATGATATATGTATGCTTCGGCATAGCAAAAGTACAATGTCAAAAGCTTAACATAATTGGATATTTCTTTTTACTCTCTTATATGCCCATGCATGATTTGCTTAAAAGAAAAATATGCAAAGAAAAATAAAAGAATAAAGAATAAAATGTTTTATATATGATTACAAGCATGTTTTCTAGGAGATATAAGAGTTATAGGATGTACCTTAAAAGTAATAGTCCCCATTAGGCAGTTATGATTGTGTGTGAATAAAGTGATTTTCTCATATCTCAAATTGTCATAACATGAAAACACTTATACAATCTTGCGATGTTTTTCACACACAATACGAAATATTCTTTGCTACTTTTGATACATGTGCAGGTACAATATAATTTGGCTATCATAAGAAATACATGTGTTAATGTATGCTAACTAAACTGTCTTGATTTTTTTTTTCTAAATATAAAATTGGTTAGACTTAGCTAGTGTGTGTGTGTGTGTGTGTGTCTTGGATCTAAATACTTGACATTTTTCTTGTTGAGAGATGATTTTGAGAGTCTAAAATGTTGTTTGGATCTTTTGTTAAGTAGCATACTTGATTGCATTCATATCTGTGGTTTTCTCTTCTTGAAAAACTGTTTTTGAGCAATTTTGATAGTTACTAGACACCTCTCGATAGCTAAGCTATCTATCGAGCCTCTTGAGCTTCCTTTCTCGATAGCTGTTATCGCACTTTCAATTCATCGAGGTTTTTGAGAATTAGTCTTGATAGCTGCTCGACAGCTTCTCGACCCATCGAGGAAGTTTCTATATGCTCGATAGATTCTCAATAGCTTCTCGATCCATCGAGGTCATTTTATTGTGGACACCTCTCGATAGCTTCTTGGTAGCTCTATCTATCTAAATTTAAATCTCGACACCTCTTGATACCTCTCGATCCATCGAGAATCGTGGATTTCTATATAAAGGGTCAGCGTGATTTCTCACTTATTTTTCTCGATCTCCCTCGACTCTTTCTGACTCCTCACCTCCCAAAACAGCCTTCTCTCACTCTAAACTTCTTCCCTACTCATTTTTTGGCCTCAAGAGAGTATTCTTCATTTGGTATGATCTCATTTCTCTCATCTTATCATGCATTTCATATCTTTTGACCAAACTTTTGGGGTTTTTGAAAAATTTTCGGGTTTTTCAAAATTGATGAAGTTTTTGTGAAATTTTTGGGATGGGTTTTGTTTAAATGATTTTAAATCATCATGCATTGCATCACATTTGCTTTTTAACAACGATTCATGCATTTTAGATGTGTGCTTAATATGTTGAAATGATGTGTGCTGGTAGGATTGGATTAGGCTAAGCCCATGATATTTTTATTTTTGCATGTCACATGTTCATGCATGTTTCACGCATACATACCAATATTGTTTCTATCTTATTGATATTAAACTGTTTGGTACTTTTCTGCATGTTTCTTTCTCTCTCTCTTTCTTTCGTTAGTTGTTTTATGGCACCTAAACATAAGTCCACTACGTCTCGAAACCCTCTTCATTCCGAGGCATCTTCTTCTTCTCCTTCTGTTGATTCTACTCCATCTCATGTTAGGTTCTGTGATGATAAAGCCCATAAGGACTTTTTAGAGAACTTTTCACGATGCGAAAAACACACAAAAGACATTCCTTTATACATAATACTAGTAGTTCTTTAACAAGTAAACCATGACAATGAAAAAACTGGAACAATGACAAGAGGTATACCTTTAGTATCTAAGTGAGGTCTTAGAGGCAATTTATTCTCCAGATTGGAGTCTTATATACATGCAGCAATGATTTCTCCTCTGACCACCACACTTCAAATTCAGATTCAATTTCCGTAAGCTTTTGATGTTGTCCAAGACACCAGCCCAAATAATAGAAGAACAGAATGGCACTAAAGAGTAACCAACTCTTTCAACTACTCTCATCAGCAACAGAAGTCTATATTTACCTGTATAAGTATAACCAAATATTCAACATAAATTTAACCACAGAAAGAATATAATTAAATATGCTAGTGGGTATTTTGGGTTACAAGATAAAGTAACACAGTTAGTAATATTAAAGCTTAGAGCTCAAAATATGGACTAGCATAAAGTTGTTCAGCCTTGATTAGAAATTAGCAATTATTTCTGCTTCTTTTTTAGCATTCATACTTGTATATTCTATTTTTTTTCCAAGAAAACTGCATACTGTATCTTGTTTCAACTCATCACTTTTAATGAGGCTTTAGAGTAGTAACTACAACTGAAATTGGATAAAAGCATAGTAAGATATTTTAGTCATGGCTGACTTCATTGATAATTTGATAGAAGGTTTAAGTCATATTTCCGAGTAATAAAATTAATTTCTATATTGAATGGTACTAATTGAATAATTGCAAGTAAAATTCAGTGTACAACAACATAATGCATCCAATATATATATATATATATATATTTGTAAAAAAAAGTCAGCTTACAAAAAAAAAATATGTTCATTGCCTTACCCACGCATTGTAGGCTAGTATCATTTGAAGTTTTGTATGAACTGTAGCATCCAAAAAATATGGCCTCTTTGTTAAGACAACAAGACTGACAAGAACAGGAGACTGTAACAGACAACCAGTAATAATCCAATAAATGAAGCTAGTATTATTGACCGCTCTGGCAGAGATATGTAGCAGAGATTATCTCAGACATTTTTTTGACAATCAAATAAGTGTAAGATGGCTAATCACTGGATCTATATACCTTAGCAAGTAGTAAAGTGTTGAATTCACTGGAGTAAATGGCTCGATGGGAATTCTGTTTGGTAGATGGATGAACCGTTAGGAAATCTGTTTGGTAGAAAAGATCCCTTCTTTAGTATATACATATACAGGAGATGGAAAACTTACATCTCACTCATATGTTGTTGGTTGGTTGTCAACATACTGCGGCCAACTTGAATATTTCTATTAATATTTCAAATCCAATATTATTCTGATTGAAACAGAAAGTTTTGTGGGTTTAAAAATAAACAAAAGACAAAAGAAAGAAAACACAGAAATAGTAAAATGGCTAACCAAAATCCATAACTTGATCTTTGGGGAAAAAAAAAATGCAATAAATATATTTTGACTTCATTCAAATTTCAAGTTTCCCTTACTGTAATTTCATAGTTTATGTCAGTGATTATCTCTAAAATTTGAAAATGTAGGTTGAGGGAGATTGAAACTAATGTACGAGAAATAGTTAATAATCAATTAATCATGCATGAGATAAGTGTAACAGATTAACAGTGTATTGTACTACTAAATCTCTATGTACTCTCTTAAAGTTATAAGACTTGTATTGTACCAAAAATATGTCGCTCTTCTAAATTCTCCTACCTACCATTCCCTCTTCTAAAGGAGAAATTATTAACACCTCTAGTCCTCCAAAGTAGTCCCAACCAATAATAAAAGGCCATATGTTAAAACAATGCTAACTCAAGGGAGAGGAGGGGAGGTTGTTTTAGTTGGCTCATATTTAAACTTGAGTAATGGTACCACCACAAATAATTCAACAAACTTTTTACAAATTGATGATATGGAATGGTAATACACATATAAGAACTAAAATTTCATTACAAGTTTTATTAAAAAATAAAATAAAATAAATTCTCTCCCTTCCCTTCCCTTCCTTCCTTCTCCCTCTCCCTCTCGTCTCTCTCTACATCTCCAGTGATTTGCTCGCTGCCACATCCACAATCCAGTTTTAAATTTTATAAAGACTAATGGATATCAGTTTCAACTTTAAACCAATTGTTGCAGCACTGCACAGAAACTCCCAAAGCCGAACGGAATCTGTCTCTAAGTTTCAAAGAAAATGGCCTCTAGCGAATTTTTTTTCTAAATAACAATAAATATTAAAAAATTTAGTTAGTTGTCACGTTGCGAAAGAATATTGAAAACTAGCATCTCGAGTGTCTAAAACTCGAGTTCCAAGAAAAAAATCAAGTTTTTAAGGCTTGAATGCAAAAAAAAAAATCCAAGAGAAAATCGAGTTTTAAAAACTCGAGTTCCGAAAACGCCACTATAGGGCTTAAAAACGTCACTATAGGACTTAAAAATGGAGTTATAAAAAAATTTAGCAGAAAAACGCCGCTATAGGGCTTTAAAATGTCAGTATAGGGCATAAAAACGCCACTATAGGGCTACCCGAACCTAGTATTGAACAGTTATGAAAAAATTTTGCAGAAAAACGCTGCTATAGGGTTTTAAAACGCCACTATAGGACTTAAAAACGTCACTATAGAGGCGATAAAACTAAAAATTTTTTTGCATGAAGCTCGAGTTTCTAAAACTCGAGATTTATGTAAATGGATCTCGATTTTCTAAAACTCGAGATGTCTACTTTCCCTTATAGTTTCAAGCGTTGCCTAACTAACTATATATAAATCATTTTCACATTTATTTTGCCCATTCCCCCGCCTCTAGCTGCCGGATAACTTCTGGGCCCACCGACCCAAAACTCCACCGTAGCCGTACGGTCCATAGTCTCACAACCCCCACACGATGATGCTATTAGAAACACAAAACGCGAACGAAAATTGCTGATGATGGGTTTGGGTGGGTAAGTCACCGGAGATGCAGAGAGAGGGAAGGAGGAAGATGGGTGTGTAAGCCAACAAAAAAATTGTGGAATATTTGATTGGCAGTTCAATTTATAAATTATTTTTATTTTTATTTTACTCGATTTACAACAATCTCTGTTTTCTTTTTCTTAAAAATCTCTTTGGGTTTTGGTGGCGTAGCTCTGTGATTCAACGTTAGGATTCACCTTCTTGTAATGAAAGATGCGAAAACAGACAAGTAAAATCACTAAGAATAATTAGTCTTGGCTAAAATGATCGCACACAAGCCCAACGAATTTGTGGTGGGTGGGTGTGTCACCGGAGAGAGATGAAGAGGGATCGAGGGGGAGATGGACGGGGGAATGGGCAGACTAACAACGTAAATGCCAAGTATATAGTAAGTTAGGCAAAATTCTGAAGAATTAAGAAAAATAGCATCTCGAGTTTTAGAAACTCGAGATCTATTTTAAAACTCGAGATCTATTTTAAAACTCGAGTCTTAAAGACTCGCTTCGCGAGTGTTGTTGGACTGAAAATGCCACATGGATCTCAAGTTTTTGAAAATCGAGTTCCATGCAAAAAAAAATTTATTTTGATCACCCCTATAGTGGCGTTTTTGAGTCCTATGGTGACGTTTTAAAGCCCTATAGCGGCGTTTTCCTGCAAAATTTTTTTTATAAGTGTTCAATACCAGGTTCAGGGAGTCCTATAGTGGCGTTTTTAAGCCCTATAGTGACGTTTTTAAGCTCTATAGCGGCGTTTATGGAACTCGAGTCTTTAAAACTCGATTTCCACGTGGATTTTTTTCCACATCACACTTATCCGCTTACAAATCGAGGCTTAAAAACTCGATTTTTATCTTGGAACTCGAGTTTTAGACACTCGAGATGCTAGTTTTCTACATTCTTTTGGAACGTGACACTTAACTAAATTTTTTAATATTTGTTGTTATTTAGAAAAAAAAATTCGGAGATGGACTATTAGTTAGTGGAGTGGTTTTCCAGATTTGATTTTTTCTTTTATTATAAAAAAACAGCTTGTGATGGAAATTCCATTTGAGTTCTTTTAATATATAATGGGGATCTCAGTTATCTCAACAACGAGCAAGTCACCGAAGATGCAAAGAGAGATGAGAGGGTGAGGGGGATGGAAGGAAGACAGATTTTTTATTTTTTTAATAGGACTTGTAATGAAATTTTAGTTCTATATCTGATGTGTGTTTCATTTTTTATTTTTTATTTTTAAGCTTTCGTGGAACTTTCCATAGCAGCAGATTGTAAAAAGTTTGTGGAATTGTTTGTGGCTGCAGTATTACAAAAGAGGAAATTGTGAACAAAATTGGATTTTTGGTATATCTGGAGTCTGTTTGGCATTCCGCTAAAATCTAGCTTAAGTCGAACAATTCTCTCAAACATCTTGAACATCAAAGAGTGTCAGAGAAAAAAAGATTAAAAAAGAGGTGAACAAGATTGTTTAAGATTAGAAAGACAACGTGAGTAAATACATCTTCATGAAAAGATGCCTATGTTTTTCAGATTCGGCCAATTCCACATTGTTAATAATTCATTTAAGGGCCTTGGTAATTAGGCCTAGCTAGAAAGGTGCAGGCAGACGTTTACCCAAAAAAAAAAAAAAAAAAAAAGAGGTCTTGGCAGACAACGATATAACAACATTATCTCCAACTCATGATTATAAGAGCATAAAGGACGTGGCCCTCTATGTGATCCCTACTTAGTTCAAACCTGACCAATTGACGAACCACAACATTCACAACTTAATGATGAGATCAAGATGGAGATTAGGTCACACTAGAAATGCAAAATACAGAAAGTCTTCCCTATAGCAAAATTAGTTTCAAGAGATAGAACAAAGCAGCCATCTTCTTGGGCAATATGGGTCATTGAAGCCTGCATATTTCATTGCCTACACATGGTGGCATAAGGAATAAACAAAATTTGAAGGAACAATATAGCGTGTAAGGAAGCTCTGATATAAAGGAAGGGAATGTTGAACAATAGATATAAAGAGAAACGCTTGATTTTGAAATGGTGATGATTGATGGTAAACTATTCTGTAGATATAGAAACTTTTTTCACAAAGAACTGATGTGGGAAAGGGCATATAGCACTTTCATACAAGATTATAAAAACTGTTATAGGCTTAAAATCTCTGTACATGTAATAGGAATGAAAAAAACCTAGAAGAAAACTGAACACTGTTGAGTTCAAGTCTTGATGGACTTGAAACCATGTCTCTGTGACACAACAAATCTTTTGATCAAAGCCCACAAACAAAATTTCTTCGTTGTCTCCACCAAAGCCCCTAGTGATTGTTGCAAACTTCACACTAGGATCAAAACAAAGTAGTACTAGAACTTGTGCAAAGGTACTGGCTTAGTCATCATGTTAGCTAAATTATCTGCAATCCTAATCTTCTGAAAAAGAATATCTTCCTTATCAACAACATGCTGAGTTCAAGAGTAACGGACTTGGTCTTTTTCTAAATGAATGGATCTCCGACCGTCACAAAATAGACAAATGTGCTTATGATGAATTTTCAAGTCTTCAATCAAACCGTGTAGCCAAAGAGCCCCCTTGTTGACTACAATCAAACCCATGTATGCAGCTGTAGTGGTTGCCAATGCAATAGCCTACTGCAGTATCAACCTCCAACTCACCAATGCTTTAGCAAATGTAAGTAGCTCATAGTAGAATGGTGCTTATCTAGATCCTTGACATAGTCTGAATCAATGTGTCTTCTAAAAGATTCACCTCTCTCAAACTTCAAACCCAAATCATCTCAAGATCCATATAGCAGCTTGCCAATTATCCTTCCTTAGATCATGCATATAACAACTAACCATGCTAAAAGCCTAAGAATTGTCAGGCCGTGTACATACCATTTCAAATATGAGGCTGCCAACCAAACTGGTATTAGAGCTTCAATTATCACAAAAATACCAGCACAAGGAACACAAAAACACACAGAAGACATTTCTTTATATTCTACAATGTCAATGGTTAAATAGAATGACAAAAGAGAAGACATTAAATAACATGAGTTTTTCATTTCTAATTAACTATGACAATGAAAAAAGGTATGCCTTTAATATCTAAGTCAGGATTTAGAGAACACATTCTATTGTTGTAGCAGATTAGGTCACCAATTTTCCAGATTGGAGTCTTTTATTTAGGTAGCAATGATTTCTCTACTGACTACCACACCTCACAGCCAGATGCAATTAGCTTTTAACGTCCTGCAAGATACCAGCCTAAGGAATTGAAGAACAGAATGACACTAAACAGTATACAACTATTTCAGCTAGTGAAGTTTACATTTACCTGAGATTCTAGCAAATTTGTCAACTACAGGTCCTGCACAAACAAATTTACAACATAAATTTAGCCATGGGAAGAATAAAAGTAAATTTGCTAGTGGGTTGTTTAGGCTACAAGATTAAGTAACAGAGTTAGTAATAGTAAAGCTTAAAATATTGACTAGGCATAAAGTTGTTCAACCAGGGTTAGCAATTAGCAATTATCACTGCTGCTTTTTGAGTAGACCGCAAAATTAGTTTATGTAAGCAATTTAGATTTAGCATTCATACACGTATGTTTTTCTAGGAAAACTACATACAGTATCTTGCTTCAACTTATCATGGACAATATTGTTTTTGGTGTATGAACTACAACTTTTTTTTGATAAGTAATAAGCTTGATTGAGACCAAAATAGAATTGCCCAAATTATTCAGGAAGAATACGGATGGGTACTAAAATTATATAATAGCATGGTAAGATATTTTTGTCATGGCTGAATTAACTAATAGAAGTTTTTAAGTCATATATCTGAATAATAAAATTAATTTAAAAAAACAAATGGTACTAATTGAATAATTGCAAATAGAAGTCAACATAGAGAGAGGCATATGTTCATTGCCCTATCCACTCACTGTAGGCTAGTATCCTTTAAACTTTTGTATGAATTGGAGCACCCAAACTGGTTGGCCTCTTAGGACAACAAGATTGACAAGAGGAGAAGGCTGTAACAGACATGTAAAAATCTATTAACTGAAGCTAGTATTATTAAATTGCTCTGGCAGAGATATGTTGAAGCGATTTTTCTGTGAAGCTATTTGACAATCAATCAAGTGTGCAAGATGGCTAACCATCAGATTTATACCTTAGAAATCATTGAAAGTGTTGAAGTCACTGGAACAAAGGGCTCTAGCCTCTAGGTGAGGCCATGATAACAGATAAGATTTGATAGGTGGATGAACTGTCAAACTTTTGTATGAATTGGAGCACCCAAACTGGTTGGCCTCTTAGGACAACAAGATTGACAAGAGGAGAAGGCTGTAACAGACATGTAAAAATCTATTAACTGAAGCTAGTATTATTAAATTGCTCTGGCAGAGATATGTTGAAGCGATTTTTCTGTGAAGCTATTTGACAATCAATCAAGTGTGCAAGATGGCTAACCATCAGATTTATACCTTAGAAATCATTGAAAGTGTTGAAGTCACTGGAACAAAGGGCTCTAGCCTCTAGGTGAGGCCATGATAACAGATAAGATTTGATAGGTGGATGAACTGTCAGGAGTTCTGTTTAGTAAAAGATCCCTTGTTTAGTATATATATAGGGCATGGAAGAAACCTGTGTAGCTAATTTTGGTTAGCATCCTCCACAATCAATGTCAAGAAATCTAACCAACTTGTTCACAAGAAACATATCTTACCAAAATGTAGAAATTGAAAAAACTTCTAAGAAGCCACCATACTCGTGAATAAATGTATTTTCTCAAGTGGCAAGTTCATTGTAATTGTCACGGTCCAATTGAAACAAGAGTATGCCATCCTGCCACACTGTTGGAGTGTGTCATGGATCTCTCCCTCTTCTAATTGGTTAGAGAAGTCATCAAAATCTCTCGGCAAAGTGGCCATTCACTGTTTTTATATCCACAAAACTCAAAAATGACTTAATGTGTAAAACTTTCAAATCATTTCTATGAGAAACAAAATGAAATTCTAAACCAAAGGGTAATTTGAATAATAGCCAATAAAAGTTATATATGTTCATTACCTTATCTGCTTACTATAAAGAACTGTTCTTCCAACATGTGCACGAATTGTAGCATGCAAACCAAATGGGCTTTTGTTAAGGAAAAGCTTACAAGAAGAGAAGAACAAAACTGACATTAATTGAATCTAGAAAGAAATGAAAAAGAAATTATTTTGACAATCAATCAACATGTAAGAAGGCTTTTCACCAGATACCTTAGAGTGCAGTAAAGTTCAGATGTTGCTGAAACAAAGGTTTCTAGGTTAGCCAACCATAACCAAAAAAAAAAAAAAAAGATCAAGTATTTTGTAAAAAAGATCCATTGCTAAGTACGTAAGAGATAGCAGAAACCGTGATGTAAAAGTTGGAAAACTAAGACTCACCTGATATTTTGGTGAGTCTTATTGGTAAAGAGGTACGATATGGTTAGTGTAGATTTTAGGTCCAAATCTTACTAAGTTAAAGAAATTAGTAAGGCTTGAACGAAGATCTAAATCAGTCCCATCTCACATTTATCACATTCTACCCTTACCTCATGTATTAGTTTCATTCTTCTTTGATCATTGTCTTAGGATTTATAAAAAGGAGGTAATACTATTAAGGATTGAGTTCTAGCTCAAGTAGCATCTACTCTACTTTTTAAGAAGTAGTTGGTGGGTGTTCGTGTACCCCAAAAAAAAAAAAAAAAAAAAAAAAAAAAAAATCTGGAAAATAGGTTACCTCATCTGCTGCAACAATAGAATGAGTTCTCTAAGACCTGACTTAGATACTAAAGGTATACCTTCTGTCATTGTTACAGTTTTTACATAGTCATATTTGACTTGTAAAAGAATAACTAGTGTTATTTAATGCCTTATCTTTCTTGTCATTCGGTTTAACCATTGACATTGTAGAACATAAAGAAATCTCTATTGTGTGTTTTTGTGTACCTTGTGATGTTATTGTTTTGATAGCAGAAGCTCTAATACAGATTTAGTTGTCTTGGTTGGCAGCCTTGCATATGCAGTAGTATGCACTCGTCGTCTCAGCCCAACATTTCTCAAGCTGTCAATGTGGAACCTGGTCACTATGTGCAAGATTAGGATAATGGTCATTCACAAGTTAATGGATCTTGAGATGTATTTTGGGAATGCTGATTTGGGTTTGAAGTTTGAGAGATGAATCTGTTGGAAGACATGTAGCTGGATATGTTGATTCAGACTAGGCTGGAGAAGATCTGGATAATCTTTGTTCTACTCTGAAGCTAGAGGTTGACCTCTGGTGAGTTGGAGGTGATACTGCAGTCAAATATTGTATTATTAACCAGTGAAGTGGAATACATGGCTATGATTGAAGCTATCAAGGAGGTTATTTGGCCACACAGTTTGATTGAAGACTTTTGGAATCATCAGGAGCATGATCTTGAAAATTCAACATAACTAGGAGTTCTATTTGACTTTGACATCTTTCATATATATGTTGCTTTAACTAAAGAGAGGGCTGCAGTGCTGTGCAACGATTAGAGAGTTGAAAAACTTCTCTTTAGGTGAAGCCTTAAACTTTGTGTTTTTTAGAGATTTTTTAGGGTGTATTTGGGGTATGAGTTGTGTGAAAGTGACTTTTTGCCTCTTTTGTAATCTCCATATTTGATTAATGAAATTTTCTTCACACCATCACCCGTGGATGTAGGTTATTGCTGAATCACATAAATCCTTGTTGATTTTGTGAATGTTTATTTTCTTTTAGGTATTTTTAATTTCTATTATTTGTTTGGAGATTTTTCTAAAATCCAAACTAGTTTTCACAATTAATCTTGTATGGAGGATGTTTCCCACTATTTACTTGCGAAATAATTTGCTATATCTATAAAATAATTTATCATCAATTATCACCATTCTCACAGTCCAGATTTCTCTACGGTCTAATGTGGGTTATTGTATAGTATTCCCTACCTTAATTTCCAAGAGCTTCCTTATAAGTTATAATTATAGTTCTTTAGTATTCTATTTAGTATGCCACCAAATGTAGGCATTGAAATATATTTCGGACCTACAGGCAAAGCAAGGGAGATATGGCAGGCTTTAATAACTTATGTTAACCTCGAAGGTGGCTGCTTTGTTCTAACTGCAAACCAATTCTGCATAGGAAGGGAAGACTATTTGCTGTTACTAGTGTATTTTGTATTTCAATTATAAACTAATCACCATCTAGATCCGTCATTCAATTCTAAATGATGTGGTCCATCAATTGGTCAAGGTTTGAACTTTGAACTACGTAGGATTACATAGAAGGGTACATCCTTTATGCTCTTGATAACATCACATGCACTAGAGGTAGTGTTATTATATCACCATCCGGCCCAGTCCATTTTAGCTAGACCAAGGGGAGTCTTATCAAGGTAAGAATTTATACTGGCATGATTGTTAACCGTTGGGAATTGACCAAATCTGAAAAGTATCGGCATCTTTTCATGAAAGATGGATTGATCGACATAGTCTCTCAAAACTGAAACAATTTTATTCACTCTTTGATGTTCTAGATCTTTAAGAGAGTTGTTCGAGCAAAACTAGATTTTACTGGTATTGGGCATCAAGTGGGACTAAACTTTGTCAAGCAAACTCTAAATATGCCCATCCAATTTTGTTTACAATTGTAGTGAAAGCAGAAGTTCTTGATGAGCTGTAATGATGAATTATCTGTGTAGAAAAATTGAGTTCTAGAATTTACTATACTAGTTGTCTTCTTACTAAACAGCTAATTTAGGCTTTGTATTTTATTTTCTGAAGTCTAGAGGATGTATAGAGGTTGGATAGTGGCCACAATTTGTCAAAAACATTGCAAGAAATCAAACCCAAAAAAATAATAAAAACAATAAAAATGAAACATTGTGTAATTTTTGAAATTGGAGTGATGAACTTAAATATGTACACAAAAATTGTATATATTACATATAACTTGTACTAATAAATATGAACCGGCCAAATTGTGTACGATGCCAAGAACACAATATATTCTTTCAGGTTGTGGTACCATCCCTATTAAAGAACATTCACTTGGTTGGTTGGAACTTGGATTAAGTGTTGTTAAATAAGTCGACAATAACACACATCATCTTCCTATTGAGGGTTAAAGCACAAGGCTCTAAACAAGTTTGGAGAAACTTTGTCAATATGTAGTTAGATCTTTTACTCTTTTTTTGGATGAGATTATAGTTAGACCCTCAGTATCAGGGTTCTTTTTTTTTTTTTTTTTTTTTTTTTTTTTTTTCATGGCCTTTAATTTTTGAGTGACACAACTCCCCTAAAAATTGCTGAGGATTTTCTACAAAAATTCCTCTCAATAAGGTTTTGATTAAGCTAAAGGAATGTGGGAGGTGATCATAGAACCTAGATGTATTCACAAATGGCCAAATACATGTAGAATCAATTTTCCAAAATGGAACATAATCTTCCAACATTGCCAATAAAGATACCAAAAGTCAACTTGAGGAACTACAGTAGAGATACGAATACAACCTTTCGAAAGTCTTTGAAGGGCCCTTACAGAGCCAATGATTAACTGAAATAACGGTCACTAAGGTGTAAGTTCTTCAAGTTGCGATTCTCAGATCTCCCCCAAATAAATCTGTTTATCACTACTGCAAGATCCAACAATAGGTTCACTGGGATGGAAGACACACTCATTGACTGAACCAGTGTGGCCAGGGAGCTTATACAAGATGCGTCTAGATGTAGTATCCCAAATGTAAACCATCCGATCTGAACTCCCGGCAGTGACTTTGCTTCCATCAGGTGACCAGCTACACTTCAACAAGTTCTTTTCAAAGTTGTGTTGGTGCCCTTCCATTACCTTTACACACCGATTTGTGGTGCATATGGACGCATATCCCATATGTAGAGTTTGCAATCCATACCATTTGTAAGAAGATAGGAGCCATCAGGACTCAACTGCATACCTGTTATCATATCTTGATGACCTTGAAGTGTCATTGTAACTTCACCTCTGCGCAAGTCCTATACCTTTACTTCATTGTCAATACCACCTGTGAAGATCTTATCAGATGCATCTGAGAAACCGACGGCTGTGATTTGGTATTTATCTGGAAATGTCTGAATGGCACCCCTCTGACGCATATCCCACAGTTTCGCAGTTCCATCATCAGATCCACTGACAACAAGTGGAGGCCCTCTCCGAGAAGGACAGCATGAATTCACAAACGAGGAGTGTTCCGCCATTTTCTTGATTTGTTTTCCTGTTTCAACATCCCATGCCCTCAGCGTTTTGTCAGGGCTGGCTGATATTATCTTTGATCCATCAGTGGTCCAATGAAGATCCAAAACTGCATTCTTGTGCCCTTTTAAAACCATGAAGTTCTTGCAATCCTCGTGCACATTCCACAGAAAAATTTCTTTGTCATGAGACCCAGATGCAACAACTGTTCCCGCAGGATTGAACTTCATTGTATATATGGCACTCTGATGGCCCGTCAGCAACATGATTTGCGATTCCAAACTTAATGTCCGCTGTTTTCCATTTGGCCCAGGTGCTTGAGGAGTACTATATGGGACAGTAGACCATTCCATTGGCCTTGGACCAACTGTAGACAAAGCATTTTCACCCCCTGACAGAATAAATTCCATTTTGTCTTCTGCTTTCTCTAACCAGTAATAAATCTAATCTTTATGGCGTATATCCTGATATAAAAACCAACGAAATTAGCCATCCATGTTAAATAAAGCAGGATGAAATAACTTAACTGATTATCATGACTTACATCCTATATAGGCTATAATTTTTTCTCAGTCTTTCTGATACCTACAAAGTCAATGGTTAAACAAGATAAAAGTAAAAAATCAAAACCACAATAAAGTAAAACAGAAAATCAACAACTAGACTGTACTATCTTATTTTAGTTAATTTTTTTTTTTTTTTCCCTAAACTGGTAGAAGATTGGAAGAACAGAATGTTGAACTTCCAATTTTCAACCAGTTTAGGGAAAAAAAATAATCCAAAAACTAAAAGTTAGTGCAGCCTTTCCCCCAACCTTCCCTTTTCTCTCCTTAAAAGTATGACTCAGAAAATGATCAAAATTCATCATGTCACAACCAATCTAAAGCATTGTGCACGCAAAGACAATGGAAAATGAGTAAAACTAAGCAATTGTTACAATCTGCACTTTTTTTTGGGTGATGAGTTAATTATTCTTGCCAATGATGTTTAACATTGCACTAGATGTATCAATTTGTTAAGCACTACAACAAAAATATTTTTCTATTGCATGGTCAACCCACAAAAATTGACAATCACCCATGCAATTAAATATAGGCATAAATCATTGTAAATAGAAATGATGATCTAGTTAGCAACAAAGGAAACTGAAAAGCATTTAGATTTGATCACATGCTTCAATCAAAGCTAACAAGGTGCGTGTTAAACTTTGATTAGTGCATGCATGCAGTCCAAACTAAATGAATTGGGCCCAATATAACTATAGTCATACAAAGTTTAAACACAAAAGATTAAAAATACTTCTACAGTTGATTACTATCATTGTTTTTATTTTTTTGGGTCCACGACGCCCTAGGTGTGGAACATTATATTTTTCTCAAGTTACTTACTTACACCATTACACCAAGTAGGGGAATAAACAAAATCATAAGCACACAAAAGAAATGTTCATTTTTGTCAATCCTAACAGTGCATCAGGAAAAGTTTTTTCTTTTTTATGTTTCACTATAATCATCTAAGGGATGACAAAACAAGGGTAAAAAAAATTATTACCATGAGGTACAAGTACAATGTTGCTGATGGTCAAGGACTGACTATTTGCAATTTTTTTTTTTAATAATTTTTTTTATAAGTAAACATCAATCGGTAAGAAAGAATGGTTGAGGACTTAGGTTCCAATCTTACTAAATGATCAAATTAGTAAGATTTGAACCTAAGATGTAGCCTAACAAATCCTCCCCCTTTACTAAGGGAGAAAAAGGAAAGAGAACAATAATATATAAAACTCATGAGCATGTAGATGTGNCTACACTAACCATATCGTACCTCTTTACCAATAAGACTCACCAAAATATCAGGTGAGTCTTAGTTTTCCAACTTTTACATCACGGTTTCTGCTATCTCTTACGTACTTAGCAATGGATCTTTTTTACAAAATACTTGATCTTTTTTTTTTTTTTTTGGTTATGGTTGGCTAACCTAGAAACCTTTGTTTCAGCAACATCTGAACTTTACTGCACTCTAAGGTATCTGGTGAAAAGCCTTCTTACATGTTGATTGATTGTCAAAATAATTTCTTTTTCATTTCTTTCTAGATTCAATTAATGTCAGTTTTGTTCTTCTCTTCTTGTAAGCTTTTCCTTAACAAAAGCCCATTTGGTTTGCATGCTACAATTCGTGCACATGTTGGAAGAACAGTTCTTTATAGTAAGCAGATAAGGTAATGAACATATATAACTTTTATTGGCTATTATTCAAATTACCCTTTGGTTTAGAATTTCATTTTGTTTCTCATAGAAATGATTTGAAAGTTTTACACATTAAGTCATTTTTGAGTTTTGTGGATATAAAAACAGTGAATGGCCACTTTGCCGAGAGATTTTGATGACTTCTCTAACCAATTAGAAGAGGGAGAGATCCATGACACACTCCAACAGTGTGGCAGGATGGCATACTCTTGTTTCAATTGGACCGTGACAATTACAATGAACTTGCCACTTGAGAAAATACATTTATTCACGAGTATGGTGGCTTCTTAGAAGTTTTTTCAATTTCTACATTTTGGTAAGATATGTTTCTTGTGAACAAGTTGGTTAGATTTCTTGACATTGATTGTGGAGGATGCTAACCAAAATTAGCTACACAGGTTTCTTCCATGCCCTATATATATACTAAACAAGGGATCTTTTACTAAACAGAACTCCTGACAGTTCATCCACCTATCAAATCTTATCTGTTATCATGGCCTCACCTAGAGGCTAGAGCCCTTTGTTCCAGTGACTTCAACACTTTCAATGATTTCTAAGGTATAAATCTGATGGTTAGCCATCTTGCACACTTGATTGATTGTCAAATAGCTTCACAGAAAAATCGCTTCAACATATCTCTGCCAGAGCAATTTAATAATACTAGCTTCAGTTAATAGATTTTTACATGTCTGTTACAGCCTTCTCCTCTTGTCAATCTTGTTGTCCTAAGAGGCCAACCAGTTTGGGTGCTCCAATTCATACAAAAGTTTAAAGGATACTAGCCTACAGTGAGTGGATAGGGCAATGAACATATGCCTCTCTCTATGTTGACTTCTATTTGCAATTATTCAATTAGTACCATTTGTTTTTTTAAATTAATTTTATTATTCAGATATATGACTTAAAAACTTCTATTAGTTAATTCAGCCATGACAAAAATATCTTACCATGCTATTATATAATTTTAGTACCCATCCGTATTCTTCCTGAATAATTTGGGCAATTCTATTTTGGTCTCAATCAAGCTTATTACTTATCAAAAAAAAGTTGTAGTTCATACACCAAAAACAATATTGTCCATGATAAGTTGAAGCAAGATACTGTATGTAGTTTTCCTAGAAAAACATACATGTATGAATGCTAAATCTAAATTGCTTACATAAACTAATTTTGCGGTCTACTCAAAAAGCAGCAGTGATAATTGCTAATTGCTAACCCTGGTTGAACAACTTTATGCCTAGTCAATATTTTAAGCTTTACTATTACTAACTCTGTTACTTAATCTTGTAGCCTAAACAACCCACTAGCAAATTTACTTTTATTCTTCCCATGGCTAAATTTATGTTGTAAATTTGTTTGTGCAGGACCTGTAGTTGACAAATTTGCTAGAATCTCAGGTAAATGTAAACTTCACTAGCTGAAATAGTTGTATACTGTTTAGTGTCATTCTGTTCTTCAATTCCTTAGGCTGGTATCTTGCAGGACGTTAAAAGCTAATTGCATCTGGCTGTGAGGTGTGGTAGTCAGTAGAGAAATCATTGCTACCTAAATAAAAGACTCCAATCTGGAAAATTGGTGACCTAATCTGCTACAACAATAGAATGTGTTCTCTAAATCCTGACTTAGATATTAAAGGCATACCTTTTTTCATTGTCATAGTTAATTAGAAATGAAAAACTCATGTTATTTAATGTCTTCTCTTTTGTCATTCTATTTAACCATTGACATTGTAGAATATAAAGAAATGTCTTCTGTGTGTTTTTGTGTTCCTTGTGCTGGTATTTTTGTGATAATTGAAGCTCTAATACCAGTTTGGTTGGCAGCCTCATATTTGAAATGGTATGTACACGGCCTGACAATTCTTAGGCTTTTAG
The DNA here is from genome assembly GCF_002906115.3 of Quercus suber. Taxonomy (NCBI): domain Eukaryota; kingdom Viridiplantae; phylum Streptophyta; class Magnoliopsida; order Fagales; family Fagaceae; genus Quercus; species Quercus suber. The sequence continues at coordinate 448,567 of NW_027069985.1, forward strand.
CATGGTTAGTTGTTATATGCATGATCTAAGGAAGGATAATTGGCAAGCTGCTATATGGATCTTGAGATGATTTGGGTTTGAAGTTTGAGAGAGGTGAATCTTTTAGAAGACACATTGATTCAGACTATGTCAAGGATCTAGATAAGCACCATTCTACTATGAGCTACTTACATTTGCTAAAGCATTGGTGAGTTGGAGGTTGATACTGCAGTAGGCTATTGCATTGGCAACCACTACAGCTGCATACATGGGTTTGATTGTAGTCAACAAGGGGGCTCTTTGGCTACACGGTTTGATTGAAGACTTGAAAATTCATCATAAGCACATTTGTCTATTTTGTGACGGTCGGAGATCCATTCATTTAGAAAAAGACCAAGTCCGTTACTCTTGAACTCAGCATGTTGTTGATAAGGAAGATATTCTTTTTCAGAAGATTAGGATTGCAGATAATTTAGCTAACATGATGACTAAGCCAGTACCTTTGCACAAGTTCTAGTACTACTTTGTTTTGATCCTAGTGTGAAGTTTGCAACAATCACTAGGGGCTTTGGTGGAGACAACGAAGAAATTTTGTTTGTGGGCTTTGATCAAAAGATTTGTTGTGTCACAGAGACATGGTTTCAAGTCCATCAAGACTTGAACTCAACAGTGTTCAGTTTTCTTCTAGGTTTTTTTCATTCCTATTACATGTACAGAGATTTTAAGCCTATAACAGTTTTTATAATCTTGTATGAAAGTGCTATATGCCCTTTCCCACATCAGTTCTTTGTGAAAAAAGTTTCTATATCTACAGAATAGTTTACCATCAATCATCACCATTTCAAAATCAAGCGTTTCTCTTTATATCTATTGTTCAACATTCCCTTCCTTTATATCAGAGCTTCCTTACACGCTATATTGTTCCTTCAAATTTTGTTTATTCCTTATGCCACCATGTGTAGGCAATGAAATATGCAGGCTTCAATGACCCATATTGCCCAAGAAGATGGCTGCTTTGTTCTATCTCTTGAAACTAATTTTGCTATAGGGAAGACTTTCTGTATTTTGCATTTCTAGTGTGACCTAATCTCCATCTTGATCTCATCATTAAGTTGTGAATGTTGTGGTTCGTCAATTGGTCAGGTTTGAACTAAGTAGGGATCACATAGAGGGCCACGTCCTTTTTTTTTTTTTTGATAGGGAATACTGAGAAAATTTTATTACTAACTACTAAGGCGAGGATAAGTACATAGCATCCTGAAATACAATAGATTCCAAGAAAGGTGGACATTCCTCTATCCAAGTTACAAAAGTATCATTTCCCTTAGCATGTTGTGCTAAAAAATGTGCTACCTTGTTTGCATTCCTTTTCACATGTTGTATATGAGATTGTCTAAAGTTTTGGAGTCTCTGAAGTATGCCTTGAATGACGTCTGTGATAGAGACTTTAGGAGTAGTGGTGCCACAGAGAGCGTCAGACACCACTTTAGAGGGCCACGTCCTTTATGCTCTTATAATCATGAGTTGGAGATAATGTTGTTATATCGTTGTCTGCCAGGACCTCTTTTTTTTTTGGGTAAACGTCTGCCTGCACCTTTCTAGCTAGGCCTAATTACCAAGGCCCTTAAATGAATTATTAACAATGTGGAATTGGCCGAATCTGAAAAACATAGGCATCTTTTCATGAAGATGTATTTACTCACGTTGTCTTTCTAATCTTAAACAATCTTGTTCACCTCTTTTTTAATCTTTTTTTCTCTGACACTCTTTGATGTTCAAGATGTTTGAGAGAATTGTTCGACCTAAGCTAGATTTTAGCGGAATGCCAAACAGACTCCAGATAAACCAAAAATCCAATTTTGTTCACAATTTCCTCTTTTGTAATACTGCAGCCACAAACAATTCCACAAACTTTTTACAATCTGCTGCTATGGAAAGTTCCACGAAAGCTTAAAAATAAAAAATAAAAAATGAAACACACATCAGATATAGAACTAAAATTTCATTACAAGTCCTATTAAAAAAATAAAAAATCTGTCTTCCTTCCATCCCCCTCACCCTCTCATCTCTCTTTGCATCTTCGGTGACTTGCTCGTTGTTGAGATAACTGAGATCCCCATTATATATTAAAAGAACTCAAATGGAATTTCCATCACAAGCTGTTTTTTTATAATAAAAGAAAAAATCAAATCTGGAAAACCACTCCACTAACTAATAGTCCATCTCCGAATTTTTTTTTCTAAATAACAACAAATATTAAAAAATTTAGTTAAGTGTCACGTTCCAAAAGAATGTAGAAAACTAGCATCTCGAGTGTCTAAAACTCGAGTTCCAAGATAAAAATCGAGTTTTTAAGCCTCGATTTGTAAGCGGATAAGTGTGATGTGGAAAAAAATCCACGTGGAAATCGAGTTTTAAAGACTCGAGTTCCATAAACGCCGCTATAGAGCTTAAAAACGTCACTATAGGGCTTAAAAACGCCACTATAGGACTCCCTGAACCTGGTATTGAACACTTATAAAAAAAATTTTGCAGGAAAACGCCGCTATAGGGCTTTAAAACGTCACCATAGGACTCAAAAACGCCACTATAGGGGTGATCAAAATAAATTTTTTTTTGCATGGAACTCGATTTTCAAAAACTTGAGATCCATGTGGCATTTTCAGTCCAACAACACTCGCGAAGCGAGTCTTTAAGACTCGAGTTTTAAAATAGATCTCGAGTTTTAAAATAGATCTCGAGTTTCTAAAACTCGAGATGCTATTTTTCTTAATTCTTCAGAATTTTGCCTAACTTACTATATACTTGGCATTTACGTTGTTAGTCTGCCCATTCCCCCGTCCATCTCCCCCTCGATCCCTCTTCATCTCTCTCCGGTGACACACCCACCCACCACAAATTCGTTGGGCTTGTGTGCGATCATTTTAGCCAAGACTAATTATTCTTAGTGATTTTACTTGTCTGTTTTCGCATCTTTCATTACAAGAAGGTGAATCCTAACGTTGAATCACAGAGCTACGCCACCAAAACCCAAAGAGATTTTTAAGAAAAAGAAAACAGAGATTGTTGTAAATCGAGTAAAATAAAAATAAAAATAATTTATAAATTGAACTGCCAATCAAATATTCCACAATTTTTTTGTTGGCTTACACACCCATCTTCCTCCTTCCCTCTCTCTGCATCTCCGGTGACTTACCCACCCAAACCCATCATCAGCAATTTTCGTTCGCGTTTTGTGTTTCTAATAGCATCATCGTGTGGGGGTTGTGAGACTATGGACCGTACGGCTACGGTGGAGTTTTGGGTCGGTGGGCCCAGAAGTTATCCGGCAGCTAGAGGCGGGGGAATGGGCAAAATAAATGTGAAAATGATTTATATATAGTTAGTTAGGCAACGCTTGAAACTATAAGGGAAAGTAGACATCTCGAGTTTTAGAAAATCGAGATCCATTTACATAAATCTCGAGTTTTAGAAACTCGAGCTTCATGCAAAAAAATTTTTAGTTTTATCGCCTCTATAGTGACGTTTTTAAGTCCTATAGTGGCGTTTTAAAACCCTATAGCAGCGTTTTTCTGCAAAATTTTTTCATAACTGTTCAATACTAGGTTCGGGTAGCCCTATAGTGGCGTTTTTATGCCCTATACTGACATTTTAAAGCCCTATAGCGGCGTTTTTCTGCTAAATTTTTTTATAACTCCATTTTTAAGTCCTATAGTGACGTTTTTAAGCCCTATAGTGGCGTTTTCGGAACTCGAGTTTTTAAAACTCGATTTTCTCTTGGATTTTTTTTTTTGCATTCAAGCCTTAAAAACTTGATTTTTTTCTTGGAACTCGAGTTTTAGACACTCGAGATGCTAGTTTTCAATATTCTTTCGCAACGTGACAACTAACTAAATTTTTTAATATTTATTGTTATTTAGAAAAAAAATTCGCTAGAGGCCATTTTCTTTGAAACTTAGAGACAGATTCCGTTCGGCTTTGGGAGTTTCTGTGCAGTGCTGCAACAATTGGTTTAAAGTTGAAACTGATATCCATTAGTCTTTATAAAATTTAAAACTGGATTGTGGATGTGGCAGCGAGCAAATCACTGGAGATGTAGAGAGAGACGAGAGGGAGAGGGAGAAGGAAGGAAGGGAAGGGAAGGGAGAGAATTTATTTTATTTTATTTTTTAATAAAACTTGTAATGAAATTTTAGTTCTTATATGTGTATTACCATTCCATATCATCAATTTGTAAAAAGTTTGTTGAATTATTTGTGGTGGTACCATTACTCAAGTTTAAATATGAGCCAACTAAAACAACCTCCCCTCCTCTCCCTTGAGTTAGCATTGTTTTAACATATGGCCTTTTATTATTGGTTGGGACTACTTTGGAGGACTAGAGGTGTTAATAATTTCTCCTTTAGAAGAGGGAATGGTAGGTAGGAGAATTTAGAAGAGCGACATATTTTTGGTACAATACAAGTCTTATAACTTTAAGAGAGTACATAGAGATTTAGTAGTACAATACACTGTTAATCTGTTACACTTATCTCATGCATGATTAATTGATTATTAACTATTTCTCGTACATTAGTTTCAATCTCCCTCAACCTACATTTTCAAATTTTAGAGATAATCACTGACATAAACTATGAAATTACAGTAAGGGAAACTTGAAATTTGAATGAAGTCAAAATATATTTATTGCATTTTTTTTTTCCCCAAAGATCAAGTTATGGATTTTGGTTAGCCATTTTACTATTTCTGTGTTTTCTTTCTTTTGTCTTTTGTTTATTTTTAAACCCACAAAACTTTCTGTTTCAATCAGAATAATATTGGATTTGAAATATTAATAGAAATATTCAAGTTGGCCGCAGTATGTTGACAACCAACCAACAACATATGAGTGAGATGTAAGTTTTCCATCTCCTGTATATGTATATACTAAAGAAGGGATCTTTTCTACCAAACAGATTTCCTAACGGTTCATCCATCTACCAAACAGAATTCCCATCGAGCCATTTACTCCAGTGAATTCAACACTTTACTACTTGCTAAGGTATATAGATCCAGTGATTAGCCATCTTACACTTATTTGATTGTCAAAAAAATGTCTGAGATAATCTCTGCTACATATCTCTGCCAGAGCGGTCAATAATACTAGCTTCATTTATTGGATTATTACTGGTTGTCTGTTACAGTCTCCTGTTCTTGTCAGTCTTGTTGTCTTAACAAAGAGGCCATATTTTTTGGATGCTACAGTTCATACAAAACTTCAAATGATACTAGCCTACAATGCGTGGGTAAGGCAATGAACATATTTTTTTTTTGTAAGCTGACTTTTTTTTACAAATATATATATATATATATATATTGGATGCATTATGTTGTTGTACACTGAATTTTACTTGCAATTATTCAATTAGTACCATTCAATATAGAAATTAATTTTATTACTCGGAAATATGACTTAAACCTTCTATCAAATTATCAATGAAGTCAGCCATGACTAAAATATCTTACTATGCTTTTGTCCAATTTCAGTTGTAGTTACTACTCTAAAGCCTCATTAAAAGTGATGAGTTGAAACAAGATACAGTATGCAGTTTTCTTGGAAAAAAAATNATGTGATTCAAACTTCTTAAAACTATCCCATGCTTCACTGCGCCTTGAAGTGTCTGGTTCGCCATAAAACCCTATGATCTCCATTCGTTTGGGGAATCTTTTTCAATCCAGGTATCAATGTAATACTTGGATGAATCTATCACCTCCAAGTTAACTGTAGCCTTCCAGAAAAGAACAAGCCACCACCCTGTCCCTCTCTAGGAACCACCCATTATTTTCAAAATCCAGGTTCTGTTGATCGTATCTAGCCTTGTTTGTTGCCAGTGTCTCGGCAATGAACACGACAGAGGGATCTTTTGCCCGGATTAATTTCCAAGCTCCTTCCCTGTACGCAAGTTTCCAAGCCCGCGACAGTTCCATACTAAGCAATCATGGCGACTGGCGGGGCTGGGTATCAGCCTCTGCCAATTCACTACGGCATCCTCTTCATTCCTCAAAACTGATAACGTTTATTGGGTAACTCGGAATGATCTTCACTAATTGCTTCTATTCTCTTCTTCTTACTCGGCTTGTCAAGTGAAACTTCCTCTGATGGCTTGTTGTTCACCATATAACCCTAGTCCAACGTGGCTTGTTGGCTTGCAAAGAAACCCTATGAGTATTTGGTTGTCACGTGCATTGCTGCTAATCCCACTTGAATTCAAATCCGGGTTGAATTCCGGATTTTTGCTGAGGGAATATTACCCTTCAGTTTTTGTTTACGTGACTGTCTCCAGTGGGTGCATCTGGACGTCAATCAGGGTAGGTGTAGTTTCCTATTTTGGTAGGATTCTCTAGGCAATCAAAATCCTTTAAAGCTGCCCAATCTCATTAAGGTGAATATCATTATGCGCGCATTTGGAGGAGAGACATCATTGCGCATTAACTCCTGAGCACTGTTGGAATTTCTAGTCAATAGGGAATTTAATTGTGTAACGGTCTGCCTTAACTCCTTATCTCCCACATCGTTTGATTGACTCGGTTCTGAAGGTGTTCTACCTGCTCATCTCTACTCGGCTGTGCACGGCTTTCATCAACTTGAACATTGGTCTGCTCCTCTCTTTCCCTGTCGTTCTTCTTCCCCACCGTTACCTTCTCAGCCGAGGTCTAGTGTTTTGTTGGTCTGGACTTGTAAAAACCAGGAACGGCTATGACTTGTTTACGAGAAAAGGAGAACGGTGATGCCTGAGATTTGGTCCAAATTGCTTCTGATCATGAGTTAATGTACCTTCGCTGTTCAACCATATTTCGCAATCCTTGTCGTCATGATCAAAGCAGCCACACTAGTAGCAAATATTTCGATAGTCTCTCGTATTTGAAACTAATCCAAACCTGGTTTTCTTGGCCAATTGAAACCAGCGTCCACGGCATAATGGACCGGTAACATCCATTGAAACTCTAAACCCGAATAAAGTTTCCTCCCTCTGTTTCCCTTGGATTGGCAATAGGTATGACCCTTCCAGAACTTCAAAATCTTCTCCGCTGCCCTCACGTTCATAACTTAATAGGAAGGTCGTGTACTTGCACCCAGAAAGAAGTTCTATCCAGTTTGAGTTCATCACCAGAGTAATTTGTGTCGTATTTTTCCATAACGACAAATGCTTATCAAAGCCATGGTTCACTCTAGAGCACTCTATCTACTTCCACTTCGTTATCAAACACAAACAAAATTCTGTGGTCTCCCAAATGACGGACCTAAAAACCATTTTTGGAGCGCCAAGTGGGATGAAGGTTTTAGCAATTGCATCGATGTTCAGGCTTTTTTGTGAGGAACTTTGTAACAATACTTAACTCTGGTGAGCTCAATTCCTCATCTAAACAACAACCCGGACCTTCTTTTTCTGACAAAGTAAGTCGATTCCAATTAGAGGTCAGATCATCCATGGTGGTGAGAAAAAGAAAACACCATCCACGAACAAATAAAAACTTTCACTGTTTCCAGTACCCCGAAAAAAACCCCAAACTTAGGATACCTTGTTATCCCAAGGGTTACTATCACTCCTTCCTAAGGAAGGGACCTCTATTCTACTATAAAAGAAAGCTGACTAGAGAGCTTTCTTTGGTACAGAGAAACTCAACTTTTTCCTTTTAACAAGTAGAAAGTTGGAAGAATAAAATGTCAAACTTTAATTAATTGGCAATATAAATCACCCACATATTCTACATTGGTCTAAATTTGGGCTCATTTTGGTCCATTCTCTAATTCCGGCCATGTGATGATTTCAATCGGAATGTGAACAAAGCTTTATTACTATTTTTTCTAAATTCATTTTTATTTTCTTTTTTAATTAGGTAATTATCATTTTGGTTTCTAACATTTATACAATTTGTCAATTTGGTTTTTAATGTTCTAAATGTGTCCATTTAGTTCCTAACTTTTTAGTATTGTATCAAAATAATCCTGATGGATTTTTTTTTTTTTTTTTTTTTTTCATTTTTCCATAATTTTCTTAATTCATTGTTTGTGATTTGGCTGTTTTAGTTAATTTTTCCTGTAACTATGATTATTATTTTTTAACTTGAATAAAGCTTATTAAAATAAGGGTTAATTGCAATTATCCATCAATCCAAATTAAAATTGAACCATCATTTTATTTAGTAACTACTGCTTCAAGTTCTAGATATTCAATTTAGTTACTAATGTTTCAAATGTGTTAGTTTAGTTCCTAACTTTTGATGTTATGTCAAAATAGTTATTGTCATTATGAGAGGTTTTCCCCCTAATTTTCTTATTTTATTGTTTGTTTATTTTTATTATTTTAGTTCATTTTTCTTGTAATTATTATAATTATTAAAAAAAAAAAAAACTTGAATAGTGCTTATTAAAATAAGGAGAATATCCATTGTTAGTGGCCATGACATATGTCATGTTTTGATAGGTCAGCGGCTCGACTCAAGTTCTTTAGCGTAGTCAAGTTTGATACCCATGCCAATGGGTTGTTCTTTGGCCGCTACTGTTACGTTTTTTCCTATGCGTAAAATAACATAATGAGTGATCAAGATAAAAATTAATGAGCCAATAGTTTTCTCGTATGTAAATAATTCATGCCATGACACATAAATAAATTGAAGGAAATGTATTAGGCTACGCAACATATAAAGTTGAGGTAATTAAATATGTATAGCAAGACTAAACAAATATATATACCGAGATTTCATAAATATATGTTCGTCAAATGCCAAATTATTATATTCAACATTAACCCATGTTGTGAGTTTCAGTTAACTCAATTAGTAAAGTTTCTGATAATTATATAAGAAATCTGGGGTTCAATCTCTGCCTACACATTAAGCAATATTATAATGTGTAATAATCTGTATATATTAAGGGGATTCGGAAAGTTAGTTATTGCTTTTTTATTATCAAAAACACCTCTAATTGTTTCTCAAAAAAAAAAAAACCCTAATTTAATTAATCTAAACCAATCAAAATGGAGTTAAAATAATAATATTCTCTCTTAAATAAATCTCCTACCCTCGTTGAAACACTACTTTTACTTCTAAGTTGAAATACTATCCCTCGTTCTTAAAAAAAAAAAAAAAAAAAAAAAAACCTGGCCTTCCAAAAAAAAAAAAAAACACTCCCTAAACACCAAAACACTCCCCGCGTTCATAAAATAAAAAAATAAATAAAAACTCCCCACATTCAAATAACGATCTATCAATAAAATTAAAAATAAAAACCTTCTCAGTAGTTGAACTTCTCAAAAACACAAATGCATAACATTCATCACACTCTTAAGAATTTTTTGTAATTGAAAAATATAATAATCCCAAATTATAATGGATATAGATTATTAAAATTTACCCAAAAAATAGAAGAGTCTCTGAGCACTCATGCGCGTGCTCAAAGGCTAGTAATATATAAAGAGAATAAGATATATAAAAATTTATCTTGGTTGCAAGCATCATGTATTTTTCTCTTTGCAAAAATAAACGTGAGGCACGTGCAAAAAGGTCAAGTCCGAAAGATTTGTACTAGCTAGTGTGAAATGGCAGCAACCATGAAATCTTGCAAAAATAGCAGTTTGTGGGTCTTAGAGCATCTCCCGCAATTTCTCCAAAATTTTGTATTGTTTAGAAAATGAACAGTGACTTTTACTTTTTACTTACTTTTCTAAATATATTTTTCAATATATTCTCCATCTTTTTTTTTTTTTTTTTATATCCATTAAAATATTATTTCTTTATTCTTTTTTTAATCTTCCTTCATTCATTCATAATGGTCATATTTTTCAAATTCTCAACATCTATATTTTTTAATCTTCCAACGGTAATATTTTTAAATTTTACAATAATGTTTTTTTTAAGAAATATCATTGAGCACTTGTTACAATGATAAAATGAGTTGTAGGATTAATCTAATTTTATTAAGAAGTGTTACGTCAACAACATTTTTTCAATATTTTTACAAAAAAAATCATATATGATAAGTTGTTACTAGTTTTAATTTGACCCCATGATTGAAATTACATTTTACTTGCCAATATTAGCTAATAACAATTTATCTCTTAAAATTTATTGCAAAAATATTGTAGTAGCATTTTTCAATTTTGATTTCTTATTTCTTTATTTTATTTTTCCTTTTTCTCTTTATTTTTTTCATCCATACGTCTCTTCTTCTTCTTTTTTTCTTTTTCTTTTTTCTCTTGTTTTTTCTCCTCCACACACGTATATCCACTCCTCTCTTTATGTTCACTTTTTTCACTTACGTTTTTGTTTTTCTACTTCACTCCAGAACACCCAGCTTTTTCTTTCTCTTTCTCCTCTCTCTATCTTCACTTTTGTTCTTGTTTTTTTACTTCTTTTACTCCTAACAATACATAGTTAATTTCTCACCACATACCTCTTGCATAACTTTACAACTCCACATATGATCACAGACCAAAGTTCATAATATGAAAAATCTCATTTGAGAGAGAAAGAGAGAGAGTCGGTGGAGAACAAAAATCAAATGGGTCTCTCTCTTTTTTCTTTTTTCTTTTTTTTAATTGTTCTGAATTCATTTGGTTTATGAGAAAATTTTGTTTTTGTGTTTGGACTGTGCTCTGCATTTTGTAGCCGTTGAGATAAAGAAGAGAGAAAGGGAGCGAGGAAGAAGAGAGAGTGAGGAAGAAAGAGAAAGTGAGGAAAGAGGAAAAAATCTTTTTTTTATTCAACCAGATAATTATTTTAAGTGAGAAAAATGGTTTAGAGTTGTTACAGTGTTCTTTATATCAAGAGAACTATTGTAGCAACTTCAAAAAAGAAATTTGAAAGTTTCAAAAAAAAAAAATTTTTGAAAAGTTTTGCTTTTAGAGAATCTATTGGAGCTGATTTTTTGGGTTTGCTCTCCAAAAAATAAATTTGGCTAATCTATTGGAGATGCTCTTAGCATTGTCTTGTGGTCCTACTGCACATTTGGATGGGATTTGGCACTTAGCATTCATAGGGCTTGTCTTAGAGCATTCTCATCAAGGTTAGTAAAATTTTTAGCATATACTGTTTACCAAAATTTTTTTTTTATTGGTGAGTCTTGATAAAAATTCGGATTATTTGCTATAATAAATAATTGCACTATTTTTTTTTTTCCATGAATCTCCTGCATCCCACTGGGTTGTGACTAGTTTAAATTTTAAAAATATAATTAATATGAAAGTTCAGTTAGATAAATATAAATTTCAATAAAAAATTTACAATACTTTAGAAAATTGATTATGAATTTTCCGAAGAATTTTACAATAAATGATTTTTTTAGGTTATTTGAAAAATATAAAGTGGTAATATTAATATTAATATTCTCCCCCTTAAAAGTATTGTATGATTTCATTCTTCACATTTAATAAATTTATCACTAGCTATTCATAAATCTAATCATGTAATTTAAAAATATTTGAATTAGGTAAGATTTAAGTGATGCTAGATCTTTTTTTATTTAGTTATAGCATTTGACTGGTGAGACTTGAGAACAGTTCAGATTATGTGCAAATGATTATACTATTGTTGTTGTTGCTGTTGTTGTTGTTGTTGTTTTTTTTTTTTTTTTTTTTTTTTTGAATTTCATGTATTGCATGGATTTGCTACTAGTTTTATAATATCATTAAGATGGAAGTTCAACAAAGGATTAAACTAATTTTATTATAATTTTGTATTAAGTGTCGAAGGTAGACTTCAATTCTACTCTAAATTTGTGCTGAGTTTCTCCTCAATCTAAAACTATTTTTTAAGTCCATTTAAAAGTACATCAAAACCATTTAAGATTATTTGCAATTCATTTGAAACTAATTTAAATTCTTTTTCCAAACCTTATAGTTAACACATATATAAATTTTAATTAGAAATTATTTTAATACTTTAGAAAATTGATTATGCATTTTCAGTAGATTTTTATAATAAATGACTTTTTTTTTTATAGTTTATTTGCAAAATATAATAAACACCAACAACATTGTATTACAATAAAAAATAAAAAATAAATCATTAAAAATTAAATAAATAGTTCAACAAAGTATAATTTTTTATATTAAAATATATCATGTGTAGTGATAAATAATAATAATAATATAATGGCGTTAAAAAATCTCAAACTCTTTCTTCTTTTATCTTTTGCCCTGGCTCGCAGGAAACCCCAATGGCTTCATATCTCTCGCCACCTCTCATCTCGCTGGCGAGAAGAAATTTGGCTTCTAATTCTCTTTCCTTCCGATTGAAAAGTGAAATCAAAACGTTTCATAATTACGAAAACAACCCGACGGATTGTCGATTTTACTGAAGCAATAATTTTCGAGATTGGATGTGAGAAGTCTGAAGAAATCTGAAGCCATCGGTTTTTTTTTTTTTCTCTCTCGACCAAGAAAAAGAAATGAAGAAAGAGATGATGTTTTTTACGGAAAATTTTAGTGACACTGATTTTGCCCCCAAAATTTTCACACCCATACAATAAGGGCAATTGAGTTTTATTTGCCTGGGTAAGGCAATGAACATTTGTCTCTGTCAATGAACTTTATTTGCAATTATTCAATTAGTACCATTTGGTTTAGAAATTGATTGTATTACTCAGAAATATGACTTAAAACTTCCATCAATGAATTCAGCCTGGACTAAGTTAAAAGCCTCGCTGTCAGTGATAAGTTGAAACAAGACACGGTGGCAGTTTTCTTGGGGAAAGATAGAACATACAAGTATGAATGCTAAATCTAAAATTCTTACATTACTAATTTTGCATTGTACCCAAAAACAAAGCAGAAATAGCTGCTAATTGCTAATCAAGGCTGTACAACTTTATGCCTAGTCAAAATTTTGAGCTTTAAGTTTTGCTATTGCAAACTGTGTTACTGTATCTTGTAACCCAAAACACCCACTAGCACATTTAATTATATTCTTACAATGGTTAAATCTATGTTGACTCCTTGTTTATACAGGTCCTGAAGTTGACTGATTTGCTACAATCTCAGGTAAATTTTAACTTGTTGAAAGCTAAAGTCAATTACATCTGTGATAGTTGAAAGCTGGTGTCACTTGTAGATACTCACTCTTTAATTTTGTTCTGTTTAATTCTTTGGGCTGGTATCTTGGAAAACATCAAAAGCTAATGGCAATTCATCTGGATGTGAAGTGCAGTGGTCAGTTGAGAAATCATTGCTGCATGTATTTAAGACTCCAATCTGGAAAATAGGTGACCTCATCTGCTGCGACAATATAATGGGTTCTCTAAGACCTGACTTAGATACTAAAGGCATACCTTCTGTCATTGTTACAGTTTTTTCATTGTCATATTTTACTTGTAAAAGAATAACTAGTGTTATTTATTGTCCTTTCTTTTGTCATTTAGTCTAAGCATTGACATTGTAGAATATAAAGAAATGTCTTTTGTGTATCTCGTGCTGTTATTGTTGTGACAGGAGAAGCTCTAATAGCAATTTGGTTGGCAGCCTCATATATGCAATGGTACACACTCGGCCCATCATTTAAAAAACTGCCAATATGGCTAGTCGTTATATGCAAAATTCTGGGAAAGGTCCTTGGCAAGTTGTTAAATGGATCTTGAGATATATTTGGGAATGCTGATTTGGGTTCGAAGTTTGAGAGAAATTTGTTGAAAGACGCGTAGCTATATATGTTGATTCTGACTATGTTGGTGATCTAGATAAGCTTCATTCTACTATGAAGCTAGGGGCCGACCTCTTGTGAGTTGAAGGTTGACACTACAGTCAACTACTGCATTGTCAACCAATGAGGCTGAATACATGGCTATGATTGAAGCTATTAAAGAGGCTATTTGGACACCAGGTTTGATTGAAGACTTGGGATTCATCAGGAGCCCGATTTTGAAATTAAATATAGCAAGGAGTTCTCTATCTGACTATGACAACTTTTACATATATGTTTTTTCAGCCAAAGAAAGGGCTGCAGTGCTGTGCAACAATCGGAGAGGAGAAAAACTTCTCTGTTTTAGGTGAAGCCCTAAACTTTGTATTTGTGAGAGAGTTTTAGAGGGTATATGGGGTTTGGAGGTTTGTGAGAGTAACTTTGTGCTAATCTCCATTTTTTATTAGTGAATTTTTCTCCTAACCGTCACCTGTGAATGTAGGCAATTGCTGATGTGATTGTCTTTATTTTCATTACTATTTTTTGTTTGGCAACCATTCTAAAACTCATACTAGCATTCACAATCAATCCTATATGGTAGTGCTATCTAGAGGTCGTTTCCTGCAACAGTTATTTGTGAAATAATTTTCTATATCTGTAGAATAATTAATCAGCAACCATCACCATTCTCACAATCGAGTATTTCTCTTAGAGTCGAATGTGGGTTATTGTTCAGTATTCCCTTACTTTATATTCAAGAGCTTTCTTATAATTTATAGTTCTTCAATATTTTGTTAAATCCTTATGCCACCATATGTAGGCATTGAAGTAGATTTTGGACCTACAGCCAAAGCAAGGAGATATGGCAGGCTTCAATGAGCCATGTTAACCTCGAAGGTGGTTGCTTTGTTCTAACTGCAAACCAATTCTGCAAAAGGGAAGACAATTTGTTGTCACTATAGTCAATGTATTTTGTATTCTAGTTACAACCTAATAACCATCTAGATCCCATCATTCAATTCTGGATGATGTGCTCCATCAATTGGTCAAGGTTTAAACTAAATAGGATCACATAGAGGGATACATCCTTATGTTCTTGATAAAATCATATGTGCTACAGTTAGTGTTATTATATCACCATCCGGCCAAGTCCATTATGTTATGGCTGGACCTAATTACCAATGGGAGTCAATCTCAGCTGATCTAGATAAGAATTTATACTTGCAAGTTGTTAACCTTTGGGAATTGGCCAAATCTGAAATGTATTGGCATCTTTTCATTATAGATGGATTGATCCACTTTGTCTCTCCAATCTGAAATAATCTTATTTGCTTTTTGATGTTCTAGATCTTTGAGAGAATTGTTTGAGCAAATTAAGCTAGATTTTAGTGACATTGGGGGTCAAGTGGGACTCAACTTTGTCATGCAGACTCTAGATATACTCAATCAATTTTGTTTACAAATGTTGTGGAAGGAAGAAGTTCTTGAGGAGCTGTAATGGTGACTTAGCTATGTAGAAAAATTGATTTCTGGAGTTGACTTTACCTAGTTCACCTCTTACGAAACAACTAATTTAGGCTTTGCATTTTTCGTTTCTTAAGTTTAGAGGATGTACAGAGGTTGGATAGTGGCCACCATTTGTAAAACCCTAGTTCTCCTCACTATTTAAGATTGAATAGTTTGTATAGTTGCTTCCTGAAAAATTTTGTGTACAAAAAATCAAACATTTTGTATGGTTGCTTCTTGGTAAGCTTATTTTTCAGAGTCTGCCCACGGGGATAGATCAGCTTGTACAGTTCATGAATATGTTGCTCCTGAAATTTTTGCAACTGGAAGGATGAACTTAAACTTGTAGATGAAAATGATGCTCCAGCAGGACTAAGCAAAGCAAATATGAATTTTGGCTTTTTTTAGGTTTCTTTTAATTAGGCAATCTTAATATCTTATACGGTGCCTAATTACATCCAATCGAAGGACACAAATATCAATCGACTTTATGAAATCACTATTTAAGATTGAAGATATTATATTTGTTCAGTGAGAGGGAAAAAGAAGGGGGAAAGAGAGAGCAGTAGGAGCTGAAACATGAAAGTTGAGACCACATTCTTCATCCTTGGTAACTAGCACAACTAAATTAGAACTTGATGTAGGTTCCAGACTTCCAGTTAACTGGTAAAATTTCTTGTTAAATATATTTTTGTATGTAAGGAATAATTGAAGGCAGTAGCGATATTGTATCCATATGCCTTGGTGTGACTAGTGAGCATAGTTATCAAAGCAAATACAATCCATATGCAGTTATCATACATAGGGAAATACTTCTAGTCCTCCAATTGAGGCCATCAGGCATCAACTACCACAAAAAATAAAAATAAATAAAATATGGCCACCAAATATTGATCTTATCTTTTCACCGATCACACAGGAGGAAAACATTATGTACCATGCAAGATTTTTCACCATTTTTTAAACGATATTATAGTTACTTAGACCCTCAAGATTAAGTTCAAAAGCATGGCCATCCTAATATCCTGTCATTTAATTAGTAAGTGACACAAACCCTTGTAAATACCAAGGTTACAAAATTCCTCTCAATTTCAGGTTTTGATTGGAAAAAAGGATGAGGGGGTGATGATAGAACCCTAGATGTATTTACTGACGCCAAAATACATGTAGCACCAATACTCCAAAATGGGAAATAATCTTCTACATTGCCAATAAAGATACCAAAATTCAACTTGGGGAACTACGATAGAGATACAAACTTTTCATAGTCTTTGAAGGACACTTAGAAAGAGCCATTTGTTGGTTGAAAAAACAGTCACTAAGGTGCAAGTTCTTTCGATTCTCAGATCTCCCCAAAATAAATCTGTTTGTCACTATTACAAGATCCAACAAGTTGTATCCCAAATGTAAACCATCCAATCTGAACTCCAGGCTGTGACTTTGCTTCCATCAGATGACCAGCTACACTCAAAAAGTTCTCAAAATTGTGTTGGTGGCCCTCTCCGTGAAGGACAGCAAGAATTCACAAATGAGGAGTGTTCTGCCTTTTCTTGATTTGTTCAAATGTTTTCTCAATTCAACATCCCATGCCTTCAGATTTTATGTGATGCTTGGGTCTTGTCCATTTTATTTTAGCTTTTGATCAGTTAGTCTAGATAAAATTGGGTTTATGCACAATTATAGGTGATTCTCGTGCATTCCATGTGACTAGTTTAAATTTTAAAGTATAATTAACACTCCATGAAACTTCACCTAAGGATTAAGCTAATTTATTCTAATTTTGTATGTGTCAATTGTCATAAGTTAGGCTTCAATTCTACCCTAATTTTCTACCGAGTTTCTCTTCAATTGTCATAAATATATTTAAAAGTACTTTGTCTCTTTCAAACTAATTTAAAATATTTTTCCTAAAATTCATTGTTAACTCAAATATAAATTTCAATGAAAATTTTACTATACTTATGCATTTTCAGTAGATTTTTATAATAATTTTTTAGCTTATTTGAAAAATAAACACTAACAAAATTCATTGTATTGCAATAAATAAATAAAAAGTTAAAAATTAAATATATTAGTAGTTCAACAAATCACAACTAAATGATTAAATTGGAATAATTACAAATAAATAAATTGCATACTAATATACCCTTCTAAGGTTTTTCTATAAAAGTTAGCAAAGTTTTTTAAAAATGAACAGAATTAATACTACATTTAGGAAGAAACTTTTGAAACCAAACACATATATAATTGTAATTAATTTTAATTGCATCCTAGCATATATAGAGCAGTTTGGATCAACGTTTTGTGCAAGCAAACTGTGTTTCTAGATGAAAATAAAACAAAAGTTTGGGCATTGGCCTTGTTTTGGTGGTCTAAAAAAAGTTTGGCCTCTTTTTTAATAGAAAATGAATAATTGTACTTTCAAAAATTTTAGAGTTCTTCAAACTACAATTTTACAAGTATTACAAATGTTTAATTGTGACTTTCAAAATCTTTTTCAAAATGTCATATTTTAAAAACATTATTTTATAAAACGCAATTTTAAAATCAACTCTATCCAATCATAACCATAGAAGAGTAATCTGTGATATGATAGCAAAACATAAGACAAGATTGCTTAAAACTACTTGGGATGGCTTATTTCCATTACTCATTCACAAGAAAAGTCTAAAGACACTGATCTTGTTTATTGACANTCTTTTCATGAAGTAATAATAATAATATCGAGATCTTTCGTTTTTTTTTTTTTTTTTTTGCTGCCAAATCTTCTATATTTTTTTTTTTACCCTACTATAAAACGAATACTTAGAACTTAGAACACTTACCTGGTGCGCCGGCCAGCACCCTAATCCTCCCCACAGACGGTGCCAATTGTAAGGACTCAGTTTGGATTGACCCTAAGTGATGGGTTTTCAGCCCAATAAGCCCAAACAATAAATTTATAGAGAATGGGTTGACAGGTTTAGGTGCTGGCCGTCGATCACCATGTATGAACTTTTCTTATAAAAAATGCTAAGAGTTTCTTTACAAATAGGGGGGATGCTCCTCGGCCTGTGGCCGAGGAGGCCTTATTGTTCTTTCTTTTTTCTCCCCCCTCCCCCTATTTTACTTTACTAGCTTTTCTTTTATAGTTTTCATCTTCCTATCTCCTACTTCCATCTGTTGATCATCTATTTGCCTCTCTTCTGGCCGTCCGTCCCATCAGAGGCCTTATCGGTACTCAAGTGGTTCACTCTGATCAACATTATCCTGCCAAGGGGTTACCTCCCCATTAATGCGGCCAGGGGGGTTAGTTGAGTGCATTAAATGCGAGAGTGACAGTTTACTTTGGGGTTAGTCTCTCCCCAAAATCACATTTGTCAGGCCGAGGATAAGGTGGTTCTCGGCGTGGATTGGGAAAATAGGCTTTCCCCCACTTTAGTCCAGAATAGCTTGTGCTCCTCGGCATGGGCCTAGGGTCTGCTACATGATGGGCCGAGGCTATCGGGCCCATGGGCCCCACAGCTAGGGTTATAAATTTATTTTTACAAGTTGCGGATCTGATTAGTAGTTATTGGTGAGTAAAAAAAGTTATATAAGCATGAGCCAAAATGCAAACAGATAAGAATTTACTACCTCAAAAATTTGTAAAAATGTTGTAAAAAAATATTATAACTATAGCATTACTCTTAAAAGAATTAATGATACTTTTAAGGGTGGCAAAGTATACTTTTATAAAATTAGTTCCTATTTATATACTAATATTAAAAAAAAAAAAAAAAATTGGGGGTGGTATACGTTTCCTATTTACGTGAAAACACTCGGTGTCTGTAGTACTTTTGGTTGTTCACCAACTATTGATTCTGCTGTCAAATTAAATACAAATTAATGAATTTTTATTTGAATCAGCCTTGGACAATTCACATAAATTAAGAAGATAAGTATTGTTGAATGGTGCCAGCTATATATATATTTCTCAATAGTATATTATTTTGTTCATGAGAACATGAGTCTATAAAAAATGTGAAACGTATACCTGCTGCTATGCCCATATTCGAAAAGGATATCCATCCACATAAAAGAGACAAACCGACTAACTAATTAAAGTTGTGCAAATTGACATCTCGTGCTACTTGCATAATGGTGGCCATTAAACAAATTAAAAAGCTATATATAATGTTTGTCTATGTCTGTGTGAGCAATATTATCTCTTTATATATATTTGTGCATGGGCCATTAAACAAAAAAGTTCCATTGATGTTGACGCAGAAGTGCACAGGTAGATGGTGGAATGCTATTCTATATTATATATGTCAGCCGTCTTGATTGAACATTTTGCATTGATTCTGTCACAATGTGAATCCATATATTCCCGTTGCCCTTGGACAAATTACATATATTGAAGTTAGAGATGTTGATGCGCAATTCGCATGAAAATGTTGGCCAGCTATTTCTGCATTGTATATTACTTCATTGACCATATAGTCAGTGGCAGTGCCAGAAAAGTTTTCTACAGCCAAGCTAAATATAAAAAAAAAATTGTTTAGGAGTTATCCAAAACCCAAACAACTCTACAATGTATAAAACTTGTGTTCAGAACTAATTCAAAAGGATTGAGGAGTTAAAGGCCTAAATTCTAACATTTTGGGGGGCTAATAACTACATTTTTCTACAATTTGTGTTTTTTTTTTTTTATTATTATTTGAATACTGTATATATAGTTGAAAATTGCAAAAAGCTAGGAGGCCATAGTCAGGGATGAAGCCAGGACTTGGAGTTAGGGGAGCAATTTGCTGCTAGCTATATGTGGCAGCTCCAACCTTTGATTCTACTATTTTATCACTAAGAATTTTTGTTTAAAACTTTTTAAATGACCAAGTTGTTTATTTTGGGTAAAATAGATTGATTGAGCTTAATTTTTTTTTTAGCTTTATTATTGATAATTGCTATTACTAGACTAATTTCTCTGGACTTGTATATTTTGTTTTCGATTTAATCCATTAATTTTTATGACCTTTAAAAGGTGGAAAATGCTAAAACTACAAAATTTTTACAAATTACTAATGTGATGAGTAGTTATTGATAAATAAAAAGCAAGTATATGAATTAATAAGAATTTGCTATTTCAATAGTTTATAAAAATATTGTAAAAAAGTGTGTGACTATAACATTACTCTCAAAAGAATTGGTGGCATTGTTAAGATGGGGCAAAATGTAATTTTATTAAAAAAAATTGCTAAAATTAGTACCTATTAATATACTAATATTTTTTTTAAAAAAATTTAGTCAATATATTAGTCAATATACTAATATGCATATAGTTATTGATGTTAGTCTTTAGCATACTGATACCTCTATAGTTTCCAAATCTTTTGTTTAATCTCCAAGATATTATAAATTAATAAGGCTATCGTGGAATTCTAAATATGATAACAAACTGACCTTATTTACCACATTAAAGTCCCATATCTTTTTTTACTAAATTTTCTAATTTATTATTCATTAAAATATTAAAATAACAATTTAAAATTAAAATGCTCCAACAATTGCTTCTTGAAACGTTTTGATGTTCATAGTGTATCAAGGGCAACCCAACAAATTTGGAAGCCTAAGGCGATATAGTTAAATGAGGCTTTTATGTTATCACTTAAATAATATTTAACTAATATTTAATATCATAATTTTTTATAACAAAAATTCATTATTTTTTTATAATATATTTTTTTGGAAAAAATGCTAAGAACCAAACAAATTTTACTAAAAAATCTTACAAATGATGTAGAAATGAATGTGATTAATGATACTTGAAAAAGATAATAAACAAATATTTAAATGAATGATATTAGAAATATTATAAATTTTACAACATGAGGCTTACAAAGATATATCACAAATCACAAAAAGTAATTCAAAAATGCATTTGTAAAGTTTTCAAGTAAAATTAATAACATAAAATTAACAACAATTATTCCAACCATTAACATCATTTTTTTTATTTACCATAAAAAAAATTTGTATTTCTAGCATTACTCATAATATAGTAGTTCTAAAAAGGCTAAAATATGTAATTTCATAATAACTCCACTACAACTTGTAAATAATTTGATAATAGTAGTACATTCCACGTAATTGACTCCCCCCCCACCCCTAAGTAAAAGGGGAGTGGCAACTGACTTCTTCCTGTGAACTGATTTGTTTAGAGAGAGAGAGAGAGAGAGAGAGAGAGAGATGAAAGTTAAAACCACTTTCTGGATTCAATTTTAGCCAACGTGTATTTGTAGTTTTGGTTTTAAAATTTTCTTTTGTAGAATTTTTTTTTTTTGAGATTCTTTTAGGAATTCTTGGAAGTTGACAAATCAGTGATTCCATTTTTCATCATTGGTTACAAGTGCAACATTTAAAGACAGTGGAGATAATATAGCAATTCAACATAATTAGTCCCATACCCCCCCCCCCCCCCCCCCCAAGGAAAAGGGGAGTGGCAACTGACTTCTTCCTGTGAACTGATTTGTTTAGAGAGAGAGAGAGAGAGAGAGATGAAAGTTAAAACCACTTTCTGGCTTCAATTTTAGCCAACGTATTTGTAGTTTTGGTTTTAAAATTTTCTTTCGTAGAATTTTTTTTTTTTGAGATTCTTTTAGGAATTCTTGGAAGTTGACAAATCAGTGATTCCATTTTTCATCATTGGTTACAAGTGCAACATTTAAAGACAGTGGAGATAACATAGCAATTCAACATAATTAGTCCCATAAAAAAAAATACAACATAATTAAAACTAAATAGCTTTCCTAACTTAGAGGTTACTTTAACATCTTTCAACGGTAGGTGTTTGTACTTTGGAGGCACTTTCTTTCGTTCCTTTTTTTTTTTTCTTTTTTTTTTCTTATTAAATTTATTTTGCAAATGAAAACCACTAGAAAATAAAGAAGAATTGAAGGCAGTTGTATCACTGTATATGGCTTGAGGATACATATATGAATAATATTTCAAATTTTTACAACATCCATGCAATAAATACCTACAAAGTATCTAGATCAAATAGGATTTTTTTTTTTAATTTGATAATTATGATAGCTGGAGGAGAGAGATCTGAACTAAAAGACTTTTGGTAGAACCAAATAGGTTATTGAGAACAAATTAAAAGCTAAAGAGTAATGATACAGCAACAAACTATTTTACAACATTTTTACAAAATGTTGATGTAACCAATCTTTTATTGGTTTTCATCTAAACCCACCATTAATATATCCATGTTTCTCATCATTTGCATATTTCTCATCATTTAAGAAATCAATAAAATTGCTACAATTGAATATCATAATGTCTACATTCTAAAGAAATCTTTTATATAAACATATAGATTGATACTATTCAGTGCATTGTAACAATTTGCCACTAGTGTACCCTAGGTGCATTTACAGATGCTAAAATACACCTGGCAACAAAATTCCAAAATGGAACATAATCTTCTACATTGCTAATAAAGATACCAAAATTCAACTTGGGAAACTACAGTAGAGATAAAAGTACAACATTTTCAATTTCTTTGAATGGCAATTATAGAACCAACAATTAGCTGAAAATACAGTCACTAAGGTGTAATTTCTTCAAGTTTTGAGTCTCAGATCTCCTCAAGATAAATCTATTTATCACTACTACAAGATCCAACAATAGGCTCACTGGGATGGAAAACACACTCATTGACTAAACTAGTGTGGCCAAAGAGCTTATACAAAATGCGTCTCTAGAAGTTGTATCTGAAATGTAAACCATCCGATTTGAACTCTCGGTTGTGACTTTGCTTCCATCAGGTGACCAACTGCACTTCAACAAGTTCTTCTCAAAATTGTGTTGGTGGCCCTCTCCGTAAAGGACAGCAAGAATTCACAATCGAGGAGTGTTCTGCCTGTTTCTTGATTTGTTTAATTGTGTCCTTAAGTCAACATCCCATGCCTTCAGATTTTATGTGATGCTTAGGTTTTGTCCATTTAATTTTAGCTTTTGATCGGTTAGTCTTGATAAAATTGGGTTTATGTGCAATTCCCATGCGACTAGTTTAAATTTTAAAGTATAATTAATATGAAAGTTTACCTAAGATTAAGCTAATTTATTCTAATTTTCTATGTGTCAAGTGTCCTAAGTTAGATTTCCATTCTACGAAAATTTTGTATATTTGAGTTAACTAACTCAAATATAAATTTCAACGAAAATTTTACTATACTAAATGGATTAATGCATTTTCAGTAGATTTTTATAATAATGATTTTAGCTTATTCGAAAAATATAATAAACATTAACAAAATTCATTGTACTGCAATAAAAAAGAAAGTTAAGAATTAAATATATTATTAATTCAACAAATCACAATTAAATTATTAAACATTCTCCCAAAAAAAAAAAAAACAATTAAATGATTAAAATGGAAGAATTTGCATACTAATATACCCTTCTAAGGTTTTATAAAAGTTAGCAAAGTTTTTTAAAAAATGAACAGAATAATACTAAATTTAGGTAGAAACTTTTGAAAAACATACATATAATTATAATTAATTTTAATTGTATCCTGGTATATATAGAGCATGTTAATTTGGATAAACATTTAAGTGAAGCAAACGCTTGTTTAGAAAACACGAAACAAAATCATTTTTAATTGTTTTTAATTGTTTAGGAAAATGCAATTAATTGTGGCTTTCAAAAAAATTAGAGTTTTCAAATTACAATTTCTACAAGTATTATGAAACTTTTAATTGTGACTTTCAAAATCTTATTTTCAAAATGCATATTTTAAAAACATTATTTTTATAAAACGCAGTTTTCAAAATAGTCTATCCAACATAACCATAAAGAGTAATCGTATGATAGTGACATAATAGACAAGATTGCTGTCAAAACTAAACTAAGCACTTTTTATAGTCTGTCAAAATTTTGTTAATTTTTGTTGCATCCTAACATATATAGAGAGTAATCATGTGTAGTGACAAGTAACATAACCCAGATTGCTGTCAAACTACTTTGGGTTTGGGAGAGTTTATTTGATATTTCCATTAGTCGTCCAAGGAAATTTTGGTAACAACGATTTTACCACCAAAATTTTCACACACATACAATAATTTTTGTATTGTAGCAAGTCTCAGTTAAGTGAGTTTGTGAGAGAATTTATGATTTTTTGGTGAAAAACTGCCCTTAGTAGTTAGTACGTAGTAGTGTTGGTCAAAAGCCCTCCTGCATCGTTTCAGTGACTATGCTTCCCTCAGCTCAGTATCTCCCAGGACTATCACATAAATTAAAAAGATACGATTGATTTTTTTATCAAAGTTATTGTTGCGCACATGGTGCCAGCTATATTTTTGTATACTATATTAATTTGTTGACTGAATATGAGTTTATCAAAACGTACATATATACATGCAGCATTGGCCCTTTTGGACAAATATATAATGATGATGTGCTAGTTCCATCACATGGTTTGTGTCCCCATTCCATAAGCCTCCATCTTGGTAGAAGTGACGAACGGACTAAATTACTTTAAACTTGTGCAAGTTGATGACTTTTCTATATAATATGTTACTTTGTTGATCATATAATATCAGTTTTTACTCTGCCAAATTGTGAAGGTTTATCTGCTTTGGCCCTTGGAGAAATATTTAATGATGATGGCCAAGCTCCAGCACATGGTTATGTCCCCAGATGGGACAAATAGATATGTACAAGTTGATGTTCTGATGTTCCCATCTTCTATATAGTTATATGGACCATCAATCAACACTCTTGGAACTCTGTTCATCACACATCACTCTTTTGGTCATTCCCATTAAAGAAATCATTACCTTTATTTATTTTAATTTGCTGGGTGTTACATTATTATTAAAATCAGATTTTTTTTTTTTTTTTTAATTTGCAAGCAAGGAAGGAGGAGAGAAGCTATTGCCATGTTAGATGAAAATAATTTGCACACTTTATTTAGTTTTTGGCCCTTCCACATGATAAGTTATCTCATACATATGATATATACATCATTTATCAAGAATGACGTCTCTTTGTTTTATGCTTTAATCTATGTCGTGGAAAAATTGCTGTAACAGACATCACCCAAAGCATTTTTTCTGCACACCTTTTACATAGTGGCTATCTGGTGTACCAATTATTGGGTTACATCAACAATTTTGTTTTTATGGCTTTAACTATAAGCCTATCAACAATTTTTGAGGGCAGCGGTCACCAAACTTTTGTGGTAAAATGGAAATTAACGTATATTTCAAAAGTTTAAGCTATTATGAAGGGTTGAATCTAATTAATCATTTAATCATTATTCTGACATATTAAAACTTGACGTAATAATTTGATTTCATTATATGCCAAACACTTCACACTTTCTTTAGCCCAGGGCAGACTTAAGGGCTAAAGCCTGTTATGTGTAATTCATGATATGTATAGTATGATTCTAACCCTCTTGATCCCTTCTTACATAGTTTGTTGCATACATGTAACTGTCTTGGGATGCAATCTATTATGTTTCATCATCTGCTTCTCTCGCCTGACATAAATTTTTTGACCTCTTACCCAGAAAGATATAATTAAATTAAATTTTTTGAAAGAGCAATTATTTTCTTCTTACTTTGGAATAGGATTGCTATCTCCTTGCAAGAAGTCAGCTCTGAGGAGTCCATTTTCACCACTTGGTTTACACACCTAGAAAACCAATTTCACAGAGATTAGCTACAGGAAGGTGGCTCCTACTTTGGAATAGTTCCCTCCCCACATAATTCAGCATGTGTTCCTTCTACAAATCGTATTTCTTATTACCATCTTACCAAAAGGAATGTGCAATGTTAGACAAACAATTAAGCGAAAGAGAAAGTTTCATAAAGAGAATATATTTTCGCTAAATGGGGACAAAATTGCTAAATGCTTTTTGAGCAAATTAAGCAGTTTTACCTATTTTTCAAACTAATTAGGGAAGTGCCCCTCTTTTGAAAATTGATTTTCTCAAAATCGAGTTAGGCCCTATAGTAATTGCCCATAACTTGATTTAATGGAAGTCGAGTTACAAAATGTCACTATAGATCCTGAAAAGGTCACTATAGGTCCTTAAAAACGCCGCTATAGGGCTCCAATTTTTTTTTTTTTTAATAACTCGATTTTGAAAAAATCGAGTTTCAAAAGAGGAGTATTTCCCTAATTAGTTTGAAAAATAGAGCAAAACGCTACTTAATTTGCCCAAAAGGGTATTTAGCAATTTTGTTCTGCTAAATGGTCAGCATTTGCTAATGATACCTCTCATTAAATGATGTGGTAGCCTGGTAGGGGTATTGTAGAAATTTCGCAAATGAAGATGTAATTTCGCATAGAAACAAGAGCATTTAATGAGATTCTTATCATCTATGATTCTATCACAATAATAAAGTTTCCTAAGTGCGTTTTTGGCCTTTGCTTCGTAAGGCATGATTTTCCAATAAAACCAAAGATGGGCAATTTTCCAAATGAAAACGCACCTCTGAGAACTTGTCCAAGAGGTGATGTGTCCAATCACCAAGAGCTCGAATATGAACACTAAGATAATTATCTCCAGGTGCTGAGGTGAGGGAAAATGGGTGCCTGTGGACATAAAAGTTTCCAAAAGTAAGCAATGCAAGCAATTAGACAAGGAAAGAAGAGGCAAAGAACGTACATGCCCTAAGTTAAAAAGGTGATCAGTGCTATCTTATTTTTGGATATGGTAATAAAGATGTCTTATAGATATGCAAGTTAAAATTTTCTTGGCACTGTTTGGCATATTTGGTAACAATTTTCAAGGGAGGCATACCATTCAAATGGAGATACAGCACCACAATTGACAAACATGTATTGCCCACTTTTGTACGTGAAGTCATGGGGCTTTGACATGTGTAGTGACAACACATTTCCGGGATAAACAGCCACCTTCAGAATTGAAACAGGCTCAACGCTGGATCTGAATGCCCTGATCAATCTTTCACATATATAAAGAGCAAGAGGAACAGCCAAATACATCCAGGTCTGCCAATTATAGTGGAGCAGGAAAATGTAATATAAGGAGTTATAATTACCAAAAAAGGAAACGAATGTGAATAAAAAGCTCGAAAGTGTGAGGTGATAGATGCTTAACCGTCTTCTTGTACCATTCCTTGATCAGGTAGAGCTGAAGTCCATGTAGAATTAGGAGGGCGTAAACAATGATGAAGAGGTGGTGGGTATACCAAAAAGCATTGAAGCCAGTTAGATTCTTGAGAAATTTGGGAAGGTTGGGCTTACTTCTCCTTAACCAAGGGCAAGCTAGTGTGAAGGATATTGCCATCAACACTACCATTATAATTCCAGTCACTCCTTCCACTGACTTAACAAAATTCCAGTACTTTAAAGGTTGCTTCCCAAAGAAAGTTTCCATCGGCTCATACCTGTCACTGCTTGCAAGAATAAGGCGAGGGAAATCACAAGCCATATGAAAAATTGAATGAATTCCAACTCCAATTGCAATTCCCCCTGCTATCATCTGAAAAGAGATGCTGTCAATTTTCTTTTCAATTTTTGGTGCCTAGTGAGGATTAAAAAAAAAAAAAAAACAGTAGGAAATTACCTGGTGGAAATTGAGGTTGTCATCAAAAGGGATTACGACACCTAGTGCGGTCTTATTCCTAAGCCAGGTTATTGTATTTCTGCAAACTGGAAGCAAGATAAGCGCCATGTTCAATTTAAGTGTCTCGGCTGCACCTTTAGCCATGCATACACAATGGCCCATAACCTCGTATGCAGCTTTATTTCGATACTGCACATACAAAGAATCCTGTTCAGATGAGACAGTAGCTGGAAATGCTGTGTAATGACTACAATTACTTTGCTTGTTGTCTCCAACATTTGCTTCATCACCACAATGACCCAGCTCTTGTAAATGCGCCAATCCCATGTAAAGTTGTGACTGAATTGAGATTTGTTTAATTTGTATCTCTTGATAATTGACATTGTAGTGTTTTGAATGGAAGAGATTCAGTCCTTTCAGTCGGAGAGTTGGACATTGAACTAGTTTGTTATGTTTTTGCTTTTTGCTTTTTCCATTGGTAGTTCATTTGTATTCTTCAACTGAACTCTAAATTTGCATTTGAATTTCTATAATGAATAGCCATGTATGATCCTAGTTTTCCAAATTTTTATAGTTTCCTTTAGATCTTAACGTAATCCAAATTCATCATTCAAAACCCATGTGAACTTAAAAAAATCAGCCACCCTTCTGCAATTCTACGTATGATGTTCAATTATGTCAATTTCAATTGATTTAGAGATCTAAAAAAATGACAAGAACTTTTACAATAATCAATCACATCCATCACAAGTTAGATTTCAAAAATTTGTCTATTAATGATGTGATAACAATCATTGAAATTCTATATAATATTTTAAAGTTACAGCGTAATATTTAATATTGTTACATTTATGTTGAGCCATATGAGCATAGCATGTTGGTCCACTTCTCTCTCTCTCTTTTTCTTAATATAGAAGAGAGTGCATCTATAAAGTATTATTATTGGGTACTTCAGGAGTATATTCTCTCCCTCTCACATAGAGGTGGATCCCTCTCACCATGGGGCCCACTCCCATGTGGGAGAAGGGAGTATACTCCCGAACTACTTAATAAATTTTCCTCTATAAATTATAAAGTCCTAAATAAAATGATGCTATAAAGGTTTTTTTTTTTTTCCTTTAATTTTTCAACCTTAAGTTTTTTCTTTAGAAACTTTTCAACCAAAAGTTGAAGACTTGGCTTTATTATTTTTGTGAACAACTTATTTAATTTTTTGCTGAAAGTGTGGTAAAGTATACTTGTAAACAAACATGGTAGCACAGCCTTAATTGCATCACTATATTCATAAGAGGGATAGAGAGAGAGGGAATTCACTAAGTTGTATCACTATATTCATTTGTAAGCATCATTTAGAAGCCAAAAACCTCAAAACGTGGCACTATTGGGATGTTATTTTTCATTTGGGTCTAACTGGCACTCTATCTCTCTACATTAGAATAGCAAAACTTAATCTATTAAGATGGTATGTTTATTTGGGTCCAACTAAGCCTTTCATCAAGTTAAAGAAAATTATAAGAAACCATGATCGTTTGAGATTGTTAAAATCATATGATGCTACCGATCCTAAACGATCGCAAAGATCTGGATCGTTTTAGGCAGGTGGGATTGTAAAATTGTAGAATCATAAGATCAAAATTGGGATTTTGACAACCATGTGTGGGAGTGTATTTCCATGGCATTAGAGTGTTTTTTTTAATCTAAAAGTGGAAGTGTAGAATTGTGGCAGTGTGGGAGTGTTTTTTTATTCTAAACGTGGTAGTGTTTTTGGTTTTAGGTTGGCATTTACATTATCTGAGCATTCTTCCTCTCAAACCATTTATTGGCATCGGGTAGAGTTCAATATTGCAACTGCTTTGAGTTTAGTGATGGTATTAACTTGACATGTGATTACTTTTGTCCAACATTTAGTTGATCTATTCTAATATTATTTATTCACCTTTGTCTTTGGATTCAGAGCACATTGAAGATGCTACTCTTTACCTTGATGCTGCATCTATATAAAGTTTCCAATTTGTTGGGGCATTTCATGTGTTGCTTGGAGTTCGTGTTGTTTGCAGATTGGAGAGCATGTGTTTTGTTGACGCAGTAAGCTAATAGTGTCATCACTATCATGTATATTTTGAAATATCTTTTATTGCTTCTTTCTTCTACTAATAAGATTAAATGACTTCACATGTGAACATTTCATAATCAGATATGTTTGTTTCAATATGTTTGCATGGGGTACATGCTTGCAGGTGTCCCAGCTTTTGTAGCTAACTTATTCAACCCATGTCAAGCATGTTGTAATTTACTAATTTGAATTTGCTTTGAATCCTAGGTGGTAGCTTGGAACTAAAAAACTGATGCTGGAAGGAAAATAGTGGTCATCTCAGCATATGTTTGTTAAACAAGATTTGTAGCTAAGTACTACCTGATATCTCATCGGTCATCCCTCTACCACTTGAGCCAAGGCCCAATTGCAACATCTTACCTACTGTTTTCATTATTATTTTTTTGGTGAAGTGTTGTTACTTTTTTTTCCCCTTTGGATAAATTAGTCAATTGCAAGTATTACATTACTATATTTCAATATATAAGAAAATCTATTGTTGTCATTGTTGAACGCATTACTAAGACTTTACTCTAAATATAACTTTGTGTTCCCAGATACTTAATTTCTGAAATGGTGCAAAATTAAGGAACTGGTACATGTGTTTTACATGCAAGCCTCCTAGAGCTCATTATTGTTGGGTCTACAGATGGTGTGTTTTGAGGATAGTAGGTAGGTTATATTAACTTTAAGATCTGATTTGTGAATATAACTAGGAACGTGATTATATTTACGATTCTAAGTTCTTAGTTTTGTTGCCAAAAATTATGTCCAGATCATCACAATTTGTAGATAAATAAGTCTTTGTTTCAATCTATTTCAGGAGTGCTAATAAGTGCTTTTGGCTGTGGTTTATTCAATTTTGTTTTTCTTTTATCATTTCTTAGCTTGTAAATATTTTTCTGAATGTTGGTTAAATTTTAATTTTGCATGTGAAATGAATTATTTTTTCCTCATTTTAATTGCTTAAAGCCACATAAAAATAAGACTACAAAATTCGGCTATAATGATATGATAATTGAAGCAAAGTTGGACAAATTTTGTCCAGGCCTATTTTGCAACTCAAAAAAAAAAAAAAATTCAAATTGAGTCTTCTATATACGATGAAGATTTGAAAGCTTTATGGGGACACAAATATAATTTTTTTGGAATTACTTTTTAAACATTGTGGTTTGTGGTTATCAAATGACTACATATTGCAAAAGGTCATGTGCGTTCATATTAGTTTGGGATATTTACAAAAAATAACAAATAGTGTTGCTAGATTTGCATTTGACAGATTTCACACTAACACAGGAATATTTCTTAATTTTGTGCTTTAACATGATTTGATTAAACACTTGTGAGTAAACCATGAATAACAATAATAGTATTGATAACCTATGTAGTGTAGGTCATAAGATATGTGGTGCATTCTATGCAAAGAGAATTGAAATATTCTCAAGTGTCACATCAGAAATAAGAACAAATTAGATATTGATTTTTTTGTTTCATTTAGTTCAATATTTCAAGATTTTTCTAATTAAAAAATAAATATTCTTTATACCCTTTGGTTCAATGTTTCAAGAGTTTTCTTCCCTCACACATACACACAAAAATCTTTGCATTTTAATTCACCATTTTCACTCCTTACACTTCTACCTTTTTATATATACCTACCCATGGCCCTTCATGCCATCTCATGTTAAATACACATAGACCAAAAACGATATCATTTACTTTCAATCTTTCAATGACATCTACCTAACTAACATTTTTTGTATATACATAACACAAAAAAAAAAAAAGAAATTTATTACAGACTAAATGCTTTGCCTGGACAGGAATCACAATACAACCTTGACATTGTTGTAGTTCAAATATTATTGAAGATGCTTGATGAGAACAACGTCTTGGTTAAGAAATTCTGAATGTCAAGGGATAGGTTCAAGGAGGCTGATATGCACAATTGCTTTCAATTGCTTTCAAGGAAACTTGCCTAAATCATTCATTCAAGGATGCAATTTGTTGATATTGGACTTCAATCACAACCAAATACAGGGGAAGATTCCACAATCATTAGTAAGCTAATAGTGTCATGTGTATCTTGAAATATCTTTTATTGCTTCTTTCAATCTTCTATGGATAAGATTAAAATGATTTCACATGTGAACATTCATAAACAGATATGTTTGTATAATATGTCTGTGTATTTACCAAAAAAAAAATCTCAATATGTGTGTGGGGCATACATGCTTGCAGGTGTCCCCGCTTTGGTAGCTAACTTACTCAACGCATGTCAAGCACTTTGTAATTTTCTAATTTGTATTTGCTTTGAATCCTAGGTGGCAGCTTGGAATTAAAAGATGCTAGAAGGAAAATAGTGGTTATCATCTCATTAATCTCTTCTTATTCAGTCTTTTACCTCTTCTCATTAAGTATTTTTTGTTGTTGCTCAAAATATCACATTAACTTATTTTTACTATTACCTCATTAATCTCTCATTAATTACCTAAGTTTATTTTTTTTAGAAGAATTAATTACCTAAGCTTATACTATACATTTATCTCTTCTTCTTGTCTTTTAGCATACCCACATTTTAGTATTAAAAACTAAAGATAAAAAAATATAAAAATATAAAAAATATAAAAAATATAAAAAATTAAGGACTAATATAACTAGCCAGATAAGGATTAATAAAATGCACTATTTCACTATTACAAAACATTTGTAAGAGAAGGAAAGAAAAGAATCTAAGGGGCCGCTACCATTATCATGTAGGTATTTGGAATGTGAAATTTTTTTTTAGAATTAAGGAGAAAGAGAAATACACATTCTATATCAAATTTTATTCTATAATATTCCCCCAAAGGTTTTTTTTTTTTTTTT